>NC_044251.1:28794210-29135043 GCF_003957555.1 Calypte anna
ACCTAACAGACTTCAGGACCAAACTAGATCCCAATTACACTCAGCTAATGTGAATTCAAAGCAAGTCCAGATGACCAACAATCTTTCTAGTTTTACAGTTGCTGTGCATCATAATTTGTCACTGAGTAGCATTTCTAGGATTAAATTACAACTAAGGGAAAGGTGGAGAAATTAGTGAAAACAAAAATGAGGGGAAAAGGTTGGTGCAAATTTTGTTTCTTTCAATCAAGCTAACCCTGTGGAGCTGCTAATATAGAGGATTAGCTCAAGACCAGTAATCTTATTAGACTGGGACTCCAATGCAGCCAACCTGAGAATTTTGCCACCAACGGTGAAAAAATACTGAGACAGAATAGGAGGAACATCTTGTTTTAGGATTGTGTTGCTCTTTGAATGATGGAATTTTAAATGGCCATAAATCAACTCCTTTACAAACTTTTCCCCTGTTCTCACTCCTCCATGCTAAATCCCACAGTCAGCATAAATTTGCCATAGCCCTGCTTAAAAAAAAAAAAAAAAATTTGAAAAAAGGACTGAAACTACTAGTACTGAGGAAGCAGTGTATTTATGGCCAACATCAACTATACACAGCAGCTTCTGGAACACAGCAATAAGCCAGTCTCTTTGGCTGACTGACCTAGAAAGCAAAGGAGCCAAGCAGCCACCCTGGTGAGAAGACAGCTGCAACCTGGAGGCAGCAATGAAAGGATCAAACTGACAGCCAGAAATGCAGCATTCCCCATTAAACTTTCACGTAAGTTAGCACCACAACATATTCTAAATATATAAATCCTAGATTACCACAAACATAATTCCCTTTAGATCAAATTTGACTTAACATTTTCCCATATTTTAAAAGGAAACTGTAGTTTCAGCAAAATATTTCAAAAGTTCCCACAACATCTGAGATCCCATTCCCTTCTTTCCCATACAAAGAACACTATTTTCAGTTTCAGCAAGGGATAGAACAGTGTTTTTTCTACTCTTCAGGACAACTATAATTTCTGTTGTAGTAGAAAAGCATTTGAATGGCCCCTGTATTTGGATGGCCTTACATCTTTATGTTCAAGTATGGATTCAATTACATCTGTAAGAAAACCAGCTGGATCATTTTAGATTATCTGTAAGTCTGTAGGCACTGCAAAGAAAACTTATTTCTGAAAACCCATGGAGTTAAATGACTGGATTGCCCCACCAACTAAGTTCCTATACTTAAGTGATACTCAGGACAGACTGGCTTCACAGCCAGTGATGTACCCAATCACTAACTGTTTGGAAGCAGAAATTGTCACCCCAATAGGGTCACAAGGGTTATAAAGTGCTGTCTGAGCTCTGACAAGGAGCTATGAAACCCCTCAGGTAGGAAAGAGAGAAGCAGTATAAAATTTTTGGTCCAAGACTATTATAACTGTTATATATTCTTCCTTCCCTGCATAGGCTCAGCTCCTGTCTGTGAACCAGCACTCCCCCAAGCTGCAGGTAGCACCTGGAGAGGAACAGTGGCATCCCCAGTTTGCAGAGATTACTGCTGAGACAGAAGAGAAGAGGCAGAATATGGATACAGAGCTACAGAACACACACAGGAGCAACAAGGCAGTATCAGCATGAAAAGCCACAGGCACAGCAGCAGCTCCCTGTCCACAGCCAAATTTCCACAGATGTTGCAGCTAAAGAGTTTTAAGGAGGAATCTGAGATGGTCATGACATGGATTACATGGGAGGACAAGACTGGGAGACAAAGCATGAAAGCCCTCCAGTGAAAGTGTATCAAGCATTAGCAGAGGCTGGCCAGAGCTTAAAGCTGCTCTCTTAACAACCAGTGAAATGCAGCTTGGGGCTATATGGGAATCAAAATTTCCATATTCTGGGAAAGATCATATTTCTAACTATATTTTAATTCTGAATAATACTGGTATAAAGTAATTGTCTATGCAATTGTTACACCCCAGAGAATCTGGTTTGGAATTGCTACAAGAGAACATTTCAGAAAAGGAACACCCACATCAAGCATTCAGGTTCTCCCGAGTACTGGGTTTGGACATCCTGGCAGGGCACTGAGTGCTTGGTCTCTCTTTCTGGTACAATTTCACTCTGTGTAAATAATGAATCATTATGCAGAACCTAATCATTAGGCACAGCTTTATGATTCAGCTCTCCCACCTGCATGCTGAGCATCTGAAAGATTGGGCTGAGGTAGTCATTATGTTCTGTCCCATTCAGCAAGAAAGAAGGTATTTTAACAGACAGCATTAAAAGAAAACAAACAAACAAACAAACCCACAAAAATACACACAACTCCCCCCCCCAGAAAAAACCAAAACACCAAAAGCCCACAAACAAAAACCCCAAAAACAAACAAAAAAACCCACAACTACCCCCCACAAAACCAAACTCTGAAAAATGTCTGAAAAAAGATCTGAAAAAAGATCTGATTTAAGCAAGATTAAAAGAACCAAGATGTAGGTAGGTTAGCTGCTGGTGTCTTAACTGAAAACATCTATTTGCAGATCTACAAACTAAGGTGCAAGCTGCTAGTAGCAATAACCTAAAAACACTACAAATACCGGAGCAATAGACCACATAGGAAGAGCACCCTGTAGTAAACAAATGCATGAGGAGTACAGAAGCAGTCTTAACAGCCAGGTACATTCCTCAGCACTGACTAACTACAACTTTTCAACACTAGCAAGGCTTAAAAAAAAAAAAAAAAAAAAAAAAAAAAAAAAAAAAAAAAAGGATGTGACACTTAAAGTACTGGGATTAAATGTGTTCATGTAATTACTTACATAAATGTTTTAATATTTTGGCAAGTGTCTTCAGCTCTTCCACCAGACAGCAAGTACTACTTAGCTCTGCAGACCAGAATGACAGTGCTATCATTACTTATTCTCTCAGTACTCAATAGCTGGACATGCAAACAGTTGAGAAGAAATAAAGTAACACTGAAGGTAAGAATACCTTTAGGGTTGCTGGTAGCCTGTCCCAAGCACCCCCCAGGTAACTGCCATCAGGTGGCTATGGTGTAAAAGCATCATGACAAGAGAAGTCTCCGAGGCAGTGTCTGAAGAAGGGGTATTTGCAAATGAACAGAAGTTTCCTCCTCCTCTATAATGCTGGAGAAAGTTCTGGGCAACACAGAGATGTGGGCCTTAGATCTAGGCTGCTGGCCATATAGCTCGGACAGCAAAGCTATGATGGCCTCACAACCAGGGGTGCAGGCAGCTGCCAGGCAATGCCAGAGACACTCCTGCTATCTCTGCCTCCTTGCAGTAACTTTCTCTCACTAATTTACCATCATTTTCCTTTGTCTCCCTAATTTTTAATTTATTGATTCTATACTTATCCAGAAGCTTCTTTCAAGGCAGGGAAAAATCACTTTAGGGATTCCAAACAGGGCTGGTTTTCTGACAAGGACCTTTAGTTCTAGACCAAGGCACTGCCTTCCAAATTAAGTCCCTCAGAGGAGAAGCAGCCATACCTGGGGATGGATTTGAGAAAATCTGGGTGAATAAATTAATTATACTCTGAAAGCATCTTAAAAAATTAAGTAGTAACTAGGGAACAAGGATACAGGGAAAGGGGGAAGAGTACTACAAGACAAGATTTGAAGCTTGTATATTAAAATATAGAAGAAAAACAAAACAAAGAAGGCTTGGATTTTTTTTCCTTTCTTTTATACTGAAGACATTTTCTGTAGATGGGTTTCTCACACCAGCACCATGCACCCACGGACAGAACAACTAATGGAGGTGGTAGGTCTATAATTTGAGAATACAAGAGAAAATCCCAGGCTCTGGTGAAGCCAAGGGCAATATTCACTGAGCCAAGACTTCTACCCTGGCTCCTGTGGACTTAGAAACAAGTTAACAAGAAATTTTTTTCCTTGGGTGATCACTTTATCTGGAGATCTAAATTAACCCAAGCACTTCTCTGGTGTTTACTAAACTGGTATTATTACCAATGTACTTCACACAAAGCCTGTGCTTAACCCACTGCAGCTACAGACCATTTCTGATGACTTACATACGAAACATCACCTCCCATCACCACCAGCCACTGTCATCTGCCATTCATGTAATCACTACCACGTTCCCACAGAGACTCGAGAGTCTTTATGCAAAGAGATTTTTGCATTATGAAAACTCAGACATCTGAGTTAAGGGGAAAGAACTGACAGCTCCAAAGATTACTTTCTTTAATTTACACAAAGACTCTTTAAGGCAGGGGCATATTTCTTCACATGATCCTGCCTTTCCATCTAACTGACTTGAAAACGCAATGGATACATCAGTGCTTATACTCTTTCCATCCTCTGCTTCCCTCAGCTTCTCCAGGTGGTACCCACATCAGGGTACAAATCCTGGATACAGACCAGCTGTTACATCTCTTAAATTACAAGTCAGTCAGAACCAACGCAGGGTTTTCTACTAGGATTGCCTCATTGTAATGGCATAAAAACAAACATGCAATGCTGTAAATCACATATGACTTCCATGTAAGGTGGAGACAAAACACAGCCAAATGTAATCCCTACACTTTTATCACAGCTTAATTTTTTAACTGCAATTATGTCAGTCCATCTGAGTAGGTGAGTCATTGTGTGAGATAATCTTGTAGGGTAAAAGCTCCATTCTTGTTGGTTTTTAAATAAACCCAGGCAGCCAGATCCAGTATGGGTGGTTTATGCTGTCTCACCCTTCACACTCTCCAGCCTAGCACCTACAACACAGATACCACATACATCAAGTGTACCCTATGAGATGTCAGTGTCATCACAGATGGAGATGCTGATGGTTTCAGTAGCATCTATCTTTCAAACATAACTTCCAACAGACAGTGCCAGACTCAGAAACACAAAGCACCTGACATCACTAGTTCCATTTTATACCTCTGACTGTATATGCTCCTTCAGCACTGTAGAGCAAACCTGTGGCACAGAACACAGCTCTTCTCAATCAATCCAGTGCAGAGAGAGAAGGACGACCATGTGCTCAACAATACATCTCAACTTGTGTGTTGTTTGGGGGTGAAGGATTACGGGCTTGACAACTATGCTGTTTATTCAGCACAACTATGCAAACAGTTTCAAGAGAATAACGAGAACTCTGGTTGTATATACCAGCCTAGATCAAAAAAATACTTAGGGTTCACTTGATCTTGAAAATCAAGTATTTTCAAGGGGCCTTGAAGAACATCTCTCTCTCTATCAAAGATAACAGCTTCCTGAATATTCTGTTCTTTAGACCCACAAGAAACAACACCAAAAGAGGTTATAAGGTCCTAATACCTTCCAACAGTGGGAGGAACCTTCCTGGGAAGCCTGCACTCCACACTACCAGTCAGACTTCTGTCACTGATACTGACACTCCCAATGAATTCCTGCATCACCTGAGCAAACACCATAGCCTCACATGCCTCACTTGGCTCAGCTATCCCAGATACAGTAATACCTACCTGCCTCAAAAGAATCCAAAGGTTTTTGTGGGTGTCATTGCTCTAAAATCTAGTGCAGTCTCAGGCTGAATAATGTGTGCAGTTCTAGGTCCCAAAATTTAAAAAGGATGCTAAGGTACTCAAATGCCTCAAGAGGAGGGCAACAAAGCTGATGACAGGGCTGGAAGGCATCTCCTATGGGGAACAGCTGAGGACTCCGGGTTTGTCTAATCTGGAGAAAAGGAGGGTGACATGCGACCTCATTGCTCTCTACAGCTTCCTTAGGGGAACTGGAAAGGGAGGTGCTGGGCTCTTCTCCCTGGTATCCAGAGAGAGAACATGTGGGAGTCATTCAAAGCTGCAACCAGAGGAGGTTTGGCTGGACATCAAGCAGCTCTTTTTTACCTAGAGGGTGGTCAAACCCTGGAGCAGGCTTCCAAGAGAGGTGGTCGATGCCCTGAGCCTGTCAGTGCTTAGGAGGCATTAGGACAATGCCCTTAACACCATGAGTTAATTTTTGGTCAGCCCTGAAGTGGCCAGGCAGGTGGACTACAGGACCATTACAGGTCCCCGCCAACTGAAACAGAACATTTTAAAATTATTATTATTATTATCATCATCATAATCAACCACAAGGAAAGAAGTATGTAGCCTAATGTAAAATGTTTCTAGGATTCCCTGGTGACAGGCACTGTATCTACTAAGTATAACAGTAAGTTGCCCAGCACAAGCTATCCCACATGCCTCTCATTCATCTTGAGCTCCCAAATATTACTGTCACATTTCTGAAAAGGTTATCTGCATAGCACAGTTATTTCACCTTTTAATACCACTAAACAAACACTAGTCAAGAACAAAACAAGCAAGCCACAGCTTGATATCTGCATTCCAAGAAAATTACAGTCTCATAGTTCTCCTTGTTTCTTCTGTTATGTTGTTTCATGTATCTGTCCAGTGAGACCCAAAGCCACTTAATCCTCAGCCTGTTAAGAAAGAAAAATTCTCCTGAAATCCCTTGCTATGAAGAGCTTCATATCAAGCCCATGTCTGCTGTTTAAGTGTAACAGAGAAGATGCTTGTACCAAGAGACATGAAAAGCCAGTTCTGCTAAAGGGAAACCAATGAATCCATTTCATCTTTAAAATCACTGCATTTCTCCTTGGAATACAATTAAACTGTGTGCACAGACAGAGAGTGACACCAAAGATTTCTCATTAACCTGATACATTGTCAGTGAGAATGTCCTTCCCTGTCAGATAACCATCCTTATCTCGACACTGAGGTGCGGCTTCTTCAGATCACTAAAGTTAAATACCCCAGGGCTCACCATTCCTTGAGTAATATTTTGTAATACAGGCAGTACCACACTGTGATCCAATTTATTAACAATACAGAGACATCCCATGATAAGCAAAGCTCATGATGCTTTGAGTCTACACAGCAGTGACTCCAAGAGCAATGTCTGACAGACAGCACGTTTACTGCTTGTCCTGCCTTCATCCAGCTGCAAGTCAAGATGTTGGAGAGTCACCAGTTCTCATGAAAGGCAAGGACTAATGTGAAGCTTCAGCTCTAAAGAGTGTTCAAGGAGAAATTCTTCTGTATGATCTCCACTTCCATTTAAACATACTGTTTCTTTAAAACACTGACTGCTATGCACTAAGCAGTCAGATGCTAAAGAACAAAAGGGAAAAGTAAATTTTCAAATGTAATAGCAAAATTGTATTTAAGTTGACTCTGATAATGCTGCAGCTAGCAATGAAAAAATTGTTATAAGAAGATTCTACCTTCCTAAATACATATGCTAGTATTGGCTACAGGCAATGGAAACATTTCAGACCAAAACTTTAGTAAAATTCAAGGATGTGTAGTTATCACTAATCGTTATTAGTCTGAGTTTTGATGTTTAAACACTGAATATTAGACACTTTTCATTTTTTCTCATGTCATTGCAGAGTATTTTTATTTAATCAGCATTAACTACAAGCACAAATCCTACCATTCCATTGCTTGCAGAGCAGACCTGCATGATCAAAAAAGACCCTGAGCACCTGCTTTGCATTTTTTAGCTTCACAGAACTTAAGTCAAATGAAGGCCAAGAAAGCCGAGACATTCCTGACCAGGAAGACTTCCTGATGAGGAAGAACTACCATTAAGAGATATTTTCCTTGAAGAATAAAAGTATTCCACTGCCTACACTCCAAAGGCAGAGGGGAAACTTTTGACAGATTCAAAGATGTATTTAGGAACCTGGTATTTTTTCATGTTGATTTCAGGTGCCTGAATCTTTGTCTTCATACAGTTGTCAAACTAAAAAACTTGTCTGGCAGTTACACCCTCTATTAACATCCCACTAGCTCAATTTTTACCATGTGGCTTTTTCCTTTCATGTGCCCAGATTGCTAGGATTCACTGTTAGGTCACAACCCTGAAGTGGACATGTACAATACAGTTTTAAGGGACCCTTCCTAGGGACATCATTCAACTTGTATATATGGTAGAAATAGTTTGCCAGGAAAGGTCATAGCTGTCATGAAATCCTGTCTACAGCTGACAAGGACCAACAGTTAAAAAAACCCAAACTAAAAATTAAATATCTCATCATTGCTACAAATGATCTGAGATTTGCCCTACCAGCTGCATGAAGGAATAGAATACACTAATACATTATTCTGAGTCAGGATAAGTAATCATCACTATTGCTTGATTTCATGGGAACTATGTTTATAGGATCACATTTGACAAATCTTGACAATTATAGTAATAAATGTTGGCCAATATTGTCCAAATAAAATAAATCCAGAGATGCCAGCTGAGATCACAGTCCTCCTGTTCTCGATGTATTTGCACAAATGTGTGCCTGGCAGAACAAAGACAGGAGCTCTGGCCTGGAGAAACAGAGATGTAACAACAAAGCGCTTTGTGACCAGCACAACTTAAATCAGATCTCCTCCAGAACTGTGTTCCTTGGTTGATTCAATGTTTACACTGAACTGTACCACAATTTTCTGTTTCCATGTTCAAAATGCAATGTATCAAATCAGAGTTATTCTTTGACGTTTTAAGGGAGATGCCAGTTCAGGGGCATTCACCCAGAAAAACTTTCTCCTTTTCATCTTTAACTTTCTTCTCCTTTAACTTCATTTACACCTAATATCTGTCAAATGGAAGCAGTCACTACACTAAAAACTGGAGAAAACTGGCAAGTGCCTGACACTAGACTCATTTATCCCTGTTGGCTTGTTTCTACAAAATGTGCAAGTACTTAATTACCTTGGAGCAGTTCTCCTTATGTCACACTAGTTCAAACACGAAAATGGTACTAAAATATTATTTAAGGGACAAATACCAACATGCACATGCATATGCATATTAAGGGATGGCATAAATCTTCTTTCCAACACAAGCTATGCAAAAAGATGAAGGGTAGTTATCTTTTTGAAGCTGTGATGCAGCAGTTGGAATTGCTGTTGAAAGTCGTGGAGATGCAAGTACAGCCAAATCGTGAGGCCAAGCATCCACAAGTATATAAACAGATTTTCAGGATAATATGAGAGCCACAAATAACTAAAATGGCACAGAAAAATGGTTTACATGAGAGGAAAGCTAGACACTCTTTTTAATGAGATCAGTGCATGAAGGAAAACCACAAATGGACTTGAAAGCATGGTAAATGTCTTGACCAGGATACTAGGGAAAGGAAGACAAGTGAAATACACATCTGAAGGAAAAAACTGGAACTATCAGAAGATGGAATGCAAGAAATGATGCAAGTACCACAGCACCGCAATCTGAATTGTAGCTAATTCTGAGTTCCTTGGGAATTAGAGGAGTCCAGATCTGATGATTCACAATGAACATGAAAACAGCACTGGGTGTAGGAGAAAGCTTTTTTATGGAGAGCCCATCAGCTTTGTCAGACTCCACTTCCTGACAGATAGTTTGTAGGGAACAATGTCCCCGTGACTCACTGAGAGATATTTTCTTCTCACTGAAATAAAAGTCGCCATGGGACTGATTGCAGCAAGTTACATTTCCTTGAGATCCAACTGGCTCACACACTTGGCAGCCACAGAGACTGTGCCAAGCTGATGTGTGTTTCAACAGCCCACAGATTTGAGACACTCCGAAAAAGAAGGAAACCACTTGAAGACAACCAATCAGCTTTTAAAGTTTTGTTGCATTTTTAAAATTCTTTCCCCAGAAAACAACCACTGTGTACAAAGATTTTCAAATAGCACGCAGCGTGCCAAGAGCTTAAAAGTATCATCCAAAAAGCAGCAAGGAGCTGATAGTAGTAGCATAGTGACATTATTTTTCACTAATAGTAGTAGCATAGTGATATTATATTTAACTAATGATTTACGATAGCCAGACTTACATTTAAAGCAAAAGAAAGGAAGGCATCCTACTCCGATGAATTTGCAAAATAATGCAGTGTCTTGCAAGCATAATTTTCACAATTATTCATCATATACATCCATAATTCCTGCAGGTTTCAGTCTACCTATTTGAGTAGACCTTTTTGTACTATCATAGAATAGATGGCAGGAGGAAGCTTAAGAGAAACCAAAGCCTTACTACACCGTGGGGTGGAGGGTGTTGACATACAGAAGGCGCACAGAATCAATAAATTAGGGTAGAGATTCTTATCACATGAAGACTGGGATAAGGACTTACAACAGTTGAGGAAGAAAAAGGGAGACAAGGTCAGACCTGTTTAAGGGGAATCAGAGCCAAACTAGAATACATTTAATAGATTTGAAGGGGAGAGAGGTGGGAAAGGAGAAGAGAAACAAGGAACTTGCAAACTGTAATAGAGCCCTAACTGGGGACTTACAGATGAAGAAACTTGACAGTAACGCTGAGCAACCGGCTTTGGCAAGAGCCTAACAACATCTGGGGAGGAAAAGTTGCAGAATGCAGCCGAACGCTTCCACCAAACGAAAGGTTTTCCCCGTTCAGCTTATATTATCCGGGGAGACACGCTGCAATTACTGCAGCTACTGTATTACCTCTATTAGCAGTACCCAGGGAGCTCTCGCAGTAGCCGGGGAGCTGCCTTGCCGAGGGTCAGCCCCGCGTCCGCTCCACAGCTCTGCCCGGCGCTCCCGTTACCGTTACCCCATGCGGCGGCGGCGGCACAAACCTGAGCAGCGGGGCCGGCACCGGGGCGCACAGCTCGGGCGGGGGAACCGGCCGAGGCGCAGCAGTTGCCAGGCGGGCTGCGGCGGGGCCGAGCGCCCGCTGCCGTTTCACTCCGCCTCGCCGATCCCGGGGACGCAGGGGCGCGGGCCGGGACTGGTGGGCAGCGCCGAGCAACAGGAGGCGGGTCTGGGGGCCGGGCGGGCTGTCAGTGAGCCCAGCCCAGCCTCCCCGCTCAGCGGGACGGGACGCCGCAGTCCCAGGGCGCCGCCGTTCCTTCGCCGTTACTCCCCCCACGCAGCTCCCCGAGCACCGGCAACAAGCTCTGAGCAGCGCCCTCGGCAGCACCGCAGGCCCCTTCCCGCGGGACAGGGCCCCACTCACCGCCGCGGCACCCGCCGCCGCCGTTTCCCCCGCGGGCAGCCCGAGGGGCCGCGGTGCCTCTTCCCCTTCACGCGGCCGCCTCTGGGTCGCTGGGGCGCTCACCCACCCTCGGCGGGGCCGCCCGGCACCGGCACCGGCCCCGCCGCTGCGGGGGCTGCGGGGCGGCTCGGAGGGCCCGCCCTCACCGCAGCAGCCCGGCCCGGCGGGCGGTGTTATGTAACGCGGGCCGCAGCCGGCCGCCGTCCCGCCCTGCGAGCAGCCGCCGTGAGGAGAAACCCGTGCAGAGCGGCAGCGGCGGGGGCAGGCACCCCGGCTGGCTCCCCGTCCCTGTCCGGGCACCGGGACCAGGCTGTCCCGGCCGGCGGGCCGACTGTCCTTGTGCGGCGGCAGGCGGGTGGCCACAGGCACCAGGTGAGCAGCAGGATTCGGCTATTTTTAGCCGAGTAAAGCGCACTAAGGAAAAAGCTGCTTCTCAAAGTATCATGCTCTGAGGGGCTTGGAGCTGTGAAAGTCATCAAACAGGAGGAGATGGGCAGCAAACCACTGATGATCTTTCCAGGTGCCGGTAGCCCCGGTGATCTGTGCCAACACGTGAGCAAATTTCTTAATGTTTCTTTTGAATGCCTGGAAAGCAGGGCGGTGTCCTGCGTTTCGGCACTTGTACAGAAATTAAACCACCCCAGCTCATCACAGTTAGTATGAACAGGAGGAATTCATTTGAATGCTAGGAGTGTTACAACAAACCGAGATCTTAGAAAACAAAAACTGTTTCCACTCGAGTCTGATTCAGAGTCTGATTCTGTATCCTATCTCAGCAGAAATCTGCAGCATACGCTTGGGTTATTATGGAAAAACCAGAAACAAAAGGAGCAGCAGGAACGGTGTGTGGCCAGCCACAGCGTCAGTTCTGTTGTCCAGCAAGAGAAGCAAGAAAGTTGTCAGCATCTCCAACTGCAGCATCAGAAAGTTACAGTCACACGAAAGCCACTGCAGTGAGCCACAAGGAAGGAAGGAAGAAAGAACGGTTTATTTATGTGAACAATGATATAACGTAAACAAATTGAACGAGCATGTGAAGAAGTTTGTATTTCACGAAGCACAAAAATGCACTCTTTGGCGGAGGTTACATTCTGCCCTCTGCTGCTGGGAATTTGTGCCGTTCATCTCCCTAATGAGCAGAAAAACAGAGTATTTGCGATAAAAGTCTCAGACCACATAGAACTAAGGGCGAGAGCCTTCAGACACTGGCAAAAGTGGAGAGAGGGTGAGCTCCCGGAGTCTGTGAGAGCTCTCCTACCCCTCATGCCGGACAGGGCAGGCTGGCTGACAGCAGTAATATCTGGCTGCACCAGACTGGGGAATCTCCATGGGCTCACTTCTCCCCATAGCCACCAGGTATTCGAGGTGATCACCCATCCCTGTGCCAACACAGCTTTAACTGAGATATCTCTGTATTTAAATTGCTTCCCAACCACTAGGGATCACTCTCATCAGCAGTGGAAAAGGTGAGTGGAAATTTTATCATTTGGAGTAAAGTTTATACCACTGGTGTGTAAAATTTCATCTGCCTGTGCGGTTAGTCTTGCCCCACATTAATTCAGATCTTATCTCTTAATGACCTTTGGAATACTGTGAAGAACCAGATAGAGCTCAAAAGGGTTGGCAAAGGAATGTGTCTATAATAAGTAGATGACAGAACAGAAAAATCTTATCTGTGGATTTGCATTGGGAAAACTGGCTCAGTTATCACTGTCAGTATATGAGGAGCTTGCTTACTGACAGCAAACAATTTCTTATTAAAACCACCTAGTTTACCTAGTATACCTAGACCTTTTAAGTCCAAAGTAAAAACAGCCCCTTGCTTTTACCTGAAAGCTTGCTGGTGTTGGACAATGCATCATTATATCTAAAAAATGCTTGTGTTAAGTTCCTCTTCTGCATTTCCCTGTGTGGTGGCTTTCATGACTCTGATTTTACTACCACAAACAGCTTCATAAATGCTGAGCTAGAAAAAACAATATCATAGGCAAACAGCAGGCATCAAGTAAATGAGCATTCAGTGCAGTACCCAAACAATATAAAGCTGCCCACATACCACACCTAAACAACAAAGGAGATGATAGAATGGCTGCCAGCAGTGTGGAAGGGTGGAGGAGCTTCTGAAAAGGAGAAAGCAGCAGCTCCAGCTCTCTTTCCTTGGAAGAAAGGAATATATTTTTAGAAGCAGTTGGCTCAGACTCTAAACCAAACCACGAGTGTTTGTCAGTGAATATACAGCATTTTCAGACACTTCCTGTGATGAGCAGAATACCCAAGAGACTGGGTGGAAAGCACCAAATACTGCAAAAGTAACAATGGTGTTGGCATGGTTTCCTCCACAGGAGAACCTGTGTGACATCTTCGGGGCAGCCAGGCAGCGCTTAAAATGCTGCAGGGCAGCTGCTCTCTCTTATTAGCATAACACACCCATTTATTCATGCTCATAACCGATGACAAACAAACATTAGACAGTATTAAGATGTATCCCTTTATGTTTGCTTGGGTAGAGCAGTGTAAATTGTTATTCAAATAATGAGTCACATGGCAGTGTTGTGGGAGGAACAGTATTTGTTGGCAGAGTAATATTTGTGCGCAGCACACAAGTGACATATCTTTGGCATGACAGGTATCAATATTGGGGCTTCTCGGGACTTTTTTTTTTTGGTGTTGTTTTATAGGTACTAAAAGTTGCACATTGCTTGACAGAGAGTTTCCATGGGTGGTGGTAAGAGTTGCTATAGAAAAACTCTCTCCTTTGTAGTTAAGGAATGAAGACACATAAACTCTCAATGCTCGTGTCAGAACAGATCTTGAGGAGCACTAGGACAAGGATCACACCAGTAAACCAGGTTAACTTCCTGCCTTGTATGCATGTGGAGATCATCCAGGCTGAACCTGGAATTTCACATTCTCCCCACTGCATATTTTGGAATTTACCTTTTGTCTAATTTGGCTCCACATCTTGGGCACAGACTGACTGCCTCCCCAGGGAAGTGGTACTTTGTGCTAAGGTATCATTACTCACACCAGTGGCCCAAATATTCTCCAGTAATTACAGGTTTCCTGTTCACCTAGGCTCAAACTCGTGGGCAGACTTCAGTATTTAACACCCCAAGGACACTTAAAATTTAAGCATAGATTCTGCAAAAACAAAGTTTGAATTAATTGATTTTTTTGTTGTTGTTTTTGTTTTGGTTTTTTTTGTGCCAGCATGTTTCATGTTTCCAAGTCTAATGAGGTTCACACAATGTTAAATACACAAAGTGTTAACAACATGCCTTAAATCAACTGTTGAAAATCAAGGCCTTTACACCCATATACACTTCTGAGAATGAGGCTTCAGCAAGTAGGATCTATAAATTTGGATTTACAAGTCCAAATATCACCGCAGTAAGCATATGAAATTATAAGCAGAGAAATTGATTTCAAGTTTTCTTTTGGGTGTAAGAGACTGCCAAAGAAGCATCAGATCTCTGCAGCTTCTGCAAGCCTAACAGTGAAAACAATGTAGGAAGAAGGTTAGCAGACAGCAACTGACGTAAGTCCACTGAAATAAAAGAGAATTAAGCCAGTACATATCAGCTGAGGTACAGCTCCATGTATTTATGAGCAAAACAGACTGTTTGCATCACATGCACTAGACATCAGGGTTCTTTGTGTGAACACTTGATTGAATCACACCATGTTGTTTGGAACATACGCTCTAGAGGAACAGTTGTCACTGATGATGCTGGAGTCCAACTCTATCAAAACATTAAACAATAACATTTGCCCTCCATATTCATACCAAACAATTTTTGTTTCAAGAGCAAAGCAGCTCTTGCTCTTCCAAGCATAATTATTTCTTGCACCCTCTTTGCAGGTTCTCACAGGCTTGGATTTTTTCTCACTCTGGTGCCTACACATCTCTAACAGTCTGAAAGCACTCAGAAAGCTTTTTTTTTTTTTTTTTTTTTTTTTTTTCTCTCTCCCTAAATGTAAGAAGAAACACTAAATGTCCAAAAGAATGCACTAGGTCTGTTAAAAGTTAGTAAGGGAAGAAAGCTCAAACTTTGGAGACAGTATCACTTCACAGCTAGTAGACACAAAAACAACAGAAAAAGGTTGTTGTACACTTAACTACACTGGTGCAGTTTTGCTGATGCATCTGCAGTAGTGAAACTCTTTATATTGGCTTTATTAAAAGGAAGCTTTTAAAATACTCCTTCTACATGGAAGAAAATTAAGACTGTGTATCTGAGTACCAATATAATTATTTTGTTTTAAAAAATATTCTTCAAGCAAAAGTGTCAAGCAGAGAACAACTGAACATAGACCAAGTTAGAGGTTGAAACAAAACCCCAAGATGCAACTCTCCTTAACCCAAGAAGCATCTTCACCATCAGGCTATGAAGTGCCACACCGTTTGCTCTCTGTGCCTCCCATCCCTCAGGGTGACTTGAGGTTTTTTTTTCCTGTAGCTTGTCTGTATCATTAAGACATCACCAAGGGCAGCAGCTATGCAGGAAATGTAAGATGTAGATAAGTTAGAAACTGTAACTAGAATGAAAGATTGAATTTACTTTGTTCCTTTGAGATATCTCCCCTGCTTTCAGCTACTTTCTTCACAGTATTTTTTAAAGAGCTGCATAGCTCTCTTTTCCCAAGTGTCTTTACAGTCCTTGGTGGCCTATTTAATTGAGTAAGATAAGTTAACATGGAATTAAAAGGAGGCTGCAAATTGAAGCAGATAGTAAAAGTATCTTGCAGAAAACAGAGAGGGCGGGGGACAGAAGATAATTGTTTATCCACTTGTAAATAGAAATAGAGAAGCTTGCTCATGCCACATGCCTCCCTCCAGGTGAGATAAGACAGGTGGTATTGCTGAGGCTTGTGCAGTTTGGAGCACACATCACTTGAGAATCTTGTGTATGCCTACAAACAATGAGAAAGACTAGGTGGTATATTAAAACCAGAAACCATTTCTTACCTATAAATCTTATTGTTATTAACCTACAAAACTTTGATTAATATTAAAGCAAATTAAAGAGCAAACATTTGATATCCACGGTAAACTGGAATAAAGAGAAGTCCAAATGGTTTCCCACATTTTGAAATTAGAGCTATTCTGTTCTGAATGTATTTCATACTGTATTTAAACAAGAAAAAAACCCAAATACTATGACTACCACTACTACTACTATTTTTAAATACATATATGAAAATTAAGTTTATGATTAATCCTGCAGAAAAGCTACATTTTGATCTTTCTAACACAGCAGCTGAAGAAGACTTGGGTTTTATGTTACTAGCGATTCATGCTCTGAACTCTCTGGGGACCAGAATGGTTTATCAACTGTGTTACAGTAACACCTGGAGAACTCCAATTGCAGAGAGACCCAGTTTGCTAGGGACTCTTAATGTGCCTAAAGAAAAAGACTACGTGTTCTGTAGCAGCAACAATTCAGCCACACGAGAAAGTGGAAGAGGGAAGAATTACTTTGACTTCTCCCTTGAAAGTGTGAAGGCAGCAGCAACAAAATGGAAGGTTGTATGTTTAGGATGCAGTGATAACTTCTGTAATTAACAGCAATGCCTCTGTTGACACTTGGCCAGAGACACACCAGAGGAAACTAAGGCCCACTGAAAATCAGGATTTGAAGCCAAGTCTCCTGTGTTCTGTAGATCCTTTCTTTTGTAGGTTTTTGTTTGTTTGTTTGTTGTTTTGCTTTTTTGTTTGTGTGGGGTTTTTTGTTTGGTTGGTGTTTTTTTTCCTTTTTTCACTCTTCTCCACAAAATTTTTTTTAAGTTACAGAAGGAGATGCTAGAAGGTGGTTTAAAAAATATTCTCTGGAGTCCTCTGGATAAATAACAAAGACAAGAGCCGAAATATAAAATCACCGAAACTTTTTACTATTAAAATAAATCTCAAGTGACTACTCGTGGCTGTCCCTGGTTCCCTTCTCACCTCAAATGGAGTTTTGCTGTTCTGATTTCCTTGAGACTCCACAGTCTGGAGCTATGCATCTACTTGCTTCTAGGTTTGCCTGCTATGGGAAACTATTTGTTTGCACCTAGTCTTTCAAGGGATGGGAAACATGCTACACAGAATTTTCCCATGTCACTTTTTAAAAGACTGTAGTTCTAGGAGAAGTTGTTACTTCTATCTCCCTCCTTCCATGGCACATAGACCTTAAGTCCACAATAATCTATCACAAAACTGCAGCAGAGCATACAACTTCCTCTGACCAAGTGTCTCAAAGTACAGTGACAGAAAGCAGTTTCTACCTTTGTCTCCTCACACCTCCGTGTTGTCTAGCAACAATTGAAAACTTGGATCTGAACAAATCTCTGGACAAAGAGCAAAGGGATACTGATAAGGAAGGGAGACAAAGGATGATCCAGTGATCTGCACGCCACCATCACAAGAAAAATGGTTGTTCTAAAACTCAGGCTTTTCCACAGGCTTTTGTTCAGAGTGCAAATGCTTTTTTTGGTTTTAAATGAAGGCAAGCTGATTATAAAACAGGCCTTTGTACAAGCCAGAAAACTGCTACAACTAAGTGGCACACAACTTTACAGTACAAGTTCTTTGTCCTGTGAGTTTCTAGCTCTGTGCAAGGAGGCTGCTGAGCAATCTCAGCTGCCAGGGACATCAGGAAGGAAGGAAGGCTGCTATGAACTGCAGAGGAACAACTTCGAGCACTGCAGCATTGAAACTTTGATCACTGAATTGTTAGAAGCTAACCTAAAGGTAAGCGTTAAAATTAGAGCTTCCATGCAATAATTTTAATGCAAATTTAGGAAAGGTGCATACATTTGTGGAGAACCTGCCCGTTCCTGCCCTCTAAAAGCACATGGTTAGTAGCCACCACCAAACAAACCTGTATGTGTTGTGTGTGGTCAGAATCAAGACAATCACAGTATCTATGTGGGGCATTTGGCACTGCTCTCTCAGTTAGTTCACCTGTTCTTAAAACAGTCAGATTTTCAAGAGATACAGGTTTCCATGCCTCAAAAGAGGAGTGAAAAACACTTAGAACATGAAAAGCCCCCCAACTTTTCTTATCTTTATATTGACATTTCTGAATTTACAAGTGGCTGTTTTTGTTTGCTTTAATAAGCAAAATATAGAGATCTAAAACTCAAGGTTTTGCCCTCTCCTTTAAAAATTTGTGGTTTTGTGTTTTTTCCTCCAAGAGATATTAGAGTATGGACTAAAAGCTCAAGAACAGACATTACAAATGCAAGTACACCAACACAAAATCCTCTTCTCCCATTTAAAGTTTTTGTTAGAACTTTGTGTATAATTTTCACATTGGATACAAACTACTCTGAAAACCATGTAAAACCATCACCACAAGATAGTCACTAAGGTGATCAGTGGCTCAGAAGGCTGAGACCTGCCACCACTAGATTCTCACCCAAACCTGAAGTTTAATTTCTTTGTTCTTGGTAATGCCTGTTTTGCACACACCACTCAGCTTTACCCCTTTCAGTCCTACACCCTAAATATTTTTAATGCCAGATTTTCTTTTTACCCATAACATTCTTCTAATCTTCATTTTATCCAACACCACCCTAGCAATTTCTGCTGTCTGCACAATCAGATGTAGTTGCTAGTCAGTCCAATTCCTTCTCCCCTCCCCTTGCCAGGTTACACATCTGAGGTCTAAGAACCTCCCTGATCTGAAGAGAGAAAATGACTGGCATAAGCTCAGAAAGAAGACACTACCCCATCCATCTCCAGGAACAACCAAAAATCAGCATAGCTGTCTGCTTTAGATGAGATGTACAGTTCCCCTCTGCCTGAGTCCCAGCTTCCCACACCTTTGTAAACCCTCTCCTTAATATACTACTGGAAAGAGACTCTAGTCCAACCTATGAAAAACATCAAATCCAGGGGGAGTATCGCAGTGGGTGGGGAGGGAAACCCAACAGGTTTTTAGCTCAATTTAGTTCATATATTTATATGTGTGTGTGTGTATGTGTGTGTATATATATGTGTGTGTGTGTGTGTGTGTGTGTAAAAGCCCCTATGGCTCATACTGCAGCCAAACATGGGCAGATTTCCATGGACATTCCTGTCAAAGATCAGTTTTCCATAAAGTTTTAATCCTTGAAATTCCACACCACAGCTGTCTTCTGATCACAACATACATCTGCCTCCTACAAATTAGAATTCTCTTTAGCAGAACATAAACCATTGCACAACTCCAATGGGAATGTAAAGTAAAAAAAATAATTCTTATTTGCATAAAAAGTTGAAAGCTTTAATCCATATGAAAAGATGTAAGCAGATGAGGGTCACTTTATTCTGCCTAACACTTTGTATAATAGTGGGACTCTTAACATGTTTTTACAACAAGTATTTATTGCAATAACTAATTTTAGTTACTCACTTAAGCTTTTCTTCATCCCTGCTTTAAAATATCACTTCTGCACTTCCACAAGCATGCGGTATGTAGCCGAGAATTACTCTCAATATTTTTACAGTAATGACAGCTTACTTATACTATATCTAGCAGAAAATTACATTGGTAATACTAGCAACTGAAGATCAATGTTTCAACAAAAAACTTCCAGGCTCCCCAGCATTACTTTATTGCAAATTTGACTGCAAAGATTAAGCAACTGCAATCCAAGTGATTTAGGGGCCCAGCACTGGCTAGACTATGGTTCCTTTACAAAGAAATGCTATGAGAACTTAAAAATGTATTAAAACGTGTACATGCATTCCTAGAAAAAAAAGAAAGACTAAAGGGAGCATGATGAAACAAATAAAAACTTTATTGACATTTTAAGATATTTTTAAAATGTGCAATTTAGAATCTCCATAGTTATTCCATCTACCTTACAAACACACTGATGTGTGCAAAATTCTTGAATTTTCACCTGTATGAAATATTTCTGAAAGTGAAAAACTCACATATGACAAAACATTCTTGGTACCATCAAGTCTTTTGCCAGAGGAGATCAAAGGGACAGCACTGTTACTGACACTAAGGCAAGTTTTTGAAACATGATACATTCTCAAAATGACACAGAAATATTCCTTACTGGTTTTTTGTAGACTTTATATAGAAGAGATACAGGAATTAAAAAAACCTGAACAAGAACAGATGTAATTGCTTGCAGATACAACAAGCATTCAATTACTAGAGCCTGCCAGTTGAGTGATGTGCCAAACTCCAGGATCAACAGCCACCAGGCCGGAGCTGTCTGAGCCTCCTCAAGGACAAGAAATACACACTCAGAGCTTTTCTTGTCTCATTGCAACTGCATGTTCTGAAAATGAACAAAGCCAGCAAAAGCACTCACATCATTGTAGCTACACCCAGCCTGTGCCAGCAAAACTTCACTGAAGCACAAGAATCTTAGAGGCAGAGATTGTTCTGGGGTTTTCCCACAATTATGAGTGACCAGAAGACATTTCTGGCATTTTAAGTAAATCACCATTTGTTAAATCAGAAATGCAAAGCCCAGGACCCTGTTTCCACAATACTGGTGAAATGTGAATGCACAGGAAGCAAAGAACAGGACATGCATACAGTTATAATCCCAGTCTCTAGCTCTTTATAGCTCAAGATTTGATCGAATAATGGTATCTTTTTATTTAGTATATCAATTTCACTTTTGTGAGTTTGTTAGGTCTTTTTCAGGTCCATGAACAATTTTGGCATTTATAACTCAGGGGTGAAAAGAATCAAGAGGTGCTGTCATTAGAGGTAACATTTTCCAGCACTGCATATAAGTTAAATGTATATAAAATTATGTTTCCTCTGTAATACTGAAACACTCAAGCATCACTACCATCTGCAAGGAAGCATGAAGGGTCTAACAGACTCTGGTCAGGTAGAACAGTTGCAAGAAGCCTGTTTCTCCCAAAGAAGAACTCTACTACAATAAAATTGCCTAAGCAGTTAGGGCTCACTTGTTAAGGCATAATAAGGGATTTCATTTCCAGGCACTATTACAAGTCAGAAAGACACAGATATCTAACTTGGCCACGAAGAGGTGTCCTGTTCTGATAAGCTGAAATGAGACTTTTCTTCTGATCTTTCTCACTTCTCCTTTTTCAAAACAAAACACAAAAAAATTTGCTGCCTGTATCACTCTTAGATGTCTGACTTCTGGTGCACTGTTTAAGAACCTTAACCCATGAATTCGTAACTAGTAATTCCATTCAGCAGCAGGATGCCTGGAAGCAACCTAATTTGTGACAGGCATTTAAGCCCTGCAGTTTGAATATTAGTGCTTTTAGTACTGTTTTCAAAATGAAGTTATAGGTCTTCTAACAGGAACATCTGCAAAATGTCAGGAGTTCTATGGGAGTCCCATTAACATTTCTTCTGAACAGATGATTATCTGTTAATTATCTGGAAAATATAAAAAGTTTCACTTAGACTGATATGAGACTGGCAACAAATAACTACATCTTAGTTTCTAGAGTGTGACTGGGTTAATTGTTCGGAATGTTATCAGTAGGGAAAAGTGTTTATCCACTAAGAGAGCACTGTATATTGCAAAAAAATAGCAAACATCAATGCAACACTCAATGCAAACATTTCAGCATACTAAATATTGCATTAAAAAAGCACTCTGTTACACTTGTTATCTCACAGGCCAACCTCACAAAGCTACAGTAAGTAACTATACATACATTCAGCTACTTTTATTTAACCCAATATACAGATTTCTGAGCTTTCTAATGTATAGCAGTTTTTCAGTGCTCAGCAGATGTTACTCTTATTTGCTGAACAATATCAGACTGCAAAATTGCTCTTACTGTTGATTGATCAATAATGACATGGGATAAGTCATTACCTCCGTGGCAACAGCATGGTACCTGTAGGAGGAATATTGCGCATGTTGCTGCTGCAGCTCTCCCAGGAATGCCTCGGCTTCCTCCCAGCACTGCTCTCTCTGCAGCCCTGGTATGCCCAGAGTACCAATAACCATGGGCATCTCTTCGACTACAGAGGATTAAACTACAACCACAGGTATGTTATTCCAGAAGGAGCATATCCTCACAAGGGTTTATTACACTTCGGTTTGATGTCCTAGTTCACTTATAATTTCTAATGAAATATCTGCTTGTACAAATAGCTACAATAAATTCAGAATGTCAAATACTGCAAAGTTCTGCTCATAGCCCAACAACATCTTTTTAGAAGATGTCATTTGGTTGCTTTTAAGAGCAGAAAGTTCTCTTTTCACTTAATTTTCATTTAATTCCCTTCTGACTTTCCAGGACCTTCAAGTGGCAGAAGTATTGCTGTTTGATTACAAAGGTGAAGTAGACAATTTGAGCTATTACACTTAACACTTGTTAAGCCTCTGTCTCTGTACCAGTTCACCAAATAGAAAACCATTTTTTTTTTACTTCGCAGAATTTACTTAATTTTATCTAGCATGAACTGGATACTATTTTTTTGTTTTCACATTGCACAATCTTGTACCATGTTGATCACAACATATAAACCACAGAAATCAGTAACTTTTTATGTCTTGGTCAGCATGCCTAGCTCCAGATGTTCAGTTGAAACTAAAATATAATGACACACAAAATGCACCAAGTTCATCAACAACAGGTGAACTTTCCCTTTGGATTCATAACAGAAAATATTTCTTCATAAATACATAATACTTCCAAATACTGCAGCAACACTTTACTTATTGATAAGCTATTCACATGGGATGACACACTGCAAGTTTGTCACAATTCTCTTTGAAATGTGTTCTAATTAAATTTAAACATAAGGCAACAGAAGTGATGTCTGAAGGTAGTTTCAAAGAAAATTACAAGTACTTGAATAAAATGACAAGTAACTGAAGTTAAGACTCAAGTATCAGCTGGATTTCACAAAAATCAAGAAAACAAACAGCCTTCCAAATGCTGAAGCTGATCTTGTTTGTAAAGCTCTTACATGAGCAGAGATGGAGTGAAAAAAATTATTTTCCCTACAAATGCAAGTAGTGCAAATGGGCATGAATACAATGAAAGTCTAGATGCCAGAACTGCAATGTACATTAGAACTCAGAAATACGCTTTGATTCATTATTTGTGAGAGTTTGTGTCTTACTACACAAGAGAGATTTTCAACATTTTCTTCTACTTACAGGATGGACCTGGCTGCTGAGGGTGAATTCCATGTTCTGCTCCAAGTTCTTGGAAAGCATACGGCATGCACCCAATAGCTCAAACGAAACTGGTTGCACAGAAGGCTGTTTCGAGGTCATGTTCCAAATTCAATGCTTCTCGGGCTGATGCTGGGCAGTCCTGTGCATTGTCCAGGCCCAAACGAACGAACCCTTTCACACACGCAACCAGCCGGCTCCATCTCGCTCCTATCTATCTTCCTGCCACCCCTGCAGCTGTTCCAGTGCCACACCAAGCTGGGCAAGGCTACCAGTGACTCAAAGATCCTCTCCCTGGAAAAGCACACAAAGAACTGCTCCTTCCTCAGTGCTGCAAACTGCAAGCTTCACCCCACTAAAAGCCAACCAAAACCAAGTAAGCGCATGCAGCCAAACCGGCCACTGGACACAGTCAGACCTACCAGGGAGGCAGCCCCCTCCAGCACGATGTCAGCTGCGCACATGACGCCTCTTCCGCCTGCCCACGGTAAAACGGTACCGATTCCCCGGCGATGCTCGTTTGGGGACGCGCTTGCCCCGCCTCAACCCACACACACCTCTGTACACGTTCCACCGCCCAAGCACTTCCTCCAGCACAGGCAGCGGATCCCCCCGAGCAGCCTGCCCTCCGCAGCCCCGCCTTTCACTCAGCCGGTAACGCCGTTTTCACTCCCGGCGCGGCCCACAACCCCAAGAGCTCCGCCACAGCCCGCACCGCCAGAGAGGCGGAGGGAGAAAACCCAACCCCCCCGCACGACCTTCATGGCTTCGCTTAACCCTGCCTCGCTTAGCCAGGCGCTAGGGACAATGGGCGAACACGGCGTCCGCCGCACCGCTCAGCCTGCGCCCCAGCCGCCCTGCGGAGCCGCCGGTGGGGCCACAGGACGGGGTAGGGCCGGGCGTCCATGCCCTCGCCGCCGGTCAGGTACACGGCGGCCGAGCCGCGCCGCGCCGGACCGCACCAGCATGAGCGCGGCCGCTACCCGGAAGCGGAAGGAGGTACCGGGTAATCACACCGCCCCCCCGGGGCTTCGCGAGCAAAACACGGCACCGGAGCAGCCCGACCAATCGCGTTCGCTGAATGGGCGGGGATTAAACGGATCGAGTAGATTGACAGGCGCGCCTCCCAATGGGGCTGCAGCGTCGTAGTTCCCTCCACAAATAAAAACGCGAAGTAGCACTCGGAATGCTGGGTGGGATTAGGCTCTCTGTCTCTCCATGCCACTGGCTGTCTGGGATGATTGGCGGGTCCCCAGCCCTATGCAGAGGAGAGGCTCTCCCGTAACCTTCTCTGCCAATCGGTGCCCGGCGCAGGCTCAGGGCCGGCGGAGCGCGGCGGGGCCCGGCAGTGGGCAGGGTTGGGCGGTGGGAGCAGCATGAGCTGGGTGCTGCGCGCAGCCTGCGGGTTGGGCGCTGCCGCCGCGCGGTGCCGTGGCGGGCGGGCGCTGAGCCAGGCGGCCGGGGAGGGCGGCGGGGCCGAGGGGAGCGGCGGCGGCTCGGGGTCGCGAGAGGCGGTGGAGCGGCTGGTGCGGGAGCATCCGGTGGTGGTGTTCATGAAGGGCAGCCCGGCGCAGCCCCTCTGCGGCTTCAGCAACGCTGTCGTGCAGATCCTGCGCCTGCACGGCGTGGAGGACTACCGGGCTCATGACGTCCTGCAGGACCCCGACCTCCGCCAAGGTCAGCGGCGGGCGGGGGCCGGGCCGAGCTGGGTCTGGGGCCGAGGCGGAGCGTGGTAGCTGCCGGGGGTCACCTCTGGGCGCCGCCTCCCCCCGCTGCCGGGGCTTGCACGGAGCTTGGGCCCATCCCGGCTCCGTCTGAAACGTGGCCGTCAGGGGACAAAGCCGTAGTGCCGGTGTCCCCACCGGGAGGGCCTTCGGGAGGCTCCGGCCTTTGTGACCCCTCCGGCAGTCGGGGCTGCCTGCACGGCTCTGCCTGCCCCGGGGCTCTCGGAGCACCGCCCGGGCTCCTCGCGTCTCCCCGTTCCCCCTCCTTAGATGGACCTTGCCCACTTGCTTGGGGTTTTTATAGGCTTGGCTTCCTTTTAGCTTTGTGTGCTGCCTGCTGCCTACGTCCCGGGGCTTGTGGGGTTCGAAGGACATCAGAGATACCCCTCGAGGTGTCTTTGGTTTTCTGTAACCTCACAATGTCCATGAGCTTCTCGGTTATCTGCAGAATGCAGTTATGCTGGGGGGATAATTCCTGGAGATTGGGCGGTTTTGTCCCGTGCTGCCTTGCCGAGTTAATAGATAAAAGAGTCCATTAAGAGACTTCTAAATACTTTAATTGTCTAGCCAGATATTTTTGTTTTCTGTGAGCAGTATGGGGAAACTTGATGAATGGCTTCAGTTTATACCACTGTGTTCCTTTCTGACCCTTCCTGCCACTTGTCTTTTGATAACATGTACAATTATGCTAACCATCCCTAGAAGAAATAATTAGTAATGGTTTCACCGTTACCATTTGAGTGGCAGGAGTTATTCTGTATAAGGCTTTTTGGTAGTTGGAGAAGGCTTTTATTCCTTTCTCATAATGCTGGTTTTCCTTCCTTCATTCTAAAACCATGTTGAGGTTTTATGTGGCCGAGATATTTTAAAACAAACAAAGAAAAAAAAGAGATAAAAATAAATAGTAGTTAGTCTTTCAGGTGCATGGCATTGTATGACACTAAAATGTGCTTTCAATCGACATGATGGCATGTATCAGGTGATCTCTTTCTCTGTTTTGGGGATAATTTCCCAAATGATTTTTCCTATCCAATGAATCTGCATGTGATTGCATTTTTGTTAATGAATATTGGGTTTACTGCCTTTGACAGGTGAACAAATTGTGGTAGTTTTCTAAACTTTATTTACATATCTAAGTTTAATACAGTTATGCTTTACTAGAACAAACTCATACACTAAAAAGGAGAAAACCTTGAAATCAAACCTTCAGTGTGTCAGTTTTGGTTGAGATGGCTCTTCTGAGCCCTTGATCAGCCAATGCGTTTGTCAGTTATAATACCTTTGGAATGCTGTGGATATATAGTATTTTCTTCCTGTGTAACAGAGCATCTTCTTTCTGACCACAGCATATGTCTCCTCTACATGAACTCTGGCTTGTGCTGGATGGTCTGAGGGCTCGTTGCCCTCCAGGCTACCTGAGCTTTCAATTGAAGTTAGTTATTTGATCCCGATGGCTTGGCTGAGCCATGCTAACTGCAGTGACAGGCTGTGTGGTTGCACAATATTCTGTTGGTTCTTGGGCAGTTGAAGAAGTTGTTCTGTTCCCAACTTTGGCACTTTTCTGACTGAACGAAGAGGCAGCTTTATTAACTGTCTGGGTCACTGGGTGCATGAGGTGAGCTGTCTTGTTGTACAGCCAGAGCCAGCACCAGGGATGGAGCCTTGGGGTGAGGTGCTGGGGAATGGCACTGCTGCTCTCAAGGCCAGAGGGCTGTCATATTGCTTCAACTGTGCTACATGCTGCACTGGCTAAAGAGCCACTGTGTGATTGCTCCGGTGATAGCAATCTCTGACAGAGTAGATGAGGGCAGGGCTGCTGGAAGCTGTATCTCTGTAAATTGCCAAGTGTGAATCAGCAGTGGCCTCCTCAAGGCTCTATTAATCTCCTCCTGAAGTTGGCCTCAGGTGCTGAAAAGTTGGATATGCAGCATGTGACAGTTTCCTAAGCCCACTCTGTTAACATAATCTTCACTGCATGCATGTGGGGTTAGTGAGGGAATCCTGAACCTTTAGCTGTGAAAGCACTGAATACATCTGTTTAACTATAGATTGATTTGCATGGAGATTACTTGATGTAAACTGGTCATCGACTTTGTGTTTAGCTGAAGATAATTTAAATGTTTGCTGATGTGTACGGTTATACTATTTGTAATAAGAGCTGGCTGTCTGCAGAGATGGTGGTTCAGCCATGCTTGAAGTACTGGTTGGTTTCTTTCCTGTATCTATAGAAAAAAACACCTCATTTTCAGATTGTTACTCTTTGACTCTTTGACTGTTCTAACTTGTCCTGCAAGTTGGCAACTGCCCTTGCAATATGGCAAGTTACAAAACCAAAACAAGTGCCCTATTTGCCTCTTTACCCAAAAGCACTCAGATCTGTGAAGCTAAATAGTTACTGATAATTCCTGTGATTTTTTTTTTTTTTTTTTTCCTGAACTTGAGCTGAGGATGTTTCCCTGACACAAATCTCTTTACTAAATCTGGTCTGGGAGATCTTGGCACTCTCTCTTGGACTCTGGTTCCATGGGAATTCAGGTTTCTTTAGGATGACCCTGTAAGAGATCCTCCTCTCAGCTGTTGGACAGTATTAGGCTGGCTCAGATCACTAAGGAGAAACTTAGTCAGAGAAGCTTGATATTACTAGAAAAGTGATGGTTTAAACCAATTTGGACTGTTGTGATAGGTCACCCTCAGATTATTTTAATTATTGTTTTACATTACCTAAACATGGGATGCTGCCAAGCATCCAAGAGCATGGTCTTGATCCTTTCTCCCACCTTTGGGCTAGGTTGCCCTCAATGCTGCTTGCACTAGTGCTGGTGATCTCCATGAAGTCATGTGGTTTTTCTGGGTAAAGTATGGTGGGAATGAGAGTGCCTGCTTGAGGTGGTTCTTTCATTGAGGCCCATAATTTAGTGCTCTAGATACCCCTTTTAGTAGCAGTTTACACTAATTCTGCTTTCACAGTCAAATTAGTGTGCTAGCTCAGCTGTCAAACATTACATCTGACCTGTGGAGTGTGGTTTTACCAACAGTGTTCCAAAGTGGAAGCTGTTGATTTTGAAGCATAGTGGGAAGTGTTAACCTGCAGTGAGTGGGGAAGTGCAGTAGGCAAAGACCAAGTTAACTTGCTTTAACACTACAGAAAATAGTATCAGTAACTGCTTTACAAAGCCAGGAGTTGGTTAGCCCGTTGAGGAGGTGTTCAGTTTATGATGTGGTTGAGCCCTGGTATGAAGGTATTTAAAGCAGCTTGTCCAATACCTGAAGTGCAGCATACAGAGCAACTAAACTTGAATATATTTATATTTTTATCTGAAGCTGGATGGAACCTTGAAAATACTATTAGTACTTGTATGTACATGCAGTTGGGTTCCTGAAGAAATTTCTGTGAAAGAATAAATGGTATAAATATTACCCTGGCATGCTTATTAGCAGTAGGTATATTATGCAGTCCTTAGTTCTCAATGTTATCATTACAGTAAGTTAACAATATTAATCCTTGTTTTGTATCTGCAGTGGCTTCTTTGAATTATCCTTAGCAAGCTTTAATATTTGGACTCAGTTTTTCATTGCAACTATTATGACGTAAGAGACTTTCAGGACACTGAGCACTTTCGAGTGTTCAGAGGTTCAAGGAGTGTTTAACAAAAGTACTGCTAAACAGAAGCTGGCGCCAAAACTTAAAATTAATGCAAAGTGTATTTAAACAACTGATGTTTTAAGGAAATAAGGAGGAAGTTATATGGGGTGATGCTGGAGATTACATTAGATGATTATGGGTTCCTTTTGGCCTTTCATATGCCTAAAGTTATTTGACTTTTGAAGCACCGGTTGTCCATGCACAAAATCTTGGAAGTCAAACTCTCCTAGCTCCTAGCAAGGTACAATTTGTCACAATATTTTTTTTACTAGATTTTTTGGGTAGATTTTTTGAAAACAGACTGCTATTTGACTAAGGGGAGTTATCATCTTTTACACATTAAAATTGTAATTCTATTACATATTTATTTAAAAAGTGTTTAAGATCCAATAAAGTAAGCATATAGTTATTATTTCTCTCAGATATTTTAGGATTTACCTCTACAGTCTTAAGAGCTTAAAAGCAAATTCCCCTGTGCTTTCTGCTATGCTGTCCTAATACTTGCTTGACAGCCTATGTGAAGCTGATTTAGAGGGTTGACTTCCAAGATGAATGGGCTCTGATGACCTGAAAAAGCAGTTTGCTATATGGGCTTATTTTGTCTTTGGTAGAAAAATATCAGGCATTGCATACTGAACAATTTTAAGAATTTTTAATTCAAATATTGGGATATAAGCAAGTGCTGATGGGCTTGGTATAAGAGCATGGAGATGTAGAATTTAACTAATTTTCTCTGCTACAGAAATGGTGACTTTGTTTGAAGGGACATTTAAAAAGTGGCAAATTAGTTATAGTAACTAATATTTGTGTGTGTGATGTCTTCACTATATGTGTGTATATATATATATGTATATATATATTTAATTTAAGTTGAGATTCAGTTTATACCAGCTGATGAGTTAATATTTGTGGATGGTCCTGCATTTGTGTACTATGAAGGGTAGTTTTAAACTTTATTTCTGTACTCCCTGATTGTGACTTGAGGTCTGTTTTGTTTGGTGAGTACTTTTAAGAAACTTCAGCCTTTGTGCCCCTCCCGTGAGGTCTGGCAGTGAAAGATAAAGCAATTTGAAATTCATTAGGCTTCTAGAGGGGTGAGTATATCTTGCAGCTGAAATTGCAGTAGTATGTATAGCTGTATGAATTTGGTAAGAATGTAAATATTTGTAAGTCTCTCTGGGAAATATAAATTACAACTGAATGTAGACAGTGCTCAATACTTTTCAAGGCTTCTAATTTCTTTAATTGATAAAAAAGCATAGTGACATTTTCTGGGAGGGAAAAGAGACATTACATTTTTAAACCTCCTGTCTTGAGTCAGAATAGGAGCTAACTAGATATCTTTCAACTCACATCTTTCAGTTGGAATGAAAACCAGACTTTAATGTATCTTTTCTAAAAGGTTCTTGCTGTTCAGATGCATTCTTGCCTCAATAGGGAAGAAATTAAAATATGAGAAGCTCTGTCAGACTGGAGGAATTTATTCTCTTTAAAAACCCATTGTACTTATACAGGGGATTAAAAAAATGTAATTTTTTTTTTCCTATGCAGGAATAAAAAACTACTCTAACTGGCCTACAATCCCCCAAGTATTCCTCAATGGTGAATTCGTTGGTGGTTGTGATATACTCCTCCAGATGCATCAGAATGGAGATCTTGTAGAAGAGCTGAAGAAATTAGGTATCCGTTCAGCACTTCTGGATGCAGAAAAAGACCAAGACAAAAAATAAAATGAGCAAAAGAGATACTGTGACAGGAAAAAAAGTAAGTCTTTGAGAAGAGCTCATAACCAGTGAAGCCTTATGTACTTTTAGCTCAAAGAAGGCATCTTTTTGAACTGACACTGTTTTATCTGTGAATGTGTTAGCTCATGGTAAATGTAATGATCTTGATATTTTGATTTCCAGGTATTGTGAAAATTTGAGTATAACCACTGTACTGTAAAGCATACATTTGTTGAATTTTTTTTTACAAATTCCCTTCTAAAAGCATTCACTTCTTGATTGAGGCGGAAATAAACCAAAAGGACAAATAATACATTATAACACGTTTATGGATTTTGAGTGTGTATTTCTTTGTTCTTTGATACACAAAGTTATGCAAACAATGTTTGCATCCCCTTGCTTCTCTTGAGAAAGTATTCAGTGCTTCATCTTTGCTGCCTAAGACTGGTGAGACTTCATAAGACTTCCTGAGAGCCTGTGAAACTTGTGTAATCACATATGATATAGGAGAAATGTAGTGTTCAACCATATAGAAGAAAAAAGATTATATGGAAGTGAATGAAATATACTTTTGTTCCAAAGGGCAAAAATAAACAGACTTGTACAAGTATATGTATAAGGGTCATTATTTTGTAACATGGATGGCTTTTAAAAGATTGCTAAGAATTGTGCCTAAAGATTTTATAAAATGTTTTCTACCTCTTGCAAAGCAGCTTTTCCCCCTGCTTAAATACTTTGCATATTTCAGTTCTTTGTCACTGCTAAAAAGTGGGAATTATTTAAAGCTTCATTATTCTAGCCTGAAATAGCACAGGATAAAACTTAAGTTACTACTGTAATCTTGTATTATTTGCTGGTTTCTAAGTTATTGTATTTCCACATATTTTCTCTGGACTTGTGTCTTCAAGGAATGTGGTCTTTGAACATGGGCTTAACAGATGAAATGTTTCTTGTAGATAAGATGAGTGTTGCAGAGGGGCTACTGAATAGAAAAATATTTCTTTGTGGAAAGTCTCTGAAGTCTTCAGTACCTATCTAACTACATTTCCATAAGCTAAAACAAATTGTATTCACTAAGTTGAAGTTAAAAGCTACCCACCATAATGCTAAGCTTAAAAGCTAACCAGATATTTCTAAATGCAGTTTACTTTTGTTAATATAAATAATTTTGCATGTGAATTGGAAATGATTGGAAATAAACAGTGTTTTATGTTGATTGTCTACATTAGTTCCTCTTTATTTTAAATAGCTCTTTTTATTTGAAAGCTAATATATTTCCCACTACATAGGATAAAAAAATATGCTTTAGAGAAAGGAAAAATATGAGTGGTCAGTGTGAAGAGGAAGTCAGGACTGGAACTTGTCTACAAGAAAGATTTGATGCAAGTTTATTATAAATCTCCTGTCAACCTGAGCAAGCTGTCCCATGGAGAAACTATACTTGCACTTTTTTCACAAAATTTGCCAAACTGGTTACAGTAAGCTTACTTTATAGTTTTAATGGAATCAGTACCACCAGGATTAAATCCAATGTGTACATGCTTTATGTCTTCATGTGTTCATGACAGCTGCCCAGTACCTGTAGAAATAACTGAATGACCACTGAGTTACATTGAGAGGTGGTCACTTGTAGTTCTTGGGCATGAAGATCCAAGTGTGGGATTTGTTTCTTCATACCCCACATCACATCGATGAAAGGCAAAGCTTAAGGTATAGGTGAAGGTTAGTTCTCACCATTTCAGTGCTACTTCTCTCTGAATTCAAATTAAAGAAAATTTCCTGTGGATAATCTTTCATGAGTACTTTTTGCCATTCTGAATGTAAAATGATGCTTAGAAAATAAGTAATTTTCAAGTCTTTGGTTATTTGTGTCAGAAGACCTACTGAAATGGATGCATGCAATAAAAAAGGTAACTTGCAGAAAATTAGATTTTGTTTCTACTTCAATGGTTAACTCTTAGTCTGGATACTAAATAAATCTATTAAAAACCCAAAAACCAAACAACCAGCAACCCACAATCAAATCTGCTGTTTTATAGAGCTCTGTTCTGTCAAAGCTGAGTATTTTTCAGTGCTGCTAGTAGGTAACTTTAGCACTGTCACGTTTTCTTCTCTAAGCAGCATTTTTTCTCCAGCTCGAGATCCCGCTTTAGCCAAACTATCACTAGTTTTTCTGCTTTCTTTGATTCATTTGCCTTAGACTTTTAGTTTTTAATAATTTGGTTTAAATTTTGTGTATAGTAGTATTTATATTGATCACTTTCCTGATTGCAGTCTTGTGACTGAGCAATTACGAGCAACATTGTTAGCATCAGGTGTGTACAACGAAGCCACAGGAGTGAGAACATAAATGTGACTTCTTCCCATGTTCTTGTACAGGCCTTATCTTTCCAAGCTCTATGTGCAAGAGCAGTTGTTTTACATATTGGATCTAGATAAATGCTCACATGATTCCAACTGCAATAAAAACCCAGCATCTATGTAAATTGTGAAATGTCGATGCTCAAGAAGAGGCTTATTTTGGGAGCTGACTGTATTTTCCCTAGAAACTATTCCTCTTAGGTTGATTGTTTTAGGAAACAGGCCAAATTCTGCACACTGCTCATCAGCTTCTGTGGTCTCTCAAGTTGTAGGCAAAAAGAGAGCATATGCCTTCAAATCCAAAAGGGATGTTGCTGCAGATTCACTTATTCTTTTGAGATTAAAAAAAAAAGGAATCATGCCTCTCACTGATGAGAGATTTGCTCTGGTTTTTATTGTGCTCTTTGACAATAAGAGATGGCAACTGATGGTGTTGGAGAATGGGGTGACAAGCAGTGTGTGTGGTGAGATAATGCTGAGGGGGCTGGTGCGAGTTTATGGCCAAGAAGATGGGAAGGGTTTTGAGGTGTGGTTTTTCCCAGGCTGGGAAGAGCACCTTGCCATAGAAGGTGAGGGGAATGATGGGGAAAAGACACTGAGCGCTGCTGCTTGTTCTTCCCTGATTACTCTGCAATAAAACAGAAACTGAAGAGGTAATCATGCTCAGGAACACGATTTGGGAAGGCTGACTCAAGTTGAGGACAGCCAAGAGCTGCCCTTGCCTTCTCTGGTGAAGACAGAAACAAAGCTGCTGCATCCTAAGTCAATCTGCTGAGGTAAGAATATGTCAGGGGCCAGGGCTGTGCTTGAGCATTGTCACCATCTGGAATTCTACAGATCAAGGCTGGTTATATGGAACTGCCAGCTCCAAAATACCTTCTAGTCCCATTCCCACTATTCATGTTTCAGAGTGCTCTACTGGGCACGTGTTCTGACCAGCTGCCTCTGGTGAGATGCTTCTTGACTTATTTTGGCTGCATTACACTACTGAGGGCTTAAAATAAGTTGAATGCATATAAACTATCATCTATGATTGTTATTTTTACAGGAGTGTAGTATGAATATTTGCCAAACTGGAAACTATTACAACTACATTGTGTTCTGAGGCTGTCCTTGGTGCTGCTGCTGTGGTGAAAGGCTGAGCTTAGTGTGCCAGCCTATTCACATCACCAGTTGAGCTGATCATTTGCATTTTCTAACACTTCTCATCTCTTAGACATAAGGGAAATCTGGTTTAAACAAGTGAGGTTATTCATTTTCCAAAACTAATCTGGTGTCCCAAACTTTCACCAAAGAGGAGGTAGGTCTTTGCCTTTCTTGAACTAGTCCTGGCAGGGAGAAAGAAGCAGGTTACAAAGGTGTTAATATGCTGCTAGTTTTGATTTGGGAGAATTCAAATAGGTTAAATGAAAAGTTGTTTCCTTGAGAAAATGAGCTTTTAACAGCTCAGAACAACTTAATGGGTTACAAGGTAAGTGTACTTGGCTTAATTTTGCTAGCAAAGGTTTGGATGTGGTCAGTATTCTCCAGTGCTTGTCTAGAAGTCCCTGGCAGGAATCTGTCGATGCTAACAAAGTGCGCAGAAAAAATCAAATGTGGGAACATGAAATCAAAACACCAGACCCAGGAAAATCTGAGTTAGCACCAAGAATCCCATCCAGAACCTGTCAGTGCCTGCACCTAAGAAGGGCAATATTAAAAAGCAGAGCTGGCAGTGTTAGTAATAAATCCCTCTCTAATCCACTTTGCACATCCCTTCTGCAGCAACTTGATTTTATGAGGTTTTTCAACATCTGTATTACAGATGTGTAAGAAAAAATGCTCAGTAGTTGCAAGATATGTGTTAGCTTCTAAAGAGTCTCCATGAGTAAAAGTGGAAAGACTATAAGGCTACAGAGAGTTGGAAGGTTTTGGCTTGTTTGTTATGCCAGATGGTGAGTTGAGCTTGCTTTTGGGCTGAAAGGGTTGGGATGAAAACACTGCCCTGGAGGAAGCTGTTGGTCACTATTTAGTTGTGAATTTTTGTTGGAATGGTGTTTGTCTGTTGAAAAGTCCTGTTTTACAATTCTGCTGCCTGTTACGTGGCCTGATTGTGCCTATAGAAACTCCTGACTCATTAAACTGCTTGAGACCTGTCCCAAATATCTTGTAAGAAAAACAGGTTTTAGCTCCATAGAAAATTGGACTGAAGTAGCTAAGAACCTGAATTATAAACTTCCCTTAGTCGTCCATCCTCTCACACATGCCTTGTTTTTCTGTAAGGCAGTTTTATTTAGAAAGACCATCACGCTGTGTAAAACTCCTGGTAGTTGTAGGGTGTGGCTTGGAGAAATCCCCCAGTGCAGGAACAGCCATTCCTATCCTCACAGTTCTGAAGTTCTCTTCTTGTTAATCAGCCACCAGAAGTTTTTGCAGGACAGCAGACTGTTGCCTTGTGCTTCCTCTCAATAACAAAGAAAACCTTTCAAGGGTGACTTCTGTTCTGAAACGATTTTAATGGTTTAAGACCTAAGTAAAAAAAAAAAAATACTCAGTTTCCTTAAAGATGGAGTGAGTCACCAGAAAATTTTCTCTAGTTCTTGAAATACATGCTGAAATTTCCACTGTACAGGTGGTAATGTTTTCTAGGGACCTAAGAAGAACCTAAGGGTCAGGTTGAATATTAATTTTGAAACAGCTTTGCCAAGTAAAGACATTAATTGTAACACACAACAGAGCTGCAGTGATTTTTGTTTTTCATTGCATCTATTCTACATAAAAAGCCTTGAATCTGCTCTTACACATACACTGAGATGCTTGCATGTGTCTTGTGCTTTCATAGTTACATGGTGCCCCTTCTAATGTAAAGCTTGCACCAGGGGCTTATGTAGCACTTTTTAAAGGTGAGCTTCTGTAAAATGTTACTTGTCATTTAACAGTGAATTGAGTCAAAAGAGGCTTTGGAGGAGTGTTTAATTAGAAAAAATAATTGAATTACACTTTTCTTTGCATGTTATATAAGCCTATTCTTCAGAACCTGAAGAATTCTATGTAGAATTTAGCCTCAAAACAGTGAAGTAGCCTGCTCAAATCTTTATTTTGCATGCTAATGTAAATTGAAATTCAGATTTGCTACTTGTACTGTAACAGTTATAGGGAGAATGAAGTTTTGGAGCTTTTAGCCTTAAACCTATGAAATAGTGAAAAACTCTTGCTTTTACAGGGGTATCTGAACAAGCATTTTAGAGCTTTCAAATAAACACTACAATGAGTGTCTTTGAAATACTGCTTGTCAAAACATGATTCCTTTGTTGAATAGTAGTACTATGAAACCTAATGTTTCTGTTCTTATCCACCATTTTTCTTGTCTAAAATTTAAACAGCTCTTCAAGTAGATTTAGGGTTCTGGGATTTTTGATTTTTTAATTTTTTTTTAATTTATTTATTTATTTATTTTTCTTAAAGAAATTTTAGGTATTTTCTGAGGAGCAGTGCTTTTTGATTACTTCAAAGAGGATCCCCTAAAGATGAGTACATATTCAAATCTTCACATCTAGGAAGAGATCAGTTTTAGTGCTGATATTAAAGAATGCTTTGCACTGCTGATTTTAATATTAAACAGAATCTAGGTTTTATCAGTATTTCTTGTATTTACCCATTGTGATGCTTCACGAGAGCCAACACTATGTGAGAGGAAGCACGTACAAGAAGACTGATACCACCTGAAATGAGTAAAGCAGCAAAGCTGAAATATTAATTTAAGGTTGTGGGGGTGCCTTCGGGGAGATGCTCTCGGTGCCGGCAGCCGAGCGGAGCGGCCGAGGCCACCCAGGAGATGGTGCTGTTGAACCAGAGAAGAGGCACAGCCCTGACCCAGAAGCGTCTCTCAATGCGGTCCTCCCTGTTTTCCATCTGTGTTGCATGTTATTCTTTGGGGTGCTCGTTTTCATTTGGGAGAAGAAGGTGTCAGTGTTGAACCCAGAAGGTAATCCCGGGTTTGGTGTGTCATGCCATCCCCAGGCAGACAGCCCTACGGCCTCGGTGAAGATGACGCTAGTGCTTGAAGGTGATGTTTTTCCCTCAGACTGCGCGGCTGGCGAGATGGTAACGCCGAGGTGGGGAGCAGCTTCACAGCTCATTGGCCTCGTCGGAGCAACCGCCTGAGAAGCACCGTCCCAAAGCCGAACGTGTGCTGCGAGGGCCGGGCAGCAGAGCGGGGGCTCCTCGGGGTCCCCTCACCTGCCAGCTGCCCCCCGCCACCTCCCGAGGCTGCCTGTCCCCAGATGCACGTGTCTGGGAGAGGTAAGCGCAAGGGTGGCTCTGCTGCCCGGTGGCGAGGACTCGAGTGGGGCTGAGCGTGGGGTGCAGCAACCACCATTTTGCCTGCTGTGCGTGGTGGTGAGTGCAGGGTGCAGAGAGCAGAGGTGCCACCGACGTCTGGTGGGGTGCACAGCCCTGGGGTGCTCACCCTCATCCCATATCAGGGGGCACCAGGTGCCCACCTTCGTCCTGCGCTGGATCCGGGGCTGCAGCTGGGTCAGGATGGGAAAACTTGAGGTGGCAAAGGGGTTTTTTTCAGTCTGCAGTGTCTTGGCAGGACAAGAGTGCAAATGGTTGTGGTGATGTTTTGTGTTGATTTACTACTTTATTGGCATCCACTGGTTGAGTTCAGGCCTTCAAATCTGTCCAGAGCTGGACAGGGTCAGTGGCCGCCCTGGCTGGTGGCTGTAGAAGCACGAAGTCACCAGACTGGGCATTTGCAGAATATTTAATGAAGGAGTGCAGTAAAGGCCTTCTCCCCAGTTGCAGGAGGACTTGGGTCTCTGAGCGTTGCTGCATGTGTAACCAGTGACTGGGATTTTATGCAGGATAGAAATCAGCAGCTTTAATTCCCTGAGTCTTCTATATAAGCTGTTTTCTATCTGAATGGGTGTTACCAAAATCAGGCCTTTCTGCATTCAGACACAGAGTCAGAAAGTAAGGCCATGACACTGCCACAGGTATTTGGGAGGGTGTGTAAGGCCTTGCAGCCCTGTAGTGCAGCTGCTGTTCTGCTGTGGAGCCATTCTGAATGTGTGACACCCTCTCCCTGTGGCTGAAGCGAGGGTGGCCGGGGCTGGCAAAGTGGCCAGTGAAGAGAGAGCCCGCCCTGGGGAGGATGGCCAAACCACACCACCAGGGAGACCAGTCCTATAAGGACTCGAGGATTATGGCTGCTTTGCTGCATTTTCCTAGATTATTAAGAGCACTTCAATGTTCAGTGTTAGTTAGACTGCTTTTTAAATTTTTTTTTCAACTACTTGCAAACAAAGCTCAGATGACAGTGAGGACTGTGTTAAGTAAAGATTTAGCAGTGCATGAGAAGGGAGCTGTGTAGGGAAGGGGTTGAGGAAGGTTGAGGAATGTTGTTGTCCAGCAGTAATTTGGTGTGCCAGCAGCCAGAAACCAGAAGAAAATACTCAAGAAACTACTAATAGAACTAAAATAGCCCAAAGCAAGCCTGTTCAAATACTTTCACTTTTCATGTGAACCTGAGGTACAATTCAGCTCTGCTGAAGAACTGTCAAATTCTAGAGCTGGGGCTGGATGTGGCTTAAGCCCAGGGGCCTCAGGACTGAGTACTGTGAGCAGATGGTTTAGGGCTCAGGCCACAGCTTTTATTTGGTCAGCATGGTCCTGCTCATCTCTCAGAAAGATAAGCTCTTCCTATGAATTAAAGGGGAGTCTCATCAGCACCAGACAGTAAATTACATATGTTGTTTTAGGGACTGTCTTGCACTGAACTCTTGGATAAAATAAAGTGGTAAAGTTCAGCACAATGACTCAAATGTAGGAGACTTCTCTGAGACCCCAAACCACCAACCTATAGCATCAGTCTTCCTTCCACTTCAGAAGCTTTGCAGTTCTTTCTGAGCCAGGAAACCTGCCTCAACAAGAGGAAGAATATGTGCTCTCTTCCCTCCTGGTGCTTGGTGCCCAAGTGCTTTTTCTGGGGTGGATGTTACTGGCTTGACCTCCCTCATGTGCAGCCTTTCCATGTCCCAAAGCAGGTACTGTAATCACTATGCTGTTGCAGAAAAGCAGCTTCCATCACAAGATTGTTCCTGGTATGGATTACACGATCTAGATTTCCACCTCCTGCGCAGTTTCTGCCTTTGGCAGGTTAAAACAGGGGGCATGGTGTTTGGGTTTTCTTTTTTGTTTGTTTGTTTGCTTTTTCCCAGCACAGCGTATGGTGACAAATATGCATGGAATTTCAGTTTAAAATTCCCCCCTTTTTAGGTACATAAATACTGGTATCCTGACTTTCTGTTCTTAATCTTAAGCAATATGCAGGAAGGAATTCAAGAGAACATTGTATCTGAAGCTGCTGACAGACACATCAGGGTAATGTGGTCCAGTAGCTTAACATGAAATAAAGTACAGAAAAGTGACTGAAATCCGAATGTCAGAACATCTGGGTTTTGTTCCTATTGAGAGGCTTAGTCAAGAAAGCTCCTGGGGGAAGAGTACAGGAAGAAAAATCCTTAAAGATGCCATGAATTCCACTTAAGAACAGTAATTGAGTCTGGAGGGCATGTATGTTGCTATAAAAAATAATATTGGGCAAACGATGAGGAAACCAGCACAACTGGGCAGTGCTGAAGGGATTTTTTGAGTCAAATGGGAATCCTTTCAAATTTTAAAATCTAACTTTAAGTTTCCAATGCATTGGTTTATTAATTAGGATAAAGACTAGATAAAAGGGAAATAAAAAGGAAATATGGTGGACTGTAAACAGCTAAAGATAAAAAATAAGAATACTTCAGGTTGTCAGTCAGAAGAGCAGGAATAATTAATTGGTAGTTCAGAAGCTGGATCACTGACAATTAAAGGCAGAAATTAAAGAAGATAAAGGCATTGGTTAGAATTTAAATTATTTCTTTGCATCACTTCTCAGCACAGAGAATACCAGAGCAATACCTACTGGGACTTGCTCTTTTCTGGTAATCAAGATGTGTCAGAAGAAGAGCTGGAACAAATCAATAATTTAAAAAGCAGCAAATCATCAGCTCCAGATCATAGATTGAAAAGTTCTCAAGGAGCCTAGTATGAAATAGCTGATCTGCAGCAAAAATATGCCTTCCTTAATTAAAAACATCTATTTCATTGGGGAAGTGGAGGGTAAAAATTATACCCAAAGTTTAAAACAGCATTGAGATAATTTGAAGAAGCTCATACTGCCTTTACCCAGACATTCATCTCTGAATGAACTGATTGAAAACAGAATGTAAAGTAGGAAGCAAAAACCCCCAAACAAACAAACAAACAAAAAACCCCCCCAAAACAACAAAACCCAAAACCACAACGAAACAAAACAAAACAAAACAAAACAAAACAAAACAAAACAATAGGTGTCATGCTAGGATCTAAAGAGCAAGGTGTCTGCAAAGACAGAGCATGCCTCGTCATACATCTGTTGTAACTCCAGTCTTGTCGTGAACAAAGAAGTGAACACTGTAATTCAGATAAATCTCAAAGGACCTTTGGCCTATGTAGGATACCTTGAATCAAAAGAGGTGGGAATTTGCTGTGTATCTCTTGGGTGATGTGGCCATACCAGGCTGCATATCCAAAAAACCCTGACTATCCTTGGCATCTCCATGCTGCATCAGTCCCATGACTCTTTCCTGCTCTATAATGATGTTGTTCCACTTACATGAGACCAAGCCCTGCTTTCAGCTTCCCTGAGAGGGACTAAAGGGGATGAGTGATCTGTTTGTAACCTCTGAGAGATGCTGGCTGCAGGCTGCTTCTCTGTATATCTGTGAATTTCAGAGTCTGGAAAGTGAATATTGTTGAGAGAGCTTATACACGGCTTTTAAATTTTAAATCCTGCAAAGGATGCAAATGAGCTACAGGAGAGAAAATCCAGGAGTTGAGGGGCATCAGTGGCAGCTGTGGGGGGGAACTCTTCTTGCAGTCAGCACCAAGATGGCAGCTTTGTGGCAGATGCACCCATGGGGAAAAAAACGTATGAAGAAAAAATACCAAGAAGACCTTCCAACTTGCTATGTAAAGCCAGGGGCTGGCTTGCTGAATTGTATTTATCAATATCAGTTTCACTCATTAGAGGTGCATATTGTACAATTTTTCTAAAAAAAAGTATCTTGAATTAGCTATTTAAGAGGAGGAATTTGGTACTAGGGAAATAGAAAATGAATGTGGCAAGGAATATAACAACAGAAGAAGAAAGGAGACAATGTATCAAGCTCCTCAATCCAATTTATTATTTAGATACATTTTAAATGTCAACATTTTTTGACAACATTATGTATATAGTTGATACTGTGGATGCACAGAGAGGAAAATGTTTTGAGAATCCATACATTTACCCTTACCAATGTGTTTTTCTTCTATCTTAATTTTATGCAAATTGGGATTATTTGTGGCCTTCTCATTTTCTTTTTTTCCCATGTACTGCTTCAAAGGTACCCACTCGCTTCCAGTCTCCCAACAGAGGCTGACAAACTGCTCACAGTACTTGGGAAAAAAACTCCGTAGGCTTCTGTGGAACAAAAAACAACTTTAAAAACTCCCTGACCACACCTTTTTTAGTAGGCATCAGCAGTTTTCATCAGCTTCAGTCAGTGGCTCTTTGCTGTTTTAGACAGACAGCTACCTCATTGTTTCTACTTCTCTTTTATGCTTTGTTTTTGCTTGTCACTCCTCCTCCTCCATATATTTTGACTTTCCATGTATTCTTTCCTCACTCCTAGGGATCTCCCCTTCCTTGCATCCCTCTCCCAGATGTATAATGCTGCTATTGCTTATATTCCTCTACATTTGCTCCTGCTTCCTTATAGCCATCCAGGCTCACAGCTGTACTTACTCTGGTGCCCAGCCAGAGTCAATTATACCAACAAAGCTAATTAGAAGGCATAAGATCCTGTACCTCACTCTTGAGATCAGTATATCTCAACATTGCAGTGTGCCCTGCTGATTAGGAAAAAGAAATGTTTTTGTTACTGCATTAACATGTAACACTATATGTTATGTTACTATGGTAACATTAAATGATACAAATGAAAACCAAATAAATAAATAGTTAAAGGCTTCTGGAATAACCCTACTGGTTTTCTCTCTGCTCTGTTCTATGCAATCATTTTCATATCAGTAAACTCCAGTATACAGCATTTCTGGTGTTGCACTGGGTATTTGGTAGGGAATAACATCAGCTGCAAAATGCTTGGAGAAATGCTGTATTTATGGGTAATAAACTGGAGAATAGATTTTAGAAAGGATGTGTTTCACATTTTCCTTTAAATTTTCAGTGCAGTCATAGAAGGGATGAAAGGATGGTGCAGAGGTGCCCAGGACACTTTTAAATGAGCTATTTGAGATGCAAAATCAGTTTAACTGTGGCAGCATGGAGCAGAGGAACACCACTGATTCACTTAGCTCCCCAGCAGTCCTGAGGGTCCCTCTGCTCAGCTTTTTCAGTGCTCTTTCCTACAGGAAAAGTCTCCCTTCTCTAATACCATGGGACACTGTGGTTTATGTCATCACACAGTAATTCATCTGCTTGACATGATAGCTTGATCATCTACAGGCTTGTGGGCTTTTCCAGGTGCAAGATCCACAGTGGAGATGAATTACTAACATTTCAGGGTCAGCAGGTTTGGGTACTTCCTTTCCATTTATGAAAACACCCATCACTGTCAAAGCTCAAGAGAACTAAGACCCTACAAAAAACTTGAGCCACATGGATGCCATCATCTGTGTTTCTTTAGAACTGTTTTCTCTGTCTGAGCCTGGGACCAACAGGCAGTGATCTCTTCTAAGATGTCGAAGTTGTCAATGGTTTCCTGGGCTCCAGTCAGCAGAAAAATACAGATGTTTTCTGATCACCAGGATAAGACAAACTGTAGCTATGCCATTTGTCATTTTTATTTTTTTCTCTTCTCCTTCATGACTTAGGGTAGGAACTTTAATCAAAGTTTAAATAAAATGAAAAAAAGTATTTCTCAAAAGATGTGTATTATTTTATCTGATCAGTTACTGTGAATTTATTTTCCACAACTGATGAGTTCATCTGAACCTGTAGGTGCTTGGTAGCTTTGGGAATCATACCCAGGGTTTTCAAATCCAGGCAAAGGGCCTTTATGGTTTGTGTAGTAATTCTAGCACTGAGGATGAAATAGAGGCTCCCCATTTCAGAGGGACCCTCCTACTTGAAGGATTTCGGTGACTGTAAGTACTGAAACCCTGCTAGTTTAAGTTCCTTCTACTTTGATGTAAGATGAATTCCACCAAGAAGATCAGGAAAAAATGATGCAGCCCCAAACAGGACACTGTATCCGAGCCCCCTCTAGGTTATTATTTGACATTTAATTTTTCTTGTGGAGATCATAAAGAGCACATGATGGAGGTCTAGAACATCTCCTCCAAAGACTATTGGGAGCTGATATCCTAAGAGGATGACAGGAAACTAACAGTATGAATTTTATTTGGTAGACAAATTCTTCTTTCACTGCATCAGTAGCTGGGTTAGTGCTTCATTCTATTCACTGTTCTGCTTTGATTGAATGGCAAATTCTGAAGCCAATCTGATCACTTTAATTTTACTTCCTGGTTTTCATCCTTCTGCTTCCAGTTGACTATGCTATGGTACCATCTTGCTTTCTCAGTGTGGATATCTCCATTCAGATCTTCTAAAAACAAGTTTGCCTTATTCTGGCATGCAGAACATTCCCAGCAGGTCCTGGAGACTGATTTCTGAGGACTTACTTGACTTTGAGATCACCTTCTGAAGGATGGAGGCATAGAACTATAATTGGTTTCTCAGAGTTGATTTTCTCCTGCTATTAGTTGACTGCAGATGAGCGATTCACTCACTTAACTTTAGATTGGTTCATGGGATTGAAGAGACCTTACTTGCACTCATATTTTAAGTGTCTCCTACTATTCCTTTATAAACAGGCAGTTGAATGATAATAAGTTTGAACCTAAAGTACCTATTTTCTTTACCATGTTGAAGTGTATCTGAAAGCATCCAAAGGTTGGTGTAGCTGTTAAGCAAGTGATTTACTGTTTTTCAAAACACATGCCTCACTGGAGCTCGACAAATGTGCATTACTTCTATTACCACGAAATACAAGCCTGTAAGCTTTTTGATGAAATTCAAAGAGGCACTGGAATTCTCTTCTGCTTGTAACTAGGGCAGAGCAAACAGTGCAGGAGGAGACCCTGACCTCTCCCAACAGTGGGAGCTGTGATGAGGACTCCAGAGCAGGAATTGTGAGACTCTTCAGGCTTTGTTACTTACTATTGGACATGCTCCCTCCAGGGTTCAGGTTTTGTTTCCTGTTACATCAACAATTTAACCTTTTTCTTTTTTTTTTTTTTTTTTTTTTTTTTTAATCAATGAACTAACACTATTTAACCCACTGGGTAGGGTTTGTCCTTGAGCCCGTTTCTGCAGCATCAGTGACAAGTGGCTAGTGTAGCTTGTTTTGCCTGTGCTCTATCTGCATCCTCCTCAGGAAAACAGGCTGTATGTGGTGGGATACAAAGGCTAAAAAACACTTTGCTGTGGTGCTGCTATGTCACAACCGGTGTGTAAAACCTAGTTCTAACATGAGCTTGGTAAACATTGACATCTGCATGGAAGCATCTGCATGAGAAACAGCTGTCTGTGCTCTGATCACAGTCAATGCTGGTCAGTCAGTACTGCCAGAAGGACCTAGAGAGGTGGACTCAGTTCCCTGGCATAAACACAAGTGTCTAATGCCCTTTGAGATGGCCTGGAGTAAGAAGAACATCCATAGAGAGATGAAGATTTGGCACAGGACTTCTGCTGTTCTGGATTGGCAGCTGCAGGCCACACTGGCCACTTCCATCTTACACAATCAAACCCAGCTGTCTGCTGAATGGCTCACAAGGGTCTGCTCACTGGATCAGCAAAATCTCCCAGTGATGGCAGCCTGGACACATCACTGGCCTGCATGGAGGCATCTTCACCTCCAACTGAATGCAGTCCCTTATGACTAAAGATACAGATCCAGCTCCTGGAGGCATTTAAATATCTGGGTAAGCAGGTCCAGAAGGCAATATATTCAGCCTATTTTTAGCACCTATTTTAGGATGAAATGCTTTGCCCTTTGAAAGTGCCTTTCATTGAACAGACTGAAGAGAGACTAGGCATATTAGTTGTTTAACTTTCAGGGTAAGAAAGGGAAAAGTGTCCTGCCTTCAGCTCAAATGCAAACCTTTTAACTTCCCTGACCTAGAAACAGCTTTCTTCAATTACCCACAGGAAAGGCTGTGTGGGAGACCTTGTAATGATATTCTTAACCTCAGGAGCATCTTGAATATTTCAGAATTTTGCAACATGAAATTGATATAAAGACAGTTGGAAATGAGCTAAGCATAGACTAAAAACTTACTCTTTCCCTTCTCCAGATGAAACTTTATACCTTCACAGCCCAAAAAATCTGTGGAAATGAGAAGCCTTTCTTGCTCTATTTCCTTGCATGATTCCATCCTTCATTGCTCTAGAGGGTGGTTTCTTATCTCCTCCCCCTATTTTCCTTCTTTTTGAAAGATGAAAAGACCACAACTTCACTAAGGTTTGTCTGAGATATATAGAAGTTGTGATGGCTGCTGTGGGACTAATGGGGGAAGGTTAGTGTGGGAGTAATGATGTTTTCAAATTAAGACTGGCTGACCCAGTTGCTCTTTAAAGACATATCTCATTTTGAAGATTAAGTAAAATATATGGCTAAAGTTTTAAAAGGAGTTGGGAGGGCAAAAACTGGGACAACTGAAAAAGTGCAGCAATGATGAATGCCTGAAAAGCACCATGGGGACTGCATAAATCCACAATTTCACTGATCACCCTGGGGACATAGGGAAGTGGAAGTCATTGCAGCAAGATAAGAGGCAAATCCTCAGTGAGTGTAAACTGAATTAACTCCAGTGGGATTAATTAATTTATACCAATAAGAATCCAGTTTACACCATCATGAGCTGATGGCTTTGGTGAGAAGGTGATAGTTTCAGCTGTTGCATTAAACAATATTATTTTGCCTCCACAAATGTCCAGAATGTGACATGCTGCAGGTGCTTTGATTAAATTATCTTTTTATCTGCATTTTGATGATGAGAATGACTGGAACTTTAAATGAATCCTGCTTATTTATTATTGATTTACATATGCATAAGGAAACACAGATTTATTTATCAAGTAGAGTGCATAGAGCTATTGGGATGAAGGAACCAAGTAGGTCCTGGCAGCTAGGAGTTTCCTCATGGTCACTATTCTGTGGTTAGATCCATGCAGAGAGGCATATATATTCACATATATATTCATATGGACTTCTACGGCAACCAAACCTGAAAATTTACTGCCTGCATTCCTGTGGTGTCTTGTTTATAAAGATCCTGAATGATCTTACAACATGTAATGGAAGTCACAACAAAAACAATGCCAGGAACAGTGCCAGGCTGCTGAAGTCCAGCACTGGCAAGGAATTTGCACAAGAGTCATTTTGCACTCTCTGGCAGAAGCAAAACCAGACTCAAGATTTCTGAGTTTTAGCTCTATACCACAAAGACAAAGCTCTCTGTGGCAGGGTCACCTAAGTGGTCTGGGTTTCCCTTTACATGTGACAATTATTATAGTCAAGAGTGCTATTATCAAGGTTTGCCATGCAAATCAACTGATGCCATCACTACTTGATGGCCTGGAGTTTTTCTAGGTTAGTAGGGCATGATTGCAACATGAGCCTGTAACTGAGCTCCTCTCATCTGGGGCCACTGAGCTATTGAGCCCATGTCCAGTGGAGGAACACTCCTCTGCCTGATGCCATGTGGTGTTTGTAGGTACCCTGACACCAAGTGTGCAGCCAGACATGGGGATGTGCCCAACTGTAGTCCCTGGCTCTACCTTACTGTCATGGTCTGCATAGAGCAGAGGATGCTGTGCTGGCTGAACAGCTCCCAGTGTCCCCTGAGGGAACACTTGAGAAGGAGCTGAAGGTAATGGCACAGAGAGAAAGGGACAGGGAGAGTTTTGGCATCCTAAAGTGGGAGATACATAACCAGGTTTTGCATTATAGCTGAAAATGTGATCCTGCTGATGAATCCATACCAGTTGTTTCCCTTCTCCCCCTCCATGTTTGTGCCTCACTCAGCTCAGCCCTCTGTACACCTTTTTTCTTTCTTTTTTAAAACCATCTCTAATATCTCTTACTTGCACATTTCCGTAGGCAGAATTGGATTAAAATAGATCAGAAAAAGCACCTCAGCCTTCACATTCACTTTTACCACTTCTTGTAATTCTCTGAGTTGCTTTCACCAAGGCTTCACTCCTCCAGGTGCTGTCACAGCTTTCATACGTCAGCACAAGGCTTAGACAACCTCATCAATCAGCCATCCAGCCCCAGGGCCAGCAGGCATTTGCTGTGAAAGGAGAGATTTCACTTGGTTAGGCTGGTGGGAAGAACAGTTGATGTTGGCAGTGGACCTGGAGGAAAATCATGGCCTCGTGCACATTGGGGGTGGCTAATTCTGTCACTAGAAAACATTATCCCTCTTTTGGAATGATACATCTGTCAGGTGAACCCACCTTCATTATTAGTTTGGAGCATGACAGGAAAATAAACTCTCCTATATAGAAGACACTGCTTGTCCTTCACTTACGTAAGGCAGAACTATGGCTTCTGAGCTCTCAATGCATGCCTCCTTTTCTCTGTATTTTTCCAGCTCATTTGTAGCAGTTTTGTGGTTTTCAATTTTTTTTAAGATTTTTTTTCCTTTAAAAATAAATAGAGGGAGAGAGAGAGATCTATTAATTACACAAATGCTTGGTGGAGAAAAAAGCTCAAAGTTTAAGCTTTGGGTTCAATTTGGATGAATGCCTGAAATTTAGCTCTGAACCTGTAGCAGTCTTTGAATTTATAAATACTAATATCCACCTGAGATTTTGGTCCAAAGCAAGAGCAAGACTTTCATTCTGTTCAGGTTCCTCATCTCTGCTTATCATCATAGCAAATGAACCCTTTTCAGGCAAGCAACAGCAGCATGACTAACAACCATGAAGAGCTTATTCTTTCTTCCCAGCAGCTTTTGGTGAGCACAGCCAAGGTCTGGCCATTCAGGCCAAGGACTTAAAAAGGGGGTTGATATCTTTGAGGACAATTACAGAATTTGATACAAATTATCTTTGTTTGGGAATTTATCTGCTCTTGGCTGCCCTAGGTTAATCAACTACAGGTTGTGGGTTCAGCTTCCTTCCCATCCCCCAAAGTCACAAAGTGAGTGAAAATCTGTAACAAAGGGTTTAGCTAAAGAAGCTGGTGCCCAGGAATAGAGTGATCAAATCAGATAAATTAGAGTCTGAAAACAGCTGTAGGCATGACAACAGGATAGGAATAACACCTTAGTTATTATAAACTTGTGGGGAAAGGCTCATGCATTTTAAAAGTAGGAATTTATATTTTCTTGACATCTGAATAGAATAACATAGGGTTTAGAATTGACATTGAATGGATAAGTGAAACACTGGATTCGGGGTTAGATATGTAAGAGAGTTAGGAAACTCAGAGTGGTTTTTTTCTGACTAATTGGTAGCACCTGAGACAGAAGTGTCCATGGGGTTATGTGCTGTGTCAGCAAGTATGTCCTGTCAGTCTGCTGTGTCCTGCATGCATGTTTTCATGTGTACTTGCCAATTTCTGTTTCAAGACAGACAAATGCCTGCTGTAATCCCTTGACAACAGTCTCTGTGGATTTGAGAATTTTCAGTTAAGGCTGGAAATGTCAGCAAGAAGAGCATTCTGTGATTCTTTGAAATTCCTGTTTCCATTGTCAAGAAAGACAAGACATACTACAACCTTTCTGACTCCTTTCTGACTCCCATATGTGCTGGGTCTGAGCACATGTCTGTGGGTATCCAGCAATAACTTTAGTCTGAAAGAACTATTCTTTCACCTGCAAAAAGGTATAGAGAATTAGGAGCTTCTTTTTTTTTTTTTTAACCACCCATGATGGAATATTGTTACTATTTAATACTTAATCTCAGATAATGCTGAACTGCTGTCTCAACTCAACCAGCTGCAATTAATAATATTGATCAACCTACACTGACCTTGAGAGTTAATAACTGGTTTTCCCTTAGTTTCCTGTGATGAATGGTGCCTTCTACATGCCAACTTAAAATTTTGTCAATCTATCAGATCATGGGGTCTGATGCTGCAGAAACTGAAATGCAAGGAGCACTTGCTGCAATGGCAGTTTCCTTGGAGTCAATAGGACTTAATAAATCAATGCTGAGAGTAAAAGTACTTTTTTTACAGGATTTTCCTAAAAAAAGTCGGCACAAATGTTTGTGTATGAGTCAAATGACTTGAAAGATGGGTAGATTACATGGGTAAACTTTTGTGGGTGCAAAAGCTGGGCCTTATTTTCTCCACCTAATAATATAATGATTCTCTTTTTTTCCCAAAGTCTTTCCTGAAGTAAACCCCCTGGTTAAGACAGAAAATAGAGAGATAATTGAAACAATTTATTTGTCTCATCTCATTTGAAGATACCTCTAGAGGTTATTTTGGTTTTAGGTAGTCTGCATAATATCTTGTTTCCAGCTGGCCTTGAATAAACTGAAGAATTCAGTTATGGTTACTTTTTATAGACTGTCCTGCTTACCTAATCTTTATCTTATTAGTATCATCTTATAATGAATCATCTACTGATATTGTTTTGTGTTACACTTTTCTCTTAAAATCCTATTGTACTATGCAATAATTTTTTATTGAGATCCCTGCTGGGAAGATCAGAACTACCAACAGGGCTGGAAATGGAGACTTTAGAAAACAGGTTTGACATCTCTGAGATTTTTTGTCTTTTCTGCTGCAGAGGAAACCAAACAAATCTGGAATGTCTGAAGTGGTACCAGCCCAGAGCCTGGTATCACTGAGAAAATCTTTGGAGAGCTGACTTATCCAAGAGACACATAGTGAAGGAGTTTTGGGGCAGAAATACGCCTCTTCACATCAGTTTTCTCACATCAGCACTGATGCCCGTTGGAGGAGCAGTATGTGGGAATGATGTGCTGATAACTTTACTGTTCCTTTTGTAGAGCAAATGGAGCATGTTGTCCCATAACAGCAACCACCCAGAACTGATTTGTCTCCCCCATAGGCATATATAACCTCCTCCCCCCTTCCTTTGGACAACTGGCATCATCTGAAGACACCTAATCTCTGTAAAAAGCATTTTAACACACTATGCAAACACTGCTTCTTCCCTACCTTTGTACTCATTTATCCCCTTCCCATTGCATTCTCAGCTAAAGCAGATTATTGCAAAATCCATTTAAAAAGCACAGCAGTTTTATACTGAAAGATATCTAGAGGGCAGCAAATCCAGAGGGAAATCTCATCCTTCAGTGCAAACAAAACCTCCTCTTTTATTTCATTTCTGAAAAATCAAGCACAGAGTTACATAAAGCCTTTTTCCCCCCACTACACAAAGCAGCAATAATAATAAGATATTGTTATAAGGTTGAGATATAATCATACCTGGGAGCAAGTTTTTAATTTGATTTAGGTTTACTGTAGTGGGTAATGACTCTGAAGTTCAGGTGTGAATTAAGAAGAAACTGCTCGGCCATCCATAATCCTATCTGAAAGCAAATGTATTTTTAGAGTCTTGGTGTGTGACATGGAATGCTCCTGAGTTATTTGTGCATAACTGCAGTTGATGTGGATGGATATATTTAATTCAATATTAACATTGTGCCACTGATTGCAATTCTGGCATTCTTCATATTTGGTTCAAATTATAGTTGACCAAACAGTAGATGGAATGCAATTAATTGTATATGAAGGCTCTTGTGTCATCTTAGTTTATTGTATTGTACATTCTTCAGCAAATTTTGAAACACTCTGAGAATTTTTTCTACAATTACACCTACTGAATTTCATCACCAGCAGTTAAGGAGTACAGCAGTAGGGATGTCTCCCTCCATCTTATCTCCCTTACATCTTGTGTTTGGTACTTCAAGTCTGGAGCTTGACCATCATGACAGTATCAGAATTCTTAAAAAATATAAATCACAGTTTTTTAAAAATCCGTGCAAATGTTTAGAGTTTTTATTACATTTATGAAGCTTTCATCGCTTCATAAATTTTGCATGGAACACTGGCATATGTTGTATGTTGAGAGGTGCAAGTAGAGGCAAACCAGTGCAGCTTTGTGTGGATGCTGGCAGTAACCAGAGGTAGAACCAGACAAGCTCCTCCAAGCCCACTTTGGAATACTGATGCCTGAACAGGGAAGCCATGCTGAGTGCCTTGAGATACAAAGCAGTCCTGGTACAATTGTACTATCTGAATGTGGCCTTGTGTCCAGTCTGGGTTAACCACAGAGGTTAAGAATCCCAGAGGATCATCCCTTGGTGCTGAAGCCCAGCTTCTGCTTCATCCTTCTGGGAGAGACTTTTCCTAAAACTCACTTTCTGAAGTTGCAAAAATTGGTTTAATCAACTGACCTCTCCCAGTTTGTTGTTTGTTCTTCCATCTACTAATGAAAAATGTGGTATGAGAACTGTGGGTGCTTTTATTATCAGGGAGCAGTGTATTTGCATTGAAATAGGATGTATACAGGAGAGAGGATTGGTTCTGGGTGATGAGGTTTTTTGCTGGAATGCATGCCTGAAATGAGAAAGATTTATGTGGTACCTTGTCAGTGTGTCTTGCAAAGGCCATACCACAGCACAGACAATTTCCTGCTAATTGCACTTCTGATGTACAAACCCCTTTTCCTGTCTCATACATGTGATGATCTTGCACATATGTCATTACAATACTTTAAAATATCAGGGAGTTTTTGTCACTAGAGTAGTCGGTTGTTACTGAATATACAAAAAGCAGCAACTTCCTTAAATACCTTCTGTGTCTGAGCATCCATATGTTTCTTGTGCAGAAAGGGACCATTCCTTTCTTCTTACAGCTTTACTACAGTTTTGCTTTTGTTTCAGGTAACTATTAATAATGTGACTACCCAGGGATGTTCCAAAGCAGCTACAGGTTGTGAGTTGCTGGTTCAGAGTGACACACTACAAAAAGCCTCTGGCCTGCTACTATCTAATGGCAATATGCAACTTTTCTTTTTTTTTCTTTTTTTCTTTTTTTTTCCCCCCCTTGTTAGAAGATGCTGAACTTACATAATCAGGCATTGGGCACCAACAAATCCAGAAGTTTTTGGCCTCTGCAAGGTATCAGTCTTTCCCCCCCACATAAGCAGGATCAGTCTGGCCTCCCGTGGGCTGGTTACTGGTCTCTGGCTTTTACAGAAGAGGCTTCATGGCTACAATATCAGCTCAGAGTCTGATGGAGGAAGGACGGGAGGCAGGTAGGGGGGAGGGCAGCTCACACAGGAGTACAACGAGGCTGCTGCTGCTTCCAGAGTCATTTGGGTCAGAGAAAGAAGCTTGCAAGGAGGGGGACCCCTTCCCCCGGAGCAGCTGGGTTGTGGGTCAGTGGTTGCTGCAGGCAGAGGATAGTTGTTGGCTGTCTGGGGTGGGAAATGGTTGTAAAGTGGGGAAAGGGTGCCCTGGCCAGGAATCTCACATAGATGTGATTTCTGCCAACAGCACTCTGTAACCTCACACTCAGTTGTACAGAATGGGACCATTTTATGGACAGAGCTGACTGCAAAAGGAGTATCCAGCATATTCTAATTGGCTGTTGGACTATATTGTACTCCTGTGGTTGCTCAGAGAGCTCTTGCTGCCTTGGCTTTCATAGATTAAATATAAACACCATTTGCATCTGCTTAAAATCAGAACTGAAGTTGAAATTTATGTTCAGTCCGGTGGTAAATGTAGGTTCTGTTAAATTGCTTCATTAACTATAAAGAAAAGTTTAATCTGCATTGGATTACTTTCATAAAGTACTTCTAGAACACTGGTCATATTCCCTTTATTGTGAAAGGTTTGTCCTAAAAAGAATTTAGGATTAAAGCACCCATTAAAGTAATGCGAAGATTCAAATTCCCAGCAGCATGGTCAAAAAGCCCTACTAAGTAGATTACCTCAAGTACTTGTGGAAAAGAGTACAAGTGCAATCCAGAAAGGCAATTACTTTCTTCATTCAAACAGAAATTTTTGGCTTGTAACACGGAGTTAATTGCCTCTTTTTTTTTTTTTTTTCCTTCTTTTTCCCTGTAAAGGTCCTTTGCATAGGTTTAGTCATCCTTGAGGGCAGCTGCTACATCTATACAGCAGTTGCCAGATGATTACTTCTTTAATGTTTTCACTGAGTACTTTGCTGGTTAACCTCCTTAACTGAAGAGCTGCTTATTGATATTTATGTCTTGTCAGCATAGAGGTTCATTAAGCATTAGTAAATGACATGTTTTCATATCTGCTGACCCTAGAAATGCAATATGATCAATTGCAAATTGACTTCAGTGCAGCAGTAGAGTGCATTTAACACACATCAGTGGATCATTTGTACAAGCAGAGCTGAATTTTTATGGCTGTTTATGTCTCTCTAATATTCAAGTATAAATTCTCTCAAGTCAAGCAATTCTTGGCAAAACAAAATGCAAAACTCAGTCTAACAAGTGATCATGTATCCAAGGCTAGCTTCACACATGGGCAGTTTTTGGATGGCAGGATGCTGAAGGTGGTGACACAGCCCTGACTGCCTGAGTTTTGTCAGGAGGCAGAGATGGGCTGAAGCATCCCTTGCATCCCTTGCAGGCATTTTCTCACCCTGCTTAGGCTGCACTTGGAGCAGCTCTCCAGGGCTTTTCTCTGCCTGGTGGCTTACTAGCACCTCCCTTTCCCTGCCTAGTCCATCAGGAGGATAACAGTGAGTCTTGCCTATAGCCCAGACTGGTCCAGAGATTTCTTTTTGTATGTGTAAGCCCCAGAAGCTGTGCTCACAGCCACTTCTTTGGCCATGCTAACAGTGGGGAGTCAAGAGTTTGCAGTCTCTCAGATGTACATATTCTACATCTCTGCTGCTCGCTCTTCTGGTAAAGAAGCTAAGCTCACTCTAAGGCAGATCCAAAGTGCTGGTTTTTGGTGTTTTCTTACTGCAGCATCAGTTCCTGAGGAAGCTACAGCTGGTTTTAATGTTTGATCTGTGTTGGTAAACTTTCAGCCTTGGGGATGCCTGGGCTGGGGGGCAGGGCTCTGGAGCCTGTCCTGCTGCATGCAGTGACAGAGCACCCAGCCCAACAGCACTATCAGGCACTGGGGATCTCCTGTGGTGTGGAGGCTTGGGGTGCTGATCAGCTGTCTCAGTGCCCCCATCTCCTCTCTGGGATGAGCTCTGACCCCATGCCAAAGGCAGCAAAACAGCCATCATGTCCCTGCAGGGTGCCTTGTGCCCAAAGCTCTGCATGTTAATAAGAGTTTTGCTGTGTGTCCCTCACTGATCTACAGGTTCCCTGTCCTATTTCCTCCTGACCAAAATTTCTAGGAGCTATTGTTATTTCAGTACTTCTGAGACTGCTCTGTCTGTTTTTTTATGGCTTAAGGCTGGGGCCAGCAGTTAAATGAATGACAGATGCTCTCTATTAATCCCCCTTCCCTCTCTGATAAAGAAAGGAGAGAGAAGAAGGGAAAGAATTATGGGCTGGAAATGAAACTACACAGCTTTAATAGAATAGTATTAATAAATAATAAAAATAATTAAATAGCTACAAATATACAGAAAAACAGTACCACGTTCCTCTCTCCTTTCCTCCAATAACTTTTATGTCACCACAAGGCTGCAGGGCAGCCTTGGGAAAGTCCAGGCTGGACTCCTGGAGTCAGCAGCAGTCGGGAGCTGGAGGCAGGAACACAGAGATTCAGGCTGGCATGGATCAGGACCACAGGCAGAGGAATGGATGGAATCCTCCCAGGATGCCAAAGCAAAAAGAGACAGGTGATGAAGGGCAAAGGAGAAGGGCAAAGAGGAAGGCCAAAGGAAGGGGTTTGACCCTCATGATCCCTCAGGTTTATACTGAGTACGATGGGTATGGGTTGGAATACTCTGGTCAATTTTGCTCATTTATCTTATCTGCTCCCTAAAGGAGGGCTGCAGGTGTGACCTCTCTACTCCTTTTCTCTTTCTGGAGTGTAAGATATTCCTCAGAACCAAGCAGTGGCCTTGGTTCTGCACACCATTCTCTAGCCATAAGTATAAACATTGAGCATCATCAGTTCTAGAAGCAGACACTAACTGAGAAATTTGCTGTTAATTTCAGCAAGTACACCTATTTACAAGAAACTTAGCTAAAACCAAAATTACAAGACAGAAAATTAGCTCTATCATGGCCCAAACCAGGACACCTTTTAACCAGTGTGCTCAGGGCTGCCTAGGACACCTTCTCAGTGTCACAGGGACACAGGGTCCTCTACACCCCTTCAGAAATATGTCTCAGTGGTAGGTGTATGATGATAACTACAGATCCAGGAAGATTCCACGATACAGGATTGCAATTGGAACTAGGAAAAAGCTGATTTTTATATTTAAAAAAAAAAACACAAAAAACAAACAAAAAACCAGAAAAAAAACCCAGAAAAAAAGAAAGATTTTTTTTTTAAAGCAAAGGTCTTAATTAGAAAACTTCATCAGGTTTCAGTTTAAAAAAACATTGTGAAATAAAAGAAAGTGGTGAATACAGGTGGTAGCCCTGGGAATATCCAGTGCTAATTTACTATGCCAGGACATATCTCCCATGGATTTAGATTATTATTATTAATATTTTTTTTTACTGCTTTGCCACACACTGTTGCATGTCTGTCACCAGTAAGTGAGAAAAAGTGGAGAGGACTTACTTGCATTAAGTCCATTAATTTATGTATGGGGGGAAATTAATGGCTTATTTTGAAGCCTTTTTGGAAAGAAAGATCTTTACATTGTTTTAATGAAGTCAGCCTTGGAAACTCAAAATCTATTCGTATGTCAAAACATCATTTATCTGAAGTACCCTGTCTCTCAGCTTATGACTTTTCTTCGTATGGAATATCTGCAATACACCAGTTGCTTTCTATGCTGTGTTAACTTTTGTTGGTTTATCTTATGAAAAAAGCAAGAGCTTCCAATCTAATCTGTCTGGTTAGTGACCTTCCTGTAAAGAACTTTCAGTACTGGACTCTTCCTGATTATAATTATTCTCACTGAATATCCCGAATAATATTTGTTCATATGCAGCTGAACTGCTGGTTTTGCTTGTTTATTCTCTATGGATCAACCCGTGTGAAACAGCATTGTTTCAGCACCATTGTAACAGAACACTAAATTAATATTATGGCTCCCTAAAAAAAATGGCTTTGATCTAAGATTCCAATATCCTTATTTTGTTACAGAGCCATAAACCTAGTTTAACGTTCTGCCGTTCACAGTGCTGAGCTGCTAATGATGGACTTATTAGGAATACAGTTGTGGAATTCATGCTGAGGCAGAATCTGAGAGATGAAGGCAAATTTGAATCCAAATTTATGACTCTAAGATGGAACAGATGGCAGAGCCAGTGATTTAAATTTTCATTATAAACATGCAGATTGTCCCCCCCACCTTTTTCCCAACTCTACTGTTTTTTAGCACAGTGCAAATCTAGACCTTGCCTCAGGCAAACTGTCCAAACAAGGCATATTTTCAAAAAGAGGGAAAAAACCTCCCCATGCCCATTGGTCACAAAATTGTTTTTCTTTATTTAAAGAAGACAATGACTGACATGCTGAAGGTTAGAGTGGTGAAGAAAAAAGGGTTTTCTAGGGAGATCTGAATATCTACACAAAAGGTGTTGTGATTCCACGTAATTCTTGAAAATTCAACTAAGCACAGCTTGTGTATGCAAGTAAGTATGAGCAACATTTGGAAGGAAAGAAGAAGTCAGAAAAACTAATCTGTGTGTTTTCAGAACACACATAAATTACTTCTAGCATTCAACAGGAGGAACAGTATGTAAAAGCATGGAGTGGACTGAGCTAGTAATAACCAAAGAATTAGAGATCATGGGGAGTTCTTACAATTTTCCTTTCATTACTTAAAATGAATTAGAAAGCAATTTTATTTCAATAACCAAGCTGCCTGAGAGGCAGGAAAATAGATAAGTAGAAAATTTTTAGATAACTGTAACTCGGTGGGGATGCCCACTAACAATAAAACGCAAGAAAAAAAGATCCCGAAGATCTTTATTCTCTTATCTTATAGTCTGCTGGAGACGTGCAGGGCCCAGGCTTTCTCAGAGGACAGCAGGCTCCATTTCTGCTATTCTGGCTGTCCAAATAGCAGAGCCACTGCCAGCCTGTGAGACAAGGAGGTTCCTTTTCTCTCAGATGCATCTGGAGCCCAGGCAGAGCTTTGAATGCTTTGCAGAGGGAGGAAACCACCTCTGAGATGCTCTGCAGAAACCATCATGGTTCAGCTCTGGGGTGGGAGCAGAGATGTGTTACTGCCTGGATTAGTGGGTGTGCTGCTGCCCACCCCAGAGCTGCTGGAGGCAGAGCCTCTGACCCAGCCAGGGGGTGAGGATGTCACAGAGCAGGAGTTGCAGGAGGCTGTGATCCTGCTCTGCATGGCTCCTCTGGTTTTGGCAGGCAGAGATCAGTTTCAAAGTTGCATATAGCTGCAAGGGTGAAAAAAAGAATTGACCAGAATTTCATTAAGGAGGATAGGTTTATTAACTGTCTAGACTAGAGTTAGTTTTGTAGTCACACTTTAAAAGTTTTAATTAAGTTTAAAGTTTACACTTATACATCTAGGCATTCCCTGGTTAGTTTTATGAAAACATTAACCTTGACATTTTGACAACTTTTTTCCTTTCATTTAGTCTCTCATTTAAAGTTGTTTTCATTGTCTGTTGTTTAGCAATTCCCTTGGTCCACTTACACAACCCAAGCCCTTTTGAAGAGCGACAGCTCAGCATGCTGGTGGCAGCTCCCAGCACGGTGTTCAATTTCCAGTCCAAGCTGAGCAGCAGATTTCTACCTCTGTGATACTGCATCAGCATGACACCAGATTTTGCAGGCAGTGATGCAAAATTTGCCTCTGCACTTGTAAGACCAACGTGCTGGTACCTTCACAGCTTGTGAGGCCCAGGGACCAGGAGAGGATGTGCCCCCATCCCCTGCCTTGGTGCCCAGGGCAAGCTGCTCCTGTCATACCTCCTGTCATCATGAACACACACAAGCCCTGTACCTCCAGAGCAGTCTGCCTCTCTGCAATTTGCTCCAGCTCCTGCAGAGGATGTCCTTAGTTGTTCCAGGCAGCTTCTGCCCTGTGCTGGGACAAAGCTGTGCAGCGTGCCAGGATGCTCTGACAGTTCCATACATTGACTTGAAAAATCCGAGTTCAGCATTGCTGTATTGGACAAATGCCCCAAATTACATAAGAACTTAGTGCAAGACATACTTAAATCGTTTCTGCTTCATCTTTCTTTTGTTTAGGCAGAAATGAATGCAAGCTATATAGGTTTGTAGTACTGCAGGTGGGTGCTGTAGAAGTCATGCTGGAATCTTTCCATGGCTCACACCACTTAAATACTTCTTGAAAGTGTGAGCCTTTAAGTTTTACTGATTTATTTCTACTCAAACATCATTCTCTGCAAAGCTGCTGTAGTTATTAATTCATAGGAGTTCACAAGGTGACAAAGCAGGGCATTTGGGTGTCAGCAGCAGTGCTTGGGTAGATGAGCAGGGAGAGAGAGATGTTGTAAACATGTTTCCAGGGCAATAGGGGGATCTCACCAACTCTGCAACTGTATGAAGGAAGAAAAACCCACTCACCTCTGGCATCCTTCCAAACTTGCCCTAAGTCTGCATTATGTTGAGGAATTGCCATTCCAGTCCCACTGACAGAATGTGAGAAGCTGGTCTTTCAATTTTGCCAGAAAAGGGAAAAATGATGGTTCTTGGTGTGTGGAAAAAAACAGAGAAAAAGACCAAACTCCCATGGGAATCTGGAAACATTGCTGGTAGGAGCTGTCAGAGGACAGAAATGGCTTCAGAGAAGCTAGAAATGTAGATAATGTGGCTGTGGCCATCTAGGGCCAACCTTTCCCATAAAAGCTGCATGCATGTCCTCCTGCTTCTCTTTCAAATATTGTCCATGTGATGCTGTCTGGAAAAATCAAGTGCACTCTCTTGTCCCACTTCTGGCAGGTCAAGATGAGAGCACAGAGTCACTTGCTGTTATCAAAGGTAAATTTCTAACTCGAGTGTGAATCAGAAGCTGAGAAAAGTGGTGACATTTTATGAAGTTCAGGCTAACCAAAAATGTGCAAGATTCTGTCTCATGGAAGGCTGAGGGGAGAAGGCTGAGACTACATTTTTAATTGTTTGGGAATCCAGGTCCCCAAGACAGGTGATGTGCATCCTTTTGAGCATGAGGAAGCACTGGGGAGAGTGTGTGACCCTGTGGCACTGTCTCCCTCCTGGAGATGTGATGTGTTTGAAGCAAGAACATGGATCCTGTTCCTGTGGCAAGGAGAGGCAATAGAAAAAGAGGAAACCAAGGAATCAAACAAATGCCACTTGAACCCCCCCCCTCTCTTGAAGAGCAAACACATCTCTCTCTTTGCATAAAGTGAGCTGCTGAGGATTAACTAAGTAACACCAAACGTGGGATTTGGATGTTGGAATTAGGGTTTAGATAAATCTGACGAAGCAAGTACAAGGCTTAAGATAAAATAGGCATGAAAATTAAATTGATAATTAGGGAGACACCCTTGGGAATCCCAAGATAGAAACCCTCATTGATTTCTTCTGACACTGAGAAAGAAAAAACCAGGTCAACAAATTGACAAGCACTGTGTGGGGGAAAAGAGTATGTTACAGTCAGATGGTAATCGTAAATCAAAAGGAGTTTGGAAGAAGTGTTTAAGGTTGTTTGTTTAAAATTGAACTTTACAAGCATGGATGTCTTCTCTGAGGACACGACTGCACTGATAATTCCAAGAATAAAATGTAAAAGGAAAAAACCCAAACCAACCCAGAAAAGCAGGTTACACTAAGGTATCAATAAATTACTTGCTCTGCCATGCAAAAGAAAAGACTGCCCATAAGCATCCTTATTAATTCTGCAGCGTTCTCAGGTAATGTCTTATGTCAGAAATGCAAATTTTTCTATAAAAGAAAATGTTTTAAATCACTCTGAAGAATAGTGGTAGTGACTCACCACTTACAAATTTTTATTATGCATTAAGAAATTATTAAATTATACAAATCCAATCTGTTTTCTTATATTAGTTTCCTTTTCTCATTTTAACACATTTGATCATCACTGATAAGAATATTGATTTTGTTTTAGATGACCTGGCCTGGCATTTAAATTTCCGGTATCTGATTCCCATCTCTGACACAAACTTTATATGTATGATCTCGAGTGGAGGACTTAATTTTTTGTGCTTCATTTGCCTCTTTGTAAAAGATGACTTTTGGGAAGAGAGTTCCTGAACCTCATTTTCCTATTAACTGGAATCCCTCTAGTTTCCGGGATGGATGTATTTTTGGTAAGCTTGTTTCCAATATCTTTATGTCAATATCTCTGTTAAATTAAATAGTTCTCTTCTTCACCTGATACTTAGTTCTTGGTTACCTGATGGATTGCATTTCTCTCCTCTTTTGTTCTGTATTTTACTTTGCAAGACAAATTTTCTAGTTCTTTGTAATGAAAAAAAAGTTCCCCTGATCACCTTCATAAGCTGCTCTGTCAGATGGGATTTCTCTAGTGTTTTGTATATAAAGTTCCAGCAAGAAATTTTGCAGAAATGTTTGTCCTCTCAAAAATATAGAAATCTTTCTGAGCCTGTTGATTCATAAGAATACATCAGGCAAAGGGACAGTTACTTCTGGTACCCCAAGACCATCTCTGTCACTCTCTCCCCCCCTAACACACAAAGAAGGTCCACTGGAAAACTCAGCATTTCCTGGGGGTAAGCCTGTCTGAGAAAAAGACAAAATCTAAGAATATGGCAGAGAAAATTACACAAATTTTTAACAAATTGTTGCTGTATAGCTATGTTCTAATAAGAAAGTTAAGCAAGAAAATGCATGAGGCAACTTTGTGGGTCGGGCATGAGGGGCACCCTGGCTGCATTACTTTCCTGCCTATCTCCTATCCCTCTGCCCCTCTTCACCTGTCCGTGGTCTGTCCTTGCTGTGAGCTGCAAGTAGAGAGCCTGGTAGAGGCAAAACTAACCCAACCTGGGGCCTGGCTGGAGCTCCCTTTCCTGGCATCCTGGCAGTTCCAAGGGCAAGCATGAAGGGAGGTTACTGCTGACAGAGAGGAGCCAGGGTGGAGGTTCAGCTGGTGTAAAGTGCTGCCCAAGGCTCAAGGCAGCTGTTTTGGGTTATTTTGGCTGGGTGATGGTGCCCTGACATCAGGGGAAACTACAGGTGATGTGTGTGAATGCAATAATGAGACAGCCTATAATACTTCTGCTCTGGAGTCAGAGAAGATTTTTTTCAAGTTCCTGGGTGGCAGACACATTTCATCTTGCTCTTGGTATGATGTGGAGCTGGGATCAAGGGATAGTGTCAGGCACAAAAGTTGTAAAATGCGGGGTTTAGAGGTAGCTGATATTTCTGCAATTTAACTGCTGATGGCTTCTGTTTACAAAAAGCAACAACTGTAACCTCATGTAGTCTTCCCTTGTGTAAAATTGTTCCATTAGAAGATATTCTGACTGTTGTTTTTTTTTTTAAGTCTTTTTTCCACTTAAGAGTTCCTGAACTGATCTGTTTTAGACTTCAAGTAGTAAATATTATTTTGGCCTCTTTTCTATCTTTATCTATATTTAATAAGAATTTTAGAGAGAAAATATAGCTTTGCAACTATAGTAATAATTCTGGAATTGTGGAAATTCAGATGCTCCTTATTGAGAAACAGGTTTTTTTTTCCAAATTGCTGCAGTAAATCTCTTCTTCCCAGGGCAAATAAATACCTCTCAAAAATTTTCATGCCAAGTGTGTCCCAGATTACAAGGAGATAAATTAAATATATAGCTACAAGAAATTCTCTCCCTTTGTTATGCTCCTCACAGTATTGCTAGGCCTGCCTCATTGGCAAGTCTAATTGGCTCTCTGAGCCCATAGAGGTCCTGTCCACCCACACCAGGAGGCTTCAGCTGGCCTGAGTTTTCAAGTCAAGGCTTTGTGGATGCTATTTCTGCTTGTTGAGTTGACATGAGACAAGTTATTACCATATAAATGGGATAAAGGCTTAGATAATTGCAGACTGAAAGTAAAACCGAGCTGGACTGCCTGTGGCAAGAATTTTTAAGTATATCTTTCTGTCTTCAATTAATTTATTTTTTTAAATAGTACCTGTATACATCTTTCTGCCACTCATTAGCCTACTCTATAAATTATGTAAAGAGCTGTTATGTTTTCCATCGGGCAACCAGTTGTGAGTTGAGTTCTTTAGAGCCTGAAATTTCCCAGTGTAGTTTGTTTCTCCTCTGTTGGTTATGAAACCTCTATGCAAAGGTAACAAAATTGCTTTGAGGAAAATATGGATGGCAGTCATTTCAACCAAAAATAATCCAGTGCCGTCACTTCATTCCATTTTCTTTAGAAAAAGTCAGAGATAATATCTTTGGCCAATTTCTTCGTTGTCCCTGCACAGTCTGTGCCAGAAGGTGGGTGGCTCAGTTCGGAAGATACTTTCTGATCTTAGTACCTTCATTTTCTGTTCCCAGGTATCTGTGTTACATCTGCTGGCTCTGCTGCATGAGGCACATTCTTGCTGAAGGTAGGAACATGACTACTGGGAGCTGGGTAGCTTAACAAATCTGGGGTCCTGCTGCTAAAGGCAACTATCATTCCTCCTGTAAAAGTGTCTTTGCCTTCAAGTTAGCAACTGGAAATTTTTCCTCCCACTTGCTCAATTGTGAATTTGTTACAGAACCTGTCTCCTTGGGTGTTTTGAAGGCTTCTTATTTCTAGCCTTATATTCAGCAGTTTACAACCCCCTGAGTAAATCACATAGATGACACAGAACCATAGTTAGGAAAATGTTTTTTAATACAGATGTAACAAAATTCTATGCATTGAAAAATGCATATTATAAATAATGAAATTAAAGCTCAGTCTGAACACTAATCCATATATGGGACATAATATAAAGCTTTTACAAAAGATTGCCTGAACAGAGTCCTTGTTTAAACATTATCTTTCTCAATTTCTAAAACTCTTGTCCAGTATATGCATGCTATCCCATTTTCTAATGTCCTTCAGTCTGAGACCTTGTCTGCAGCAAGGGAATTGCTGATGGTCTCATCTACTTTTTTTCTGACTTGGCAGAACTAGAGGGTTACTAAGCTCCAGAAGAAAAGATAACACTGGAGTTTGATTACCTAAGGTACCTACAGTATTACAATCTTTAATATAAACAGAACTTTAAACCCGAAGAAGACATTTCTGAAAGACAGGTCAGATGTTTCAAAGAAAACTGGCTGTGAAGAATAAGGAATGTGTTTCTTTGGAACACAGTGAGAAGTAAAACACAGCTCTCCCAACATGTGAGTCATCCTGTGGATGCAGTGGTGTCCAGAGGATATGGAAACACAGAGAATGTTGGATGGCATAAAAAGAAATATCAAACAATAGAGTGAAAGAATACTGAACACTAAGATTAATATTTCAGCAGTCTATTTAAAACCATGTTATTGCAGTGCTTGAAGCATTAAATTTGCTGGACTGACTAGTGTGGAAAATCAGCTTATTTTAAACATTATGCAGTCGTGGATAAATTGCAGAAGTTTTCAACCAAGCTAATGCATTATGCATCTAAATTGAATAGAAAAAAAGTGTAAATCTTAGGTGTAATAAAAATTGATGGAGGAGCAGAAATGCTTGGAGTTTGAAAATAAAATATGAAGAGCATCCCAGGGATTCTGTAAAGAAAGAACAGTCAAGACAAAGGGAATGTTACAGATAAGAACATCCGGAAATTTCACAACATTACCCAAGGATATTTAAGATGCACATTTCCCACTGGTTAAAGTTATTCTGCAAGGTGAAAGTTAAATCATTGACTTGAAGGAAGGCAGAAACAGTTAGTGGCTTGGTAATTTGAGTCTGTGGTTGTTATCAGTAAACAGCAAAGTAATATTGTGGCTCCTGAAGTGGAGCATGAATGCTTATATCCTCTGCACAGGATTGCCAGCTGTGAACCTATTCTGAATCTTGCTTATGAAATTCCTCAAAGCTTTTTTTAAATATTTATTTCTATATCAGGAAACTTTGTTTCTCAGATTTAAGATCTGATTGTGGAACAAAGCATTAGCAGTCATAACCCCTGTGCTACCAAAGTCTTTGTAGCCTAATTAAAAACAAGCTGGAGTTCTAAAATGTCCATTTTGTTCATGTATGTGAGTGACCATGGTTTTAGTAGATGGAATCTGGGCTCCCCATCCTACTCTTTGGGGTTCATTGTGTAGCAGTGAACTTTCTGTGCTATGTCCAGTTCAGTCTTTCAGGGCAGGAAATCATCCAGGATATTTCTTACACTATCTAGGAACTACTTTGCCTTACAGTGCTGATAATTTAGAAAAAAAGGAGGTTGGAGTAGATGATGTGTGATGAAGTGGCAAATGTTCTGTCAGAGTTTTCAGGTCTAGACTGTTCCAAGTCCTAAACTGTATCTATAGCAGGGGACAAGCACATACCACGTAGGCTTACACTAGGATTGAATATAAAACAAAAGCACTGAAACTAAGTGGTGTAAAAATAATGAAATGAAATGCTAAAATTCTCTAAATATATAAATATATTTATAAATATATCATATTTAAATTGTGATGCTGCATTTTGACAAATAAGAAAAAACTTATTGAATATTTAGATCATGAAGGACCACTTAAAAAGAACTAAGCAACCATAACTTTATATATCAATAAATACCTAGGCTTTTAAGAGACTTGGAGAGCTATCTTTGGCTATGAAAACCTCATTTGTTGTCCAGAAGAACAATAATTCAGTAAAATATGCAACATAAACCCCTCAGAGTAGTAAATGAAACACAAAAAATGTACATGCTGTAATTGTTTAAAAGGTGCCCTCAAACTTGAAGCTGAGATCACATGGTTAGAATAATGACTGAAGATGTTAGACATTTATGCTGGGTTCTCTGCTTGCCTGTAGATTTTCTGTGACCTCAGATCCATCTCTGTGTAGCTTGGCTCCCTGACTTAGGTGTCCAGCTGAAGTGTTCCTCCCTGAGGTTACTGTCTGGCGACCAAGTGTGTACATGCTTTTTACTTCACCCTTGCAAAAGCTTAAAACTATCAGCACCAATTTAAAAGCTCAGGCTTTATGTAGATTTTATTTTGCACGTGTGACAGGTGAAGACTGCATGGAGCCTCCCTGGCAAATGGGAATTTATCAAATATGGACAACTCATCTGGGTCCTACAACAGGCACAGAGCTTTTTTCTTCACTTGGTGCTGCAGAGCACTCGTTGTTCAATAGTGGGAGCTCTGTTACACCCCAGACAAATGTTCTTGGGTGGTTCTGGATAAAAGTATATTTTCCTATTGGAGTAGCACTTAGTCATGCATGATATTTTCCAGCTTGAGTTCATGTTGCTGTTAATCACTGCTCCATACCATTCACTGACTTGATGCCTGTGACCCCAGCTCCCTGCCTGGAGGCAAAAGACTCCAAGACTCCACTGCAGGGCTGGGAAAGCTCTCCCTCAGCTCCTTTCCTTGCAGGGATGGTGTTCCTGCTGAACCTCTACTGCTTGCTCACAGCTGGTCATATCACATGTGGGATGAAGGCACACTTGGCAGGAGATTATTGAAGAGGAACTGCCTGGAAAGACAGACTTGGGAGTAAATTATGTGCACAAGTGCAAGAGTTGCTGGGATAAAATATTGTCTCTGACAGAGATGTAGTTGGGTTTGATCAGCGGAAAGCCCTTCCAGCAACCCAAATAACCTGTTTTCTTACCTTTTCATGGCTTATTCACTAACTAGCAAAGATGGATTAAACCATTTAGTGTATTATTTCTTTAGCCATAGAAGATAGCTGGAAAAAACCCTATTTGCTTCAGTATTTTCCACAAACACTTATTGTCACTAAATTTTCCATGGCAACATTAACAACTAAAAATACCAGTTGTATTCTTTTGTGTATTTTATAATTTGATTTTTGGCCACTGACAAGCAGCTTAGCAGATTTCACTGCACAAGAAAAATGCCCAATGAAAAGCAAGTTTTTAATCTCCATATTAGGACAGAGTCTGGTTGGAGGCCTGTATCTGGTGGAGACCTTTAGGGAGCAAGTGTTGTGTATTACTGTGCCTGTGCCTATTGACAATGTTGGTGGTACTTTTTACTTTTCTCCTTTTTTTTTTGACTGGCAAGGGAAGTTGTTGTCAAAAGTGGAGTCTATAGATAGGGGCTTTGGCCAGTGTTTTAAAAGCAACCCTGTTTCTGGTTCACCCCACACAAGTCCTAGTGGATGGATTAGATATGGATGACTAAGAAGTATGTAAACAGAGGAACATATCTGAATTTGTATATGAAATTTGAATTAGTGCTGCAAGTAAGTTTTTGTTGATGAAGAGATTAAAAAGAAATAATCCTACTTATCTTTTACTTATTTATGTATTGAAGAAAAAATAGAGACTTATGGTGTGTTCTGCTTTTTCTTGAACACTGAAACTGAGGACACCCCCCAAACATTTAAAGGTGAACTGTGTATTTTGCTGTCCTTGAGGAAACCTTGTTTTCTGGCCCAAGAAGTAACTCACTTGTCTAGCAGTCTCATTGGCTGGCTACAAATTTCAGCAGTGACTTAGTGAGACAAAGGGTCAGTCTGTAGGAAGCAGGTTGGGGGTGCTCAATGCTCTGCTTGTGGGACCCTGTTTCAGAGAGAAGAGTAAGTAGAGCTAAAGTGTTGAGAAGTTTGGCTGGGAACAGCTCTCTCACTGGTCTGTGCTCTCCATCTGCTCTGGTGATGTGAAGTATGTGCTTTGGGTGAAATTGATACTGGGAGAGGGAGGAGGAGGCAGTGCATTGTTTTACTCCTCTGCACTCATCTGCCTGTTAGTGAAATAAAACATTAGAGATGTGAAAATGTGGCAGGCACATATGCAGTCTCTGTTATGCTTGTTGGTAGAATATAATTTTAACTTTTCTTTTTTCTTTTTTTTTTTTTTTTTTTTTTTTTTTTTCTTTTAAGAGTCTTTGTCAGGTACAAATACTGATGTGTATGCAAACACAGGCAGTGGTTAGGAATCCTGAATATTGTCTTTAAATGGCACCAACTTGCTGCAGCACTTGTTGCACACAGAGAAGGGGACATAGAGCCTTAGGTTCAAATATCAGCTTGTAATGCAGAGCACCCCAGCATCTCTCTTGTCTGCTTCTGAAATACTCAGGAGAAAAAGAAAGCATCAGTCTTGTCTGGATACACTTTTCTGAATTTCTACTATCCTCTAATGCTTTACCCAGCTATGGATCACTGCTTCCTTGGGGCTTTTCCACTCCAGTGAATGAGGTGTGAGGTCTGATGCGGTAGAAAGGTCCAAGCAGTTGGCACTGAGCCAGACTGTTTTCTCACCAGAGCTGTCAAGGTCCTGTCTCTTGTCATGGGTATGCCACTTATTTCCCTTGGATAAAATTTTGGGCAACATGCAGTGTATAGCTTTAGATGGTTTAAATTTAAACCAAACTTATTACAAACCTATTCTCACTTTCTCTACTCTGTGGCCTAAGGCATTATTTATTTTTCCATAATGCAGGCTCTGGGCAAAAACTGTGATTGGGACTCAAAATCTTGAGACTAAGCAATTACTCCAGTAAAGATTTCAGTGTGGCATTTGACACACAGCAAATTGCCCAGCATGTATAATCCTATTCACTGAAGTGATGAGATCCTTTTATGCTTAAAATCAACAAATGCTGTAGACTAAACCATATTTATCCTAGCTAACAATTAAATAGGCACTGAAAATTGAGTCTGATAGTTGGCTACTTTATTTACCAAAGTAAATTCAGATAATACCACATATTCTGAAAACACCAAAGTGAAATCCTGTTGCTGTTTTTTTTTCCCAGTCTCTAAAATCGGTTTGTTTGCTTTTCCTTCCATAACTCTCAGCTCGCTTCCTTTTTCTCTCTAATTAAAATTTTCTTCATGTCACAACATTATCAACCTTATGCCATTTGCTAACTTTATGCAAAAACTTGTTCTTCTTCCATCTATTCCACTTCTTAAGTGAAATAAAGACCCTGTTCCTGGAAGAACCTTGATATGCCACAGAATTTTTTTTTAACTATATGACTATATTTCATTTTGGCTTAGAACATAACTGATACCAATGTAGGGTTATGTGGATATGGATGAGCCCTAGAAGGCAATGTCACATTTCTCTGCTTGGATACAGCAGAGGACCAGTGAGATACTGAGGTTCAGCCACATCCTTGTCTTGGCCTGTGCTTTTCATCCTCTTTCATTATTTTCTCTTTCCTTCCTTCAGTTTTTGAACTTAGTCTTGTCTTATCTTCTATATTGATCAGAGTTTCTTTTGGAATGTATTTCGTTCAACTGTTCCCTTGCCTACATACAGTTCTTGGTTTACAATTGCTACTTGCAAGTTTCAGAAGTTAACATGAACTAAAAATTATTCTCATTTTTAGCAAATTCTTCCTCCTGTGAAAAGTAAACTCTTGTAGAAGTCAGGTTTAACTAGTTAGTGTTGCTTATTCTAGTTTAAGGGAACTCCTACCCCAATAAATCAAGGTAAACCAAATACTATAAATAATTTGGGTAATACACTTCACTGTTTTATTAGTGGTTTTAATAGACAAATAGTACATAAATCATTAGGGAATATTTTGAGAATCATAATTCAGGTTGTAAGGGCCCTCCAGATGTCAGCCACTCCAACCCTCTCCTCAGGACAGGTCTAACCAGGTCTGGTTGCTCAAGACTATGTCAGGTCACTATCCTCAGGGAAGTGAATCCTGTGGATTGCTCCAGAACATTTGGGATACTCCCATGTGTGCTGGAGAGTTACCTGGGACTGTTTGTGTTAAAGGAATGAAACAGGATCCCTGAAAAAGCTCCTAGGTAGACAGAGGAATTAAAAAAGAGTTTAATACATCAGGGACTGCACTGTAGTTTGTTCTTGGAGCAAAAGACAAGAATAAGCCCTGAACAAATGAAAAAAGTGGGGTTGGCAAACAGTGCTGAGCTGGCAGAATGTGAAAGTGAACTCTGTATGTCACAAATCTTTGTGAAGGGATTTTGTATCCTTCCCAGAAAACTTCCCTCTAAGACACCACTATGAACTGTGCTCATTTATTCTGGAGAGAATCCACAGCGTTTCTAATGTGTTTTGTTGCATGTGCTGTGCATCTCCCATGGTGTGATGTAATGTAACATGGCATGTGGTGTTATAAATAGAATGATGAGATCTTGCAAAAACCTTCCTAGTGGGCAAACTCCCTGTCTCTCCTCCTGAAAAGCTTCCTGAGATCACCACTACGTTCCCTTCTTTTGTCAAAAGATACCTCCCATCGTGACTTCCTCCTGCTGAGGGCCTTGGAGAGCTTTTGGGATAGAATGAGTTTTTCTCTTAAATTCTTTTTTTCAGCATCACAGCAAAGACTTCGTGGGGGGTAGTGTCTTGCTGCTCTCAGTTCCTCTCTCTCCTTTCATCTGTGTCTATACATGTCTAATTTGCTTGGTTCTGTGTGCCATTTTTAGTAACTGTGTGTAATTATTCAGAAGTCACTGGTGTTAATGCACGTGTTCAGAATAGCTCCAATCAGAATCCAGTTTTATGTTGTCTTAGTATTATTTGGATTATTTTTCTCTCTCCCTCATGCCAGTCTCTGTTGCCTTAACACAATGCTATGTTAAAATAGTATTCAAACAATGTTTTAAAATAGGCCATGGAGTCAGAGTTATCGATGTGACAACATGGGAGCAATTCCCTGGGCTTTCCAGCGGTGGTGCTAGAATGAAGTTTTAGGGTCCTTGTGTGTTCTTTGGAAGAATGCTGGGTTACTATATTTATACCTATCAGTTAAGAATCTTGCTGTACCAGCATTTATTTCTAGAACTGTTTGGGTTTCCAGGCAGGCTTCTTCTCTAACTGAGTGCCTAACTAAGAATAGTTCCTTCTAGCTGCATCTTGTATAAGAGTTGAAGGCTGCACCAATTGCCTGCTAATAGGCATTAGTGTAAAGCATCAGCTTTAAACTTGCACTTTTCAGGACTCTCTCTTATATATTTCACATTCTAGTGTGACAAAATGTGTACAATGATTCTTATTTATTTTTTCAGTAGCAATTTTTAGTTGCTTTCTTCGTCACTTATAAATGAAATTGATGTATTTCTGCAACTGTGTTGAATGAAGCATTAATGAACAACAGAGTGATTTACTTGTGTGGGCTCAAATAGACAGATATAATCTGTGAAGATACTATGCCATAAACTTTGACAAGGTGTGATTTCTTGTTGCAGAGCTTGTTACTTCTGTTGAATATAAAAAAAGTTTTTCAGCAAGTGTCTCCCAAAGTCTTAAAAGATTTTGAGACAATGGTTGGCAAGTCCATGTGAGAAGACAGCAGTTTGGTGGCATTCTCTCTTCTTTGGTTGAGGCACACAGGGGAGTTGTGCAAGAAAAAGTGACTGAGAGATTTTACAGGTGAGGGTTACATCAGACTTCATGTAGTTTGTGAAAGGTGAGAAGCAGTCAAATGTAGCAGACACTGGTTTGTTTCATTTCTTCCCGCTGATAGTGAGTCCACACATAAGGAAACATTAAACAAGGAAAATGCTACTAAATGAATGCTGCATTGAACTGAAGTTCCACACATTATGTCTGGCTCAGTAATTAAGGAAAAATAAACCACGTTCAGCCTAAAGCAACAGAGCCTTTGTTAAATTTCATAACTCATGAAACGTTCAAAAGGCTTTAATTCTGCTTACAAATTAAAAGCAGGTTTATATGCATGATCAGATGCATATCAGGAGATAAATTTTACTAAAGTTGTTTTTTTTTTTCACTATTAATCTTTCCAGCTGTCATGGAGCGTGATCCTTTATTAAACTAAATCTTGTGCAGTGTCACCTTGTCTATAGTTTTACCTATCTCAGAAATCCATTGAGATCTGTTACATGGAAAGGTATTTTCTTTCTAATTACTTTGAGGGCTTTTCTTTACATCGAAATTTCTTCTTCTCTCTTAATTTATACTTTTCCAGCTGCAAGGGTTCCCTTCTGTCTGTACAGAAAAGCAGTCAGGCTAAGTAATGAAAGCAAATGTATCTCTTCTTTCCATAACAGAACATCTTTCTTGTAGTCCTAGAACATGTGTTCCTCTTCAAAACAAATGAATCCTGTATGGGCTGCAATCCAAAGTGTATGCAATAAATTCTGGACTTCTGCAACTATTTAGTTGATAGTCAGGAATTTAGCTAATTACAAGCCTGTCCAATAGTCCTTGAAATGCTACAATACAGAAGAACAGACCTGAAACATTTTTGGTCTCAAATTTCCCTCCTTTGAAATGGAAATACATTATAAACAGTAAAAGAACTTGAAGAAAGTTCAATTCCATAAGAAAACCTTCACAATCTCTTTTAGTCCCCGTGGTGTCTTGTCTCTCATTGCCAATGGATAAGCATGAAGGGGGAGCTAAATGAGTTAAGTGGATGCTGTGGGATTTTGGAATCCTTAATATTTATTTAAATTGTGTTTTAAGTGTGCAAACATTTTGAAGCCTGGATTCACCAATACAATGGGTTCTGAAATTAAGCATGGTTTTAATAACTTTCTGGTGTTAAAGAATACTTTCTAGAATAATTTAATAATTTTAATAAGTTTTGTAAAATTATCCAAAGCTTATTTTTGTTAATTGCCTTGCAATGGGACTTACATTGCAGCAGAAACATTTTATAGAAATGTGAGGAAAAAAAAGTTCCCCTTCAACTCCTCATTTTTGAGTGACTCCACTGGCAGGAAGTGTCTAAAGTGTCTTAAGGTGTCTCCAAGCTCTCATATGTTTTTAACTCCACCATCACTTGCCCTTAATCAAGTAAGAAGCTGTTAATGAAAAGAAAAGAAGATGCATTTGCAAGCTTTGCATTTGCAGATGTTTGGTTGTTTTTTTTTGTTTTGTCTTTTTATTCAGTCAACTCTCTAGTATAATACTGCTTGAAACACATCCTAACGAAAGAGCTTTTGCAAAACTAACAAACAAACAGAAAAAACTCCAAAAACCCACACAAATTTTCCAGTCCATTTACTGTTTTGTTCTTCTGTGACATTTATGAGGGATTCTTTTTTACTGAAATGCTAAGATTAGGAGCTTCACAGCACAGGTTTTGGGGGGTTTTTTTGGTGATGTTTTTGTTTGTTTGTTTGCTTGTTGTGTTTTTTGTTAGTTTGTTTGGGGTTTTTTTGTGGCAAAGAGCAAGTTGTGCCTAATGTTACATTTGTCCACATCTAAATGGCTGAAGCCTGAGCCACCCTTTCTTGCAGTGAAATGGCTCAGTAACACCTTTCTGAAAGCTGAAGAACTGTGGGTGAATTTAGGGAAGTGAATTTAAAACCATACAGTGTGTCTACAGTTTGCATTTTGCATTTTCAATGCATAAAAAGTTTCCTGCAGGAAAAACATCTACATAGTCAGGAAAGATAAACCAAGCAACTGAAGGAAGCTGCTATGTAGCAGCTATTTCACAGTTTTGCTTCTGAGCTGCTAAGATAGTCGAAAGTTTTGAACCGTAAAGAAATGTGTTGCAGAAAGTGGGGGCAGAAGACCACAAGACAAGAAGTATAATGTGCTTTGGTTACACAGTCACAGCAAGCAGCAAAAACTGCTGGAGGGGCTCAATGTACCTGTGTTTCAGTGGTGATCTCTAAGATGTTGAGCCTGGCTGACTGCCTGTGACTTCATGGTGCTTGGAGTCTGGAGGTTTTGGCTGTGATTTCTTTCTTTCTCCATTAATAAAAAGATTTCAAATGGAAATCGTGGAGGGGGAAAAAAACCAAAACCCCACACCTCCTCCCATAATAATTCAGTGAGTGTTAAGGGCACATCACACACCTCACTACAGCAAATGTGACCAGCATCCTTAAAGGTTTTCTGTTTGTTAAACCACAGAGCACATTGCAGCTGTGCTATGAAATTTATTCCTCACAAAACTTGTTTAAGAGCTGGGCTCTGAAATTTGCATGCAATTCTTCCACAAGTTGTCTTTGAGCTTAATAATCTCCCAGTGCAGCTGAACTAAGCACCCAGTAGACTTCGCCTCTGTACATCTTGAATATTGGAACAAGCTGAGATAGGAGTTTATGTTCCTTTCTGTCTGTGAGCAGCAAGATGAACTCAAGGGGAATCTTTCTCTGCTCCAACCTGTCCTGTATGTGCCAAGCTTGGCCCTGGTGGAAGTCATCTCCAAATATCTCTGTACAACTGTTGTAACCTGCAAACTATGTTCACAATAACTCTGGTGAGAATAATCTTCCCATTGAGATTACTGGGAGCAAACACAAATTATGCAAACATAAACTCATTTATTTTTTTAATACTCACTTGAATTTTTAAAGCTTATTACTAAATGAGGAGCTGGTTTATTATCAGACAGATTCCTGATGGAAATAATTAGCTTCTGTCAGCACTGAGAATCAATGCAATAAGCTATCCTTGAGACCTATCCTGCCAAAGATTGGTAGTTAAAAGTGTTCTCTCTGTGAGTAATTGTTTTCTGTGTTATCTGGAGAGAGAAATAGATTTACATCCCAGAAACAATTGCAGTCCGCTAAAATTGGCTACTTTCACAAAAGCTGATTAATTTTTTTCCCCTGTTTTCTACCTAAGAGTTCAGCTTTGATATGGAAACTATCTTGAGTTACAATGATATGAGGTCAAACTTATCAGAATATATTTTCTGGTCATTCATCATTCTGTTGTGTGGGTCTTGACTTCATTCTCTCCTACCTCCCTCTCAGTCAAAACATGTCTTGCCTACTTATTTAACTTAGGCTTTGGATTGTTTGGTTTGGTTTTTGGTTTGCTTTTTTTTTTTTTTATGTCATGTAATTTTTTTTTTCTCTTTTATTGTTTTGTGTTTGGGATTTTTCTGCATATTTTTAGTTGGATTTTTTTTGTTTGTTTGTTATACTTATTACCCCAAGATCTTCCCTATTCTTTGTTTCCAAGCAGGTTTCTCCTTTGTCAGGAGCTTCTTAGAGCTGGTGCTTCTGCTCAAGAGTGATGGGGTTTTAGTGACAATCTGGACATCATGGTTTACAGCTGAAAAGAAGGCCAGCCTTCTGCAGGATCGTGCTTGTTCCTTTATATAATAATGTTTGTTTCTGGTTTGTAAAATGGGTCAGTTCTTCTGCTCATGAATGGTAATGTTGGGACTGTGCCCCCTGTGTGCTCATAGATTCCTTTGCCCTTTTTAAATGATAGGAGACTGCACACTGTGCTGGGCTGCTGAGTGAATGTCAGAAATGATCTGGGTTTTTTTGTTTGTTTGTTTGTTTTGTTTTTCAGAGGGAGATCTTACTAACACTAGGCTCATTGTAAAATTTGTTTTGTGTCCCTGTGCCCATAAGATGTATAGAGCCATCATTTTGATCTGCTGCGTATAAAAATTTTTGGGTAAAATGCTTAATGCCTTATTACTGCTTGGCATTACAAAACCAAATACAGTAGAAGTTCAAATGGCTTTCTCATCTATTATGTATGAGTACAACTCAGAACACAAAGAAGTTTCCAGGCTTCATTCACAAGAGACCAGGGAGTGGTTAAAAACAGTAGAGAAGGAGAACTCAATTCATTTAGATTCTTAAACTCTAGACAAACCCATCTTGACAACTCCAGCAGAGGGAAAATAAAGCATAAACTTAAAGGATGGAGGAAGCTAGAGCTAAAGTTGTTAAAGCAGTTTTAATAGGGATGAGGTGCTCTGTTAACAAAATAAGTCTCCTGCTCCTGTACTAGGTGATGTTGACAGATGCAATCCTCAAAAAAAAAAAAATATACACAAATGCCCATAAATATAAGTGACAGATGATTTGCTGTTGGTTTTTTGTCACTCTTCTGTTTTCAGTAAATATTTTTTCTCTTGAAATGTTTGTCATGCCAGTCAATACTTGCCATGACATATACTTAGTATAAATACTTAGGTTGCTAAGGGCTTTGCTCAAGGCTGATGTTACATTAGGCAATACAATGATATAGACAAGACAATGGTCTCTGCTGAGTTTATTGTCCGAAAAGGTTGAGACAATAATAAAAAAATGCAACAAATACAAAAGCGATACAAAGTAATTCCTATTTGAAGGAGAGGTTTTGCCAGGAAAGTGATCAAGTGTTCTTCTAAACTATTTATTTCCTTCTTCAGTAAATGCTTAGGGAAGAGCATTCTTGTGCGCAACAGTCAGGAATTTTCTTCTAGATATAATTCCAGTAAAAATCACAGTAGTCCCTTACATGCCTGAACACAATGCCATAGTACAAGTTAAATGTAGTCAAATGCTGTCTTGCATTTCCATTTACAACTACTGTATGGACTTGTTTGAAAAATAATATATTCTAGATTATCTGTGCTCAACAAGTGTTCAGAGGTCCTGTGAGTTCCAGTGAATTTGCTCTGCTCTTTGAAAAATGCTGCAGCACTGACTTCAGCCATTAGCCCAAATAGACTAATAAATAGGGAGAGGTGGAGTACAAAACCAGTTCTTTATTTCATCTATCACAGAGTGCCTGCAACACATGTGGACACCAGTGGAGTTAATCTGGCAAGGCAGAAGCCAGTTTCTCTATTAATTTTTTTCAACTTTTGATATAGATGCTACATCTGCAAAGAAAATGTTGAGTCTGACTGAATTTCCATGGCTGAAGAGATTTGGATGTTTATGATCTCAGTGCAAAGATGAACTTTATGTTCTTCTGAAGGGCCAAGTGGTAGGAAAGATATATATTAACACTGACATGGTTTGTTTGGAATAGAGCTGGGGAAGGCTTCCAGTTTCAGCTCTATAAAGAAGGCGTATTACAATCCAATGATATGTTGGATAGGCTGGGGGGAAATTTGGCTCACTTTTAGATATATATTGAAGATATATTGATGGGTCTGTGGTGCAGGCATGTGTGTATGTAGCAACCGAGCTATATCAGTAAGCTGTGTGTTTCTTGCATAGATGTAAACAGAAACTTTTTGGTCCCTATTAGACCCTACAGAGCTGACTTGTAATATAGAGTGCATTGAATTATATGGCAATTGGGGTCTAGGAAATTTTGGGAAAACTTAATCTATAAGAAAATAATTTTCTAGTATAGAATGCAATTAAATATCCTGATTAGGCTCTGAGGTAAGGTACATATACTTGTATAAAAATTGCCTGATGTGTCCACAGAATCTGCCACTACCAAAATCCTCAAATCCTATGCTTTCACTTTCTTGACTGCAATATACTTTATCTGATCCATCATACGCCCTTGCAGATGCTTTCTAAGCAAAACCAAGCAGCCATTACCCAACTGAATGAACTTGCTTAGACAAGTATATAAGGAGAAAGCTACCCGTTACTAGCTGAGAAAATTTCACTTGTAAAGTGGAAACATGGGCTTGAAAATATGGGTAATAAACATTTTTGTTTTAACTCTTTTCCTACTGAAAAACTAAGTTCTAAGCCATGTGTTCTTCCTCAGCTGTTATCTTCTCTAGTAGGTACCATCTACACCTTTCTAAAGAGAAAAGAGCTAAACAGGTAGGCAGATTCATAGCAAAATCTTTTGCTTTTATTTATAAATAAATTAGTGATTTGCAAAGATCACTTTTGGTTATAATCTGTTCAAATTCACTAGTTCATGATCTCTCAGTGGATGCAGATTGCCCAGTACACTGAACTTGGTCTGTGGTCCCAGTATCTGATCTTTCACAAAAACAAGGTGGCCCTTTACTCTCATGCCAATGCTTGTGTAACAATCCTTTCATCTCCACTGAATCTCTGCTTTTAACTTCCATCTTCCTATCCCTCTGACAGTTGCTGAGCAATTAAGTCTCATCTTCTCAAAATCTTTTCACAATTCTTTTTCTTTGTTGGTGTTCTCTGAGGGCCTTTGTAGAGGAAATGTGGAAATGCTTTAGATCAACCATATTTGATTTATACTGCCTCAAACTCCACTTTATATAAAGGTCTATTTTTACCCAGAAGTCTATTGTTAGTACACATGCTGTTTAGTTTGCCTTATACTCCTGAATTTATCATGAAGTACAAAGTTAACATTCAGTGACTTATTGTGAGGCACAAAGAGACCCAGAGAGTCAAATACATTGAATCACTTGTTGAATACCCCCAGCTCTTGATATGACCATTCTGCTGGTGCTAGAGTTGTCACAGTAAAAATATAAGTGGGTGCATTGATATCTTGTGTCTGAAATTGCTTTTCTTCTACAGAATATTGCTCTGGGGGTTTTCTGCATGTCTGATTTCATCAGATCCAGTGGGTATGTAAGTATCTCAGCTATTATGCCACTTATGACATTATTTGTTGATTTCTTGCAGAAGTAGTGTATCACGTTTGAGTATATCCACGTTGGGGGGGTGTTAATTAAATTAAAACTGTGTGCCAGTGCCATTACAATGATAAAATTGTTAGGAAAAAAGAAAGAAAAATGAAAAAAAAAAAAAAAAAAAAAAAAGAAGCTGGGGAGGGAAAAAATATATCCAATTCCAATTATCAGTACAAGGAATGATTATGTTAATACCTTGCTGAGCTACCAAACATACCCTGTGGGAACAGGATGTTTACAGAGCCCCAAGCAAGCTATTTCTCAGCTAGGTGCAGATGTACTCAACAACAGAAAAAAAACCAAACCAACACAACTATGCTACCTGAGCCGAAGGTTCTCAGTGCTTACTAAAGAGCACAGATGGAGAAATTTCCATGGTGACTAAAACTGAGGAGGCTAAATGGATGGAGGGCAGGAGTGGGGGAAGCCTTGTTTGCTTGAGGAATTTTCTTCAGTACTTCTTGTGGTTGAAAGTGAATGAATGTTCTTTCTTCAATTATCTTTAAAAATTATGTTAATTTTCCCTATTCCTTTTGGCTGCTTTGGTGAAATTCTTCTGCTTAGCTTCATATGTATCTATTAAAAGCCCCATCTTAGTTAATCACAAAAAGCTTTCTGCAGAGACCATGGAAATGGATATTTATCTGCTCTGCTTTGCGCATCTGTCTCAAGGTAAGATGAAATGTCCTAGCACTACCTGTTTCCCATCCTTGACTGTGTTGGGATCCCAGATGTGCATTATCCATGTCTCACTCAGAAGACTTTTAGTCTTTATTTGGATATCTGAGTTATTTGGACCAGTTAAATTAGTTCTGTTAAGTAGGAGTAAATTTATGTTAAAATAATTTTATGACCTAATATTTGCAACCTTTCACTTCACTACATTTCCATATCTAGTCTAGGCTGTATATTCCTGTTTTTACAGGAATCATGAAGGTCTTGTGGTGTGCTAATAAAAAGCCTTAATTCCTGCTAGGCACAAACTTTGCTTTTTCTATGTAGCTTTAAAGACACTGTTGGAGGCATGGCAATATGCAGTGATGAGTCATATTGCCACTTTTTTAGATCAGATACCTTCTCTTTTTAGTCAAAAGGCTGCATATTGAATGCCTACAGGAACTTGGCCAGTGTTACAAGTGACCCTGAGCAGCTGGTGGGAGAGATTTCGGCAGACGCTTTGCTCAACCCTTGTGGCTCTGGGCTGGAGATGCTCAGTCCAGATGGAGTCTGCAAACCATTCATCTGCCAAACTCAAATAAGCCTTTAGTGGTCATGTGTAAAATGGGACCTTTCTTTTTTTGGAAACTGTGAAAACTTTGGCAGTATTTCCTGGAGTCAGGAAAATTTAATACCCTTCCAAAACCAAGCTCCTTCTTAAAAGTGAGACTACTCGAATGTGTCACCTTGAAGGATGTGTTTGTATTTTTTTTATTATTATTTTTAATGAGCAACAAAACAATTATGTTTTGGTGGAAATTTTCAAAAATTAAGCCTGAGGCAAACATTAATCAGGAAATTTCTATAGCCCAAGTAGACTCACAAACCAGGTTCTGCAAAGGGATGTTTGAGATATTGGCAGCAGAATCAGCACTGCTTATACTGTAGTGATACTGTCTCTGGAGATGCATGGATTTTCTATTACAGACTTTTCATAGATAAAATGAGAGCCACACTTGAGTTTTGCTCAGCAAGATGCATGTTTGTAGCCAGGAAAGAGAGCTTATAGGACTTCTCCCTATATGCACAGTCATTGCTGGTTACCTGTAAGCCTTGTGTAAATGCTAGGTAGATTTTCCAAACCAATCCTGATCTCTTAAAAATATATAAGCTGTAAATGCAGACACAGAGAAACACTCCTAAAAGAATGATTTTAGCAGATCTTGAGCTGATGTTTATGTTTTTATGCATCTCAGAGCATTGACACTGACTGGACTTTCCTTGGCCACATGGAGCTGGGTTGTGTCCTGCAGTTGTATTGCCATCCTGGGTTAGACAGATGGATGTCCCCTTCCCCTGATGACACTGTGGTTCACACCTGTGGGTGTGCAGAGCATAACAGAGGAGCTGCCCTGGGATCTGGGCAGTGAATGGAAAAGCCTGACCATGTGTCTGCTGAGCTGCTTTCTCTCTGCTGCAATGCTGTTTGGTGTGCGTGTGATAACACGGCCAGTGGGCCCAGGGTTACAGGGACCCTGCTCCCCAGTGTCAGGGGATTTGTGAGTGCCAGTGATGAATACCAGTGATGCTAATGAAGTTTTCAAGAAATGATGAAGCTCTTCTGTTAGGCAGGAGTGAGAGTCTTCCCACTGGGATGTTGTTCCAAGGACAAGATAAACACATGGTCTGAACATTTAGTGCAGGATTCAGTGTAGTCAAAATCTGAGATTTCTCAGCATCTCTGTAGGGATTGTTCTTACAAATAAGGAATAGGGAGACCTTGTCTCTAGGGCCTGTCACTTATCCCTTCTCTGCCATAAAACACGTTTCTGGAAGCAAAATATATGCATTATAAATGTCTTCTGGCTGTACTGCTTAGCTTTTTTTGTTTGTTTCTTGTGTACAATTGTCCCAATTTCCTGCACTCAGGGGACAATGATCTGCCTGAAAATTACTTGGCTGATCATGAGAGTCAGGCAGACTGTCTGGTGGGGAAATAATGATGATGTATAGAAGGAAGGGGAGTGTTTTACTGTCTATATAATTACCAAATCTGGCTTTTAGGAGAAAGAGCTAGTAGCAGCTCAAGCCAAAGTCTGTCTTCTCTACCATTAGGTGTGAGTCGCAGCACTATGCACTACCTAGGGCATGGGCTGGCCCTGCTATGGCTGCCATGTGCCACAGAAACTCCAGGCATTTGTGATGATGCTGCATACTCAGGAGCCCTGCTCCAGTGGTACTCAAGGCCATGCTAACAGATCTCTGGTGTCCAGACTCAAAAGATGTCTTAAGGATCTCCCTTCATCATGGGCAGAGTCTCAATGTGACCACTGTCTGCTGACGTCACAACAAGTGCTCCAAATCATTTACCCATAGATTCTTCATCCCTTCACTAATTCATTTGAAATTTTACCAGATTATTATTTTTGGGTGGGGGAGGGGGAGGTTGTTTGTTTGTTTTTTTCCTTTCTTTCACACACACAACCCCAAAACAAATATGTTTATCTACCATTTGGTTGCTGCCACGGTGGTATTGGCACCTCAATGTAAACAATCTCAGATGTCCTGAGGAGGCAGTTTTGTGGTATATGTCACCCCATTAAACAGTCCGCAACAGGACTAGAAATTTGAAAAAGACAATTGTAACTCGAAGCAAATATCAGCCTAATTATTTGTGATGACTTCTGTCATGTGTTTAAGGCAAGCCCCTGGAATAAGACAATATTATTTTCTTTCCCCTCATACTGTTCTTTTGATACTCTTGACCCCTGTAGTCAGAACAAATGCACTGAAATCCCATGAAAAACATGGAAAGAAACATACTTAATGTTCATGCTGTCACTGAGCTTCTTCTGTAGATTGATTTTTAAAGTTCTGTTCCTTGAGGCAAATAAGACCTACAAAAATCTCAGGTTTTATACTAAATCTCACCTGTATGGGTTTATATCAATGCACACACTGAGGCTTCAGTCTGAAGTGATAGGTTTTTGGAAACTTTTTCTAATAAAAAGGAGGCCATGCAGTTTTATTGCCACTACCCAGCAAAGCATGGTTCCACCAGAGCCTTTTATTGGGAGTTTACAAGAGCAGCATTATAAATGAGTTTGCAGGCAGGGAGCTGAATCCCTCACTGTGGAAAGCAGAAGCCAGTTATATAATTCAAAATATCGACATCTGGGATTTCCACCTGAAAAAAAGACTGGAAAGAGCATGAAGCAAATTATGGTGGTACAACCAGAATGGTAATCCCTGTCTGGTCAGCAAAGCTCCATAAATACTCGTTTCATCAGAGCAACCAGACCTCCATATCATGCTTGGAAGTTTTACCCTAAGGAGCTGTGCTTTTCAGCAGGGACTTGCTAATCATCTAAAAGTCAGAACTGGGTGCTTGCCATCTGGGGATGGGAAATGGCAGAGCTGCAGCTGCGTAATGGTCTGCCTGCACTGATAAACCTTGCTTCTGTCTGCACTGATAAGCCTTGCTTGGGAGCTCAGAGCACTGTGGGGCTCCAGTGGTAGAGATCTCCTCTGGGTCAGGCACCTCTGCCCCAGGTCCCTCCATCCTGCCATCACCCTGCCTCCTCTCACCAGTGCAAACGTGCTCTTAGATGGTTGACAGGGTCAGTTTGGAAGGGAAGAAATATATAAAACTTGCTTTGAAATTTGTATTTGTTTTTAAAGTCTCACAGAGATGCTTTCATTTTTTATGCTCTGAGACTTCTGGGCACAATGTATTTGTGTGTCTCTACATTTCTATGAACTGAGGAGTACGTGTGAAGCAAGCCTGAATGTGGCACACCACTGACTGAATAGCAATGTCTGTATAATTCTTGTGCATGAGGCAGGGAATTCTCATTTCATACATCAGTAGAAACTTGCTGCTGGAAGGCTGTGAATACAGATAGCTATATCCTGCCTTTAATGTGCATTATCACTGAGCATTTAGAAAGTTCCTTCCTAGGCCAGGCAGTGTAAGCTGCAAAGTGTTTCTTGCCTTTGCATTCATGACAGGAGCAGCTTTGGCTGTAGCCTGGGTGCCTGCTTAAACCAACTTTCACATTATTATTTGTAGCCAGGCAATAACCCAAAGAGCCTCCCTGGCAGTGTTATCTTCAACAAGGATTCTGGGTTGGGATTTGATAGGGAATTTGTTTTTGTTAATTGTATAAACTGAATCTTCATTAGTATCACTTTAAGGTTTACAGAACCCAATCTTGCAAAAAGCAAGAGCAGCTTTTATTTGCAGTCTGTTGTAGACCATAGCACATGCTGTAAGGGGTGGCCAACATAGACCATCTGCTTCTTTCCCAACTTTTGGGGCCTTGTACTGTTTTACATAACTATATTGGAATAGAATTTAATGGTTTTGTTTCAGTTTTGGCATTTCTTAAGGGTGTGTGTGTGTGTGGCATTTGGCAGATATTCAGTTTCCTGTAGAAACCATTGCATGGATTTTGGTATTGCCAGCTGAGCTGTTTCTGATCAGGGATTTCTCTGCTTCTTGGAAGAGGTCACAAAATAATTTTGCTGTTTGCTGTTTTGCAGGATGGATACAAGTCAGAAGCAGTTTTGGCATCTAGATTATCTCTGTTCAAATGAAGTTTGTTTTTTGAAGTTTGTTTGGTTTTGTTTTTAAACTGAGATAAATGATGAGATTTAATACTTTATACTTCAAACTGAGTGCACTGTATCAGGCTGTCCTCTGACACTGCTTGAGAATAAAGCCTCACTTCATGGCTTTCTAGCTTACTCTGACTTGGGCACCAACAGGTCCTGCCACAGTCCATCTCTACAGTCTCTTTTAGGGCACTGATGGCTTCCAAACTGTGGCCATCTAGCCAGGCTTTTTTGTAATCATCCTTTAACTATTCCATCTTCTTTTGGCAATAGTTGCTGCTCCATGTTCTAGTTCTGAATGAATTATTTTGCCACACTGGTTTGACTTACTTGAGCTGTCTCTCCTCCAGAACGTCATCATGTTTCTCTCCTAAGAATCCAGTTCTGCATTGGTCACTTCATCTTATACCAATGAAGATTTCCATTCAGATATTTCTGGCTGATGATAAAAAGAGAATAAGGCAGCTATGAGAAGTGGTAATTGATGTGTGGTTGACCCTTTCTGGGACTAATGTAGCAGGATTGCTTACTGCTTCCTGCCTGGAGTGCCAGGGAGATCATGCAACTCTGTGTCCTTTGCCTGGCTCAGCCTTAAAAACCTTGTCGGAAGAGGTTATGGAGGGGCTGCAGTACCTTTCACTGTGAACCAGCAAATACAATTATTCTCTAATGAATATCTGGGACTGACAGGACTGCAATGCTTTGCTTTAGTGTTCATAGGACTTCTTTTAACTGCTTCCGAGAACCAATATAATTTATATTTACTTTGCTGTACAGAGTAATCTCCTGTGCGATGGCTTTTCCCTGTTGTCTTTTTATGTGGGGAACCACTGATATTTCTGTCCTTATCTATATAATCATGACATTAAATGACAGTTTGTTCTTGGAGCTTTCTGCATTTCAAAGGGTCATAAAAATATCCTTAAAAAAACATTAGTGGTGCTATATTTGATTACCAGTCAAAATATGGATTTCAGTTAATGAAAATGGTTGCTTTTAAATTGTTTGTTTGTTCAAGACTGTGAGCAATTCAGCAATTTTTTAAAGTGCATTTGAAATTTAAAGTCCAATCTTTTACCTCATAAAAGTATGCTTCTTGGAATCCTTATCTGACATTTTAAAAAGATCTACTTTCTTAATTTAAAAGGGGAGATGGCACACTGGGGAGGTGTGCAAACAGGAGTCTGGAGAATTAAATTTCTCTACTGCTTGCAACAGTTACATCATTCTGGATGAGATATCCTGTGCTTCAGTTCCCCCCATCTATGATCAGAGTTTATATTTATTTATTAAAAAGCCTTAAGTTAACTTCAGAATCTCAAAACCCAATTTTGTTATTGCCTGTTGTAAATCAAGTTAATGCACTTGAACGAACTCATATGCATGCAAGAGATTACCAAAGCACTGCTTTCATGGGCCAAATGAAACACGTTAATATATTTACTTTTCCCATTCGTCTGGTAGAATGCAGAAGCCTTTGCAGGATCAGTGCTCTATAATGGAAAAGTACACAGCTCTATATTCTTATGACAGGAAAGTTTTCACTCTGCTGTACATGACACGGCTCAGAAGGACACCAGACACTTTGAAAGTCTGTTAAAAGTTAAATGACTGAAATGAATGGCAAGAGAATGCATTATTATTACTTGGAAAAGAGCCATCAGCTCACATGATACTTTGCAATTAGCAAAAAACTCCTGCCCTTGAGAGAATGTAAGGTGGGACATCAGTTCACACGGAAGAGAGGAGAGGTGACTTCTATTAGGAAGGTGGGCTGCCTTACAACAGAAATGAGTGTTAAAGATTTCAGGAAAGTGGGGTATATATGAAGAATGAGAAAAGATGAAATAGGTTTTGATTGTACAAAAGAAGTTTTAAGTTCCTCCTAAGTCTGACATCCTCTTAATGCAAGGGCAGTGAAGTAGGGGGCTGAGAATCACAGAGTCTCCGTTTCTGGGGAATTTTTGGTAAAGGTAAACACACGCTTTGTGGTTTTTTTTTAATATAATAGTTTTCTCCATTCTGTGCTTGTGTATGCTAGGCAACTTCTCGAGGTCTTTTCCTGCCAGCTTTTTGTGATCGTTTGAAATGTGATTGCCTGCTTCATAGGTGCTTCTTCTGGCTTTGATGGTCTGATCCTAGGAAGATTTTGTGGTGATTCTCCTTGCACTACTAGAGACAGCTTTCAGATTTATGTACTTCCTGTAGTTTCAATTTGGAATTTTCATTGTTCAGCAGAGTTTTAAACTCTCTGCCTGGACACTACAAAACTCCTGTCAGTAAAATGAGGGATATTTGATTTTCAGTGTAGAATATAGAGCTGTTCTAGTGAAGTTTTATGTATTTATAGCACAGAAAATAAGTCCTTCTGGGTGATTCTGTGTGCTGTATAAATGATAGAGGCAAGGAGAACACCTCTTCCCTGGCACAAGCTACTCTTTACTGTCAAATCTTATTGTATTACAAAGGAGGGTTTCCTGTGCAGCAGCTGATGCATAAGAATTTCCTTTAGGGCTGTTGGCAAGTGAAAGTATTGCTTGCAGCAACTGCACTCCTGCCTCCTCAGAGATTCAACCATTCACCTCCTCACCCCAGTGAACTTCATTATAGAGCAGCTGAAGTTCTTAATGACATGAACCCTGTAAGCAAGGTAACAAGAAAAGAAGTCCTATTTGACTCTACCTCGGGTGCAAATCTCCACAAATCTCCAAGACCACTTCTGTACACAGAGCGCCGCTCTACAATCATTACTTGGAACTTGTCTGCCTCCCAATGCCAGTTTTGACAGCTGATCTACAAATCCTTTTTTTCTGTGGTGCTATTGTCTTTGAATACTGCCCGCTGCTGCAAACAGTAGAAATGGGATATTTTAACCCTCTGTTTGGGATGCACACAAGCGTATGGAAGAACTCAGTCGGGGCTTATGTACTGATGTGCTTCTTGATATTAGTAGATGTCTTTCATTCTTTTGCTATCATGGACTTCTGTCCTGTCAGGATGTTGGAAAAGTAACATTTCTTTTAAATGCACTTCCTTATAATAATGGCACTTCGTGTCTTGTGGCTTCTTTCAGGGCTGATTTGTTGTAGTTAAATCACAGAATCACAGAACTGTCATGGTTGGAAAAGACCTCTAAGATTGCTGCATCCAACCAGCAACCCACAAAAAAAAATATTACCATCCCACTAGAGCATATCCTGAAGTGCCTCATCTGTGTGGCTTTTAAATACCTCCAGGGATGGTGACTCCACTACCTCCCTGGGAAGCCTGTTCCAGTGCCTGGCTACTCTTTCACAGAAGAAATTCTTCCTCATATCTAGTCTAAACCTCCCCTGGTGCAACTTCAGGCCATTTCCTCTAGTCCTATCATTACTCACTTGAGAGAAGAGGCCAGCACCCAGCTCACTACAGCCTTCTTTCAGGTAATTGTATATTTGTAGAGAGCAAGGTCTCCCCACAGCTTCCTCTTCTCCAGAATCCCAATTCCCTCAGCCACTCCTCATAAAAATTGCTCTCCAGACCTTCTATGACTTTGGCTGCCCTTCTCTGAACTCTCTCCAGCACCTCAATGGCTTTCTTCCAGTGAGGGATCTGGAACTGAACACAGTACTTGGGGTGAAGTCTCACTGATGCCCAAGGGCATGATGATGTACAGGGGCACAATCACTTCCCTTCTCCTGGCCACACTATTCAAGCCAGGATACTGTTAGCTTTCTTGGCCATGTGGGCACAGTGCTGGCTTATATTCAGATGAGTGTTGACAAACAGTCCTTTTCTGCCAGGCAGCTTTCCAGCCACTCTTCCCCAAGCCTGTAGAGTTGCCTGGGGTTGTTGTGACCAAAATTCAAGATCCAGCTCTTGGCCTTGTTAAACCTCACACAATTGGCCTCAGCCCACTGATTCAACCTGTCCAGAACCTTTGCAGAATCTTCCTACCTTCAAGAAGATCAACGCTCCCATCCAACTTGGCATCATCTGCAAGCTTATTGAGGAAGCACACAATCCCCTCTCCTAGATAGCTGTAAGATATTGAACAAGACCAGCCCCAAAACTGAGCCCTGGGGAGCACCACTGGTGACCAGCCACCAACTGGATTTAATTCCATTCACTACTCCAGTCTGGGCCTGGCCATGCAGCCAGTTTTTAACCCCTTGAGAGTGCACCTGTCTATGCCTTGAGCTGCCAGGTTCTCTAGAATGCTGTGGGAGACAGTGTCAAAAGCTTTACTAAAGTCCAAATAGACAACGTACACAGCCTTTCCCCTGCCACTAGACAGGGCACCTGGTCAGAGAAGGAGTGCAGGCTGTCCAAAGCAGGACCTGCCTTTCCTGAACCCATGCTGGATGGGCCTGATCCCTGGCTGCCTGGCACCTGCTATGTGAGCACACTCAAATAGTAACTCCTGCAGAATAGTAAATCACTTCAGAAGAAGCTGCCATAAATACTTATGATGAAAAAACTGACATTAATGGGAACTCACTGAGTAAAGTGACTGGAGAAGTCCTCTAATATTTCCATGAAATCGTGATGAACGTCTCGTGTCAGAATTATGTCAAGTTTGCTGTTTAAAATTTTTAATCTGTGTACTGTAACCTATTCACATCAATTTGGCTACAGATTCTTTTTGTTGGTATTCTGCTTTATGCTAACAAAAGGCTAGTGTTTCTCTTCCTTATAAGACTGTGTAAAATGAGTTTTCATGGTTTTTGCTAAGTCTTGTCTGTAGTCAGATTTTAATTCTATGAAATTCAATTCTTGATGTTTTTTATGGTGTTCTTTGCCTTTTTACAAGAAGTTTTCTTAGAGTGTAGGTCCATACATAAGGTTCTATGTGTTCTGAAATACTCGGTACTCTGGGATAAAATGACTTTATAGAAAACAGATTTTCTTAGTTCATTGTTTTCAATCCAAGACAGGGAAAATATTCCAATTCTGTTCACAATTACTACTAATTTCTTGCTTTGGGACCTTGTCTGCACCATGCAATTAATTGGAAAAATTGTTATGTTATAAATGTATTCAGGGATGACTGTTCTAGAGTAGCTCCTTCATTAACTTTTACTGTACTGAGCACCCTTGTTGTCCTTTAATCTGGATTAATTCTGTCATACATAAATCAAAACTGAAGCTTGTGTATTCAGACTGAATTATCTTGGTTTCATTGACTTAAATGCCAGTTTATGCCATCTGAGAAACTTTGAAATATTTCTTCATACTCTTAAATGAAAAAGGAATGGAAAAAAGCCAAAATCCTCTGTTTTGATAGTTGAGATCTTCAGTTGACTTCTGAAATGCAAATAAAACTCAGCAAACACACTCCTATATTTTCTGTATTCTTTATGGGCTGAAGTAGGACTCCCTAAAACTCTATGGTCTTTTTGTCTCTTTGAATAAGTTATGACCTAGAAAGCTAAAAGTGTTGTGTGTTGTACATCCTCTTAAAACTCCCATGACAACAAATCACTCTGGGGTTCTTTGAATCTGAACTGATGAAAGACAAAAATTTGGGCATAATCCTGCTCCTTTTTCTTTCCTGGTTATCTAGCAGCTACTTCTTACAGAGAGTTCCGTGAATCTCTTTCCTTTTGGCCTCCCTGGTGTGCCTTTGCAAGAGATTTGCAATGTGAACACTTCAGGGTGAACACCAAGGGTATTTGATGGCAGGGAGCCATTTTGCATTCACCTCTGCTACAGAATAGACACAAGGGAATATAAGCACATATGCAAGGACTTCCATCTTTTCACTTTTTGTTACGTCCTTATTCCACTGCTCCACCCTCCCTTCCCCCAAACCTCAGACATTTGGGCTTTCTGATTAAATGATAAGGAGAAAAAATAAATTGCCCAAACAAATCTGTAAAGGTCCCTAATCCTGAGTAAAGGACAAAAGATTGTGATATGTGTTAGAAGAACATAGCTTCAAATACTGGCTGGTTAATGCATGAAGGTGTATGGGGCTTACCAAATCCAGCATTATTGACAAGAATGCCAAAGACAATGTGATTTCAAAGCTGACATCTTGATTTAAAGTCAACTTAAGCATGCTTAAGGCCCCTCTTGATAGTGCTGCCAGGAGGAAGGCAAATCCTGGAGCTATACTAAATGTCAGCCTTGTATACTCGGGTTGCTTCAGCTGACAAAAACTTGATGGCCACTTGGAAAATTGACATGATAGAAAACACAGAAAAGGATACAACTGCAGCTCAATTAAACCCACCAAATCTTTCCTGACATGGTTGCTGTCTCTCTTTGTGATAATACAAAAAAAAAAAAGAAAAGTCCTGGCCTTTGTATTCTCTAAACTACATATTCACCTGTAACATGAGAAACAAACCAAGAAGGCATGGCAGCAGGGCTTTTCTGTTCTCAGAAACAATTTATCCATGAAAAGCCTCCAGACTACTTCACTGTCTGTCCCTCTGACTGCCTTGTTCCTTTCCCCTTGCCAAAGTATTTTCATCTCTCAGCTGTCATTGTGTGGAGGTCATTTTAGTGTGTTGGCTGGTTTTTGGGTTTTTTTCCTCCTCTCTTTCTTATGTTCCCTTCAATTTAGAAAGTTCTTTTGGTACAATTTGTACCTCTCTGGGGTTTCAGTCAGAATTAAACACACAGCTTTGTCAGATACAAACACCTCCCTTGTCAGAGAGGATTCAGTCTTTTGTTAGGTGCATTTATAAAACCAGTCTTGACTCATGCTGGAAGGTTTTGCTGGTCCTTTACCCTTCAGCAGATGAAGTCCTGTTGGAAACATTTTATCTTAAACCACAGGGCTGTGCATATATATGTGCATACTAGAAACCAAGGGTGTTTTCAAATTGATACTTACAGAAAATGAAAAGCCCATACAAATAAGGCAGAGTGTGTTTCTGAGTTTGCTTCTCCTGGTGCTCCTCCCTCCCTCCTACATTGGTCCAGTCCTTGCAGAGGTTTTGGCTCTGCTCAGATTCAGCTGTCACCCAAAGCGTCACTGAGGCATGAAGCAAGACAAAGTCAGGGCAAAGTACAAACAAAACCTGTGTTTGTTTGTTTGTTTCTTCCTCTCTTCCCCTCTTTTACTCTTCCCCTCTTCCTCTCTTCACCCCCTCCTCTCCTCTTCCCCTACTCCCCTGCTCCCCTCCTCCCTTCCTCCCTTCTTCCTTTTCCTTTCCTCCCACAGAATAATGTTAGAAACAGTATTACAAAGATTCATTCCTAGATGGTCTTTATTGGGAAGATTTACTGGGAAGGTTGTTGGACTTGATGATCTTAGAGGTCCTTTCCAACTTAACTAATTCTATGCTTGCCTCTGGTTGAATTCTTTTCTTTGAAAGTGGTCAGCTTCCTAACCCCAGATTCATGGAGATCTCTGGTTAATATTTTCCTGGAGTATAAATCCAGTGGTTTGGCTCTTATAATGTGTTTATATAGTAAGTCACTCTTCCTGGAGACTTGAATTTATTTATTTATTTTTTGCTTCCTGATTATTTCTGCAGCACACAGGAGCTGTAAGGTGACCCAGTATATAGGGCAATGGGGGTTACAAAAAGCTGGAGTCAAGCACCATCTCTTATCACTGTTGTAGTAGTTTGTGGGGAAGAAATCATCTTGCCTAACTCAGCTATTAAAATCAAGTGTTTTAGGGCAACTCAGTATCTAGGCTTTTTCCACAGTCCCTGTGGAGGGATTGGCACCTCCAGAGGACTGTTAAGCCAGTTCCTTAGACTTCTTTGAGAGGACATGAATTGCAGTCTGTGGGTCACCAATCTGACCAGAGAGTACAGTTCAACAACAGACTTGGAGCAGACAATTAGAATCTCTCAAGATTGAAGTTCTGTGAATCCCATCTTTAACATTCAACTAACATGCAGCCAAATAGCTCAGCTCTCTTATGAGACGACTTGGTCTACACCTGCTCTAATTCTTAAACTCTTACACTAAACATGAGCTGTTACTCACTGTAGGAAGAAGAATGAGAACCAGGCTAAAAATGAATTGTTGTCTGGTTATCCTTTTGTAAATCTATCATGTAAGTATTGCATTATTTATGGGAAAAGAATGAAGTGTCTTCATGTCAGATTTAGCCATGGAAGTCTACCAAATGTAAAAATAATAACTGGAGAAACCAGCTATGTGCTAACTGGTTTTACTGCTTTTCTTTTTTCCCTGTATCTGCTGTTTGAATGCCTGTGTAAGAAAAATGGGAAAGAAATATATCTTTTTGTAATCAGTCACAATTCTTTTTTAAGGTAGAGGAATGATGAGTGGGAGATGTTAATTCTGGAATGAAGTTGAATATATAAATAGAGACTTGGTGTGCTTTGTCTTGTGGGAAAGAAAAAGCAGATCCATCTCCTTATTTTCAAAACTCCTTGGATCAAGTTTGCCTAGAACAGAACTACTACGTTTCTGAGCTGACTGAGATTCTCACAATGTTAACGTATTTTTGTTTTCATGCAGTCTGCCACTAGTGTGACTATAACTTGCAATAGCTCAGTGCATTGGTGGAAGATGTGTTGTGTGTGAATTCCTTAGAAGACTGACAGGAGAAATGGTAAAAATTTACTTTCTAGTTTGGGAGAAATTAAGCACCAAATTTTTTCATAAAATCACAAATGCTTCCAGGACTGCTTCATCATCTAGAGGTCATCTGAAGACAAGTGCAAATATTCTTGTTAAACCTAAACACTGCAGTTAGCCTAAACAATGTCAGTCTTACACAGAGTAATTGTTGGAAGAAACAATCTGTCACCAATGTCCATTGCCCAGAAATGTCACAAAATGAGATGTGATGAGAGAATCATGGTGGAAAAGGGGGGCTGTTGACCTTGGCAAGAGGAATGTTTCTTTATAGCCCCAAATACAATGACTGCAAAGAGCCAGACCTTGTGAACTGAATTTTAAGCCAAGAAACTTGAAAATGGATCTTCTCTGTTGCAGCAGGTTTCTGATTCATCCATGAATGCCTGGAAAGTCACAGAAAGCTGTTGCAATCTGCATGGCCATCTAACTCAGACTGAGTGAGGCTTTTTCAGGGAGTTAAAGATAAGTTTGTCTATGGAACTAGGCAACTGACACAGAACTAGGTGTCTCTGCTGTTTGTGTCTAAATGTTATTCTGGTCAGATGAAAAACCAAGGACATGATTCAAGTTGAAACTGAACTGGAGTGCACCTCAACTTCACTTTCATCACTGAAAATTATATCAGTCTTATGTTGAAAACACTTGGGAATAATGGAACTTTTTGTATCAATGCCATGCAAGCACCAAAGGAAAGATTTGTTTATACTAAATTTAGATCACTAGGGATTGGTCTACTCCATCTTTTGCACTTGTGTGTCCTGCTGTCCCCATCATGCTGTTCCTTCCTATGCCTTACCACTTCACCAGTAGAATGGTGGTTTTATTGATCTATTTCTCAGTGTACAGAAGTACTGCACAATACTGCTATTGCTTACTACATGGTGATTTTAACATTGTTGGATGGCCTGGCCTTTTGCAAGTGTTTGAGTCCAGTCTTTGAGCAAAAGCAGTCTTTATGACAGCTTAGTTATCAAGATCCACATTTATGACTGTAAACAGTGTCTGCAATATATATTTTTGCTGTGTATGTGATTTAACATGCTGATTACTTTACAATGAAGACTAAAAAAATATTCATTTTGTCAACTTAATCTCTGACTGATTATGGACTTCATTATGATATGGATGAATTTATCTCAGTCTCACTGCATCCTCAGAGACCTCAGATATTATGTCTGTGCCTCTTCCTCCTTCTTCTGCCACAGAGCAGCAGATGGTTTATCATTTAGTATTCTCAAGTGATTTACACAGAGTCTTACTCGTGGGATCAAAACCCATGATGTGTTTATTACAAGCTGTTTTTTGTGACGGTGTGATCACTTTTTCTCAGGAGGCAACCTTCTCTCAGTACAATAAGCAGAACCCTTTAGCTACCTAAGATGTCTTCTCTGCTCTTTCTTAAAGTTTAGGAACCAATGAAGACACCTCTTATCCCTTTTGTACTACCAGGAAAGTCTGGCCAGTTCTACGTCAGCAACAGAAGGTGATTAAGTTGCAAGTCTTTCATCTGTCTATCAAGAAGCTTCTCTCATTGTTTCCTGTTTTCCATGTCTTCAATACTGCCACTGAAATTCCCTGTGACATGGTTGTCCCTTCAACCTCTAAAGTCTTCTTTTCTAAATGAAATGGGATTAAACACAAACTTTCCAGTAAGGATACCCTTACTGGAAGTACCTCATACTGTGAGTGCTGTTTCATTCTGGTTTGTCATAAAAGTTGTTACCTTGGAAATTTGGTGGCTTCGATATGCAGCAAGTATCCTTATGGCTGGGCTGATCCATGGTGCAAAATCAGGTTTGTGCTGCCCCTACTTGTCTGCTCTCACCTCAGCTCACTGCCTTCCAGAGAATCCCATTTAAAGTGTGTGATCTGGTCTCCCTGTGTTGCAGAAGGAACATCTGTAGCTGATCAAGCTCTGGTGATTCCACTTTGGGGCATAGGATTGCAAATATTTGAGACCATAGCGCAGTGTAGATAGTGGAGGACTTAGTGATCATATCTGGTGACATCTGGCTTTGACAGCATTAGTGAGGTGCCTTGGGTAAGGAAGAACTACACGGTCATGCTGCTTTTGGTTACTCAGAGAACGGAGAGAACAAGGTCCTGCTTACAGTGCAAAGGGAGACAGACCTTAATCACTGCAACATAGGTCTGGCAGTGCTGAGCTGCAGCACATCTAGTGCTTGGATCCTCTGAGAAAAATGGAAAACTACATCTCTACCTCTCATTCTTTAAGGAATGCAATACCTCTAATGTACTTAGAAACTTGAGGAGGTGTGCAAAAGAAAAAAGGGGATGGATTGTGAACTACCCCCCACTTGTTTTCATCTTTTTCCACTTCTCTACCCCTGCCAAACCCAACCCATTTATATGGACTGTATAAATTTAATGTACACTCATAAGTGTTATATATAAATTTGATGTACATTTCAAAGCCAAGCATCAGTGCTAGACTCTGGAGTTATAAAGTCCTTAACCATTTAATTGAAATTTCCAATTGCTCTTACAATGCACCTTAATATCCTTTATAATGAAGAAAAATTAAACAATGCATCAATTACACAGTTATACCAATAACAGCAACTGTTAAAGTGGAAGGCTATCAATTATGTTGACATATAACCAGTCACACCATTAAAGTAACAATGTTAAATAGGTGTCCTTTCTAAACAGGGTTATCTCATCATGCCACTCAGAAGCTGATGATCATTAATTGCTTTGTAAGTGTAACTTAAGACTTCCTTTCTGACATAAAATTATTTCCAAGGGCCTGAAAAGAGTGTTCAAGTTAGATTGTGTTGGAGGAGCCTTGAATTTCCCCTTACCTGGTGAAGTTATCTTCATGATGCTAAACCTTTGTGGTGTCAGTGGGTGTATAAGAGACCAGGTTCTCTCCCTTGGGTAACTAAACTTTGTCTTTTAGCACTGACTTGCTTTATTGTGGAAATAAAAATTGACAATATTCACCCAAGACATTTTGAAAGGCTTTCTGTGAACTAAACCCTAACTTTTTAAAATCAGCCTTGCTCTTGCTTTCTTATCCCCATAAATACAGAAAAGAAAATTTAGTGTTTTGGTTGTGGATTTCAATCCTCCGCTGTTGTACTGGAGTGTTGCCATGACTTCATAGAATCATAGAATCCTTGGGGTTGGAAGGGACCTCGAAAGATCATCTAGTCCAACCCCCCCTGCCAGAGCAGGGCCACCTAGAGCACTTCGCATAGGAACGTGTCCAGGCGGGTTTTGAATGTCTCCAGTGAAGGAGACTCCACGACCCCCCTGGGCAGCCTGTTCCAGGGCTCTGTCACCCTTACAGTAAAAAAATTTTTTCGAATATTCAACTTGAACCTCCTGTGCTCCAATTTACACCCATTACCCCTTGTCCTATCACTGGTCAATGAGTTGTCCTACATCTGCTGAGCTACAGCTACAGCTACTCTTCCTGGCCTCATGCAGACTCAAGATATGCAGTAGGTTATAGTGATGAACTTTCATTCACAGTTAGTGTGTACATATGATCCCATGCATAGTCAGGTACCAGCTCAAGTGATACGTGGTAAGAGATTAAGCCACCTCAATACATTTTATTTGCAGCTGGGGTGAATGGGAGATACTTGAATAGGCAGTCACCAGGGCTCAGCTGATGTATTAAGTACCTGTTAGGAAGTGGTAACATGATTACTTGTGATCATCATCCATAATTTCAAAGAGTAGACTGTATCACCCATGACACACTCAGTCTGTGATTGATCAACAAGAACAGCACTTTCTTCCTGTACCAAACCAAACTTGCACTTATTTTTATGCTATAAATTTGGTTGTGATGCAAGAAATGAAGACATATCAAGCAGTATCATGCTCAGTCATGTCTTGTTTCTTTTGTTACTGCTGCTGTTACAAATTTTTATTGAGATTCCAAGGAAGATATAACATTGCTTTCAGATGCTGCCTTTTAAAAGTTACTTCAGAAATATGAAATGAATTGTCAGAGGCCTATGGAAATGTTCAGTAGAAACTCAGGTCTCAGCTTCATTCTGTAAAATCTTGAAGTAAAGCTGGGTGATTCCCAGAGTAATAAATATCCCTTATTTTTTATATCCTTGAATGTAGCCAGCAATGTGGAATATGCCTAAAAGTCTGTTCAGGAGTGTAAACAGGACTTAAAACTCCAAAGCATCCTTTGAAATGCAAGAGCAAGCACAAAGTCACTCAAAGCCTCAGCAAAATGAAATAATAAACATGATGACTGTGGCTTTCTTGTACAGTGTTTTTGGAGCTAATTTGAAGCTGTGGATTCCCAACACAACTAAGGGCTATAAGATCTTAGCCAGCGTATTTTAAATTAAGTCCTTCCAATTGGGATAGTCCCTGTGTTGCACTGAACTGCAAAAAGATTGACTGCATTTGCATCATTAACTTGGAGAGAGCTCAGACAGCCTGCTTAATAAATACAGTAATAAAAAAATAATCAAAAATTCTTGCTTCTCATCTGATCCTACTATCCCACTGGGGTCATTCCTTATTACTCTGTTTTGCTTAATATGACTTAAATCAATGCATCTGCAAAGAACAGAATGGGGTCAGTTTTAGATTGGTTTTGGTTTTTTTTCTGGATAGTTTTGCTCCAGCTTTGCAGGCAGTGGGTTTGTTGCTGCTGTTGTGACAGAGAATGAGTTAATCAAGGCAGCTTTTGGAAGTCACAGGAGAACAGGACCTCTGTTGTGCTGAGCACTGTACAAATATAACCAATGCAGTTTGTATCCCCTTGCTGCTTCCAGTAATAACATACACACATGATTAAAAACATCTTTTCACATGCATGGTATTGTATTTGACAATATCAGAGGTGGTGTTGGGGCTGGTTTGTATTTTATGCTCCTGTTTCAAAATATCAACCTTTTTTTTTTTTTTTTTTTTTTTTTTTTGGTGGGAGATGGAAAGAAGGGATTTGAAGGTATTTTTTCCAGAGTTCTTTAAATACTCTGAGGAGTGTCATAGTCTGCCAGAGGCATGTTCCTGTGGTTTGAAGCCCAAAGTGGATGTTCCCTGCCCTTGGAGATGCCATGAAAGAACATGGAAGTTCAAAGCCTGGTATGACATGGCTGAATGACTCTTGAGGATGGATAGATCCCAGCTGGGGACAGCCCTGCTCATCCTGCCTGAAGCAACGAGTCCCTGGAGTGAAATAGTCTCGGAACTGCACTCCAGTTTCCAGTTTTGTCTTGGAGGGAAGTAGTTGGTTCATTTCCAAAGAAAGTTTTGGAGTAAATTAGTATAATGCAGCAAGATGATCAGGCAGAGACCTGGGAATAAACAGTGAAGCTATTTTTCTTGAGAGAGTAGATGCTGTTTATCAGCCTTTTCCATCCTTCTCTGAGTCTTCCCAGCAGTAAGAACTAAAATGAAATGTCAAATACATGGAGTTATGTCAACTAATTATTTCCTGACAAATATCTGGAGATTATATTAGACTACATGAAAAGGCAGCTCAACATATGAATGTTTTGTGAATATTCTGTCTGGAAATAGGATTGTATGAATGATATTTTAAATTATTTTTAGTTTTTGTGAACCTAACACTGCAACACAATTTGCCTAGTAGGTTCCCCATATTGCACACTTATATTTATGACTCTACATTCCAATAGATATAAAACAGCAACCCTAGACTGTCACTGCAACATCATCTCCATAAATCTCAAAGGAAACTTTATGAATGATTGGTTCCAGTGTCCTGATGCATTAGGGAGAGTAAGATGTCAAATTTAGCATATCACTGCTACTTCAGCATGCCAGCTCTACTATCACTCTAGCTGTGTTTGCCAGATGCTTTAAAAAAACTGGTCACAATTTTGTTACTATGAAGTACAAGAAAATGTATCTTTGAATGAAGTTGGTGGAGCTTGTTTATTTTCACATCCATCCTCCATTCAAAACAGTAATCCAAATAACCACTTTTTCTACTGAGCAAAATGAAGTTCTGTGTGTACAACATAATGCATATTGTTCATTAACAAAGTCCATAGCTTTAGGGCATGTGGTGCCATTCCATGGTTATGCACTAAAACTCTGAGTCTGGTGTTTCGTCCAGCAGTGTGGATGGGAGGGCTGAGGTTGGGGGAGAGGCTCTCCAAGATGTGGCACATTTTATAATCCTTTGCTGCCTGCCAGAGGATAGTGCGGATGATACAGAATGAAGTTAGTGACAGTCTGGGTAGGGCAGTCACCTTACAAGTCCCTTCACCCCAGCTGGTTTTGATCTCAGAGGTTGGTCACTCCTTGGCACTACTGCAAAAGAGCAGGAAAAGCATGGGAAAGCAGAGTGTGAAGAATAGAGCTGAAAAAGATAAAGGAAGAGAAGAAAGACAAGAGAAAACAAAATACCAGAGTAAAAGAAGCAGAGTGGTGGCAAAGTCATTGGGAGGTGGCTTCTCTGTTGAGCTAGGCAGTGCTGCAGAATCTGAAAGCCACAAGGTCTGTCCCCAACAGCAAGAGACTGCTCCACATCACTGATACGGGAGATGCTGATATAATGTGTATTTAATTGCATAGCCTAAGTAATTTTAATGTAAGCATTTTTTATGTAAGCACTTTTTGGATGAGGTAATTTATGCAGGGTAGAACACCAGGTCTCTACTAATAGAGGTGCTGATATCTGTTTCTATGGTTACAGTAGCAGAGCACAGCCCTTTGCTTTTAAGTTGTTTGTAAAGTATATGAAACTGTCATCTTGGGATCAGAAATTTCCTGTGCTTGGTACCTTCCCCAAGGTAATACCTTTCCTTTTAGAACTGTCTTGAAAGCAAGCTTGAGAAAGTTCTGCTGTTTGACAGGAATGGAGTAAAGTATGATTTTGTTACCTGCTTGTAAGGTGTATGTGTTATAAAAGAGATCTAGTGCAGACAAACAGGAGGGTGTGATAGGATGTTTGCTTCTTTGCTGAACGCTCTCTGCACCTCTTTTTCCCTGGAGTATTTCACAATCAAAATCCTCTGGCATCACTCTTGCTTACTATCGTTCCCATTCATGCCAGAGCCATGGTCTATCTGTGCTGTTGTTTTCCACCCAAGGGATGGTATAGAGGCATGCTAGGTACTTAAGTCTTAATAATTTTGTTCTTAGGCATTGGGAGAAGAACCACAAAATGTACACATTTGCAGAACTGCTGACAAAGTGATAAAGGGCTCAGTGAACTGCTACTACCATGGTCACACAGTGTTTCAAGAACTTCACTTCTCCAAATTAGTGCCTTATTTTTTAGATTAATAGACCCTCCTGTTCCATAACTTTTTCTCAATCAAATTGCCTTCGAAAAGAAAATCAAATCATTTTCAGAAACTTTCTTTGAATGTTGATTTAGAAATCAGTCACTGAATTTCCAGCTTTTGGATTAGGCAGTTTGCCAACCAGCACACAAGCTAAAACAATATTTTAGCTTTAAATTGAATTTGAGAGGAAAATGGAAAATGCAAGCACACTAAAGCAAATCAATAGTGGGCTTTTTTTGGGAAAACTACTGATAGATAAATATACCTTGATATGCCTCTCCTATTTCCAAAGGCAAATTCACTATTTGCAATGAATCACAGTATATAAATTTCTAACATAGACCTGTGAATAGCTGCCCTGGCTTCATCAAAATCAAATTTGGCTTATTATAATGAGACTGTTTTGTTTCTAAAACATTTGAAAAGTATTGGTGTGGCTTCTCAAAGACATGAGGTTATGTAAAATATGCTGCTGTTACTTTCTTTTCAAATATTTAAAAGGAACTTTGAATCTAAATAGAATTTGTCATTGGCAAAATCAGACCTTCTACTATTTTCCTAATGTGTTCTACAGGGTTACAACAAATGCTGTGAATGTGTAATTTTTAAATATAATACACCTACATGCATTCATAATTCCTTCTTGGATATTTACTGTGTAGCTACTGTCTTTATAATGTTTAACAAATACAAAAAGCTATGCAGGAGAATTTCAAAGTTCAAAGGAGTTCAAAGACTGAAGTTGAAAGGGGCAATAAAGGGTAGAAAGAATCATGAGAGATGAGCAGAATGCAGAAGAGCTGAGCTTTGGAGGTAGGGGAAACAGAAGGAAAAACAATGATCCAGAAGGAGGAGTAATAGTGTATGAAGATAAGATCAGTGCCTGGCTACCAAATCATAAACAGTGTATTTTTGGAAATTATGAGTCCTGCTCTTCCTCTGTACTTCCAAAGTTTTTGAGGTGCATCTGAAATTTTAGATGCACAGAGAGGTCTTGGGTCCTACCACACAAGTCTCTTTGCATAGGAGAGCAGGAACTTTTTGATCTCTGCATTTTAAATAAGTCTTTCTGATGACTTCTGCTTTTCAATGGCTCCTGCTTATCAATCCATCATAAAAGAACGCTTTTTGGGAGCTTTCTTAAGACAAGCTTTTTCTTGAATCCATTGAGAAGAATTACAAAATGTATCAGGATGAGGCATTTGCCAATGTGCTTCCTTCCAGTGAAACTGAAGAGGAACAGGAAGAGGAACAGGAGAGGTCATTCTAGAGGCAGGTTCATTCTCCTGTCTGCCAGAGAGTCTTTGGGACTCTGATCACGTTCTTTGTCATCCAAGTTTCTTTTCTGTTTTTCATTGTGCAACAGGAGAAAAAAACCCAACTTTTTTTTCTTGTCTTTTGCCTGGTTTTTTATATGTTTTGAAAGCTCTTTGCATGTCAGCTTCTTTTATTGATGTCTGTATACAGAATGTGTAGCATGCTAAGACGATCATCTATGTATATCTGGAAGTACTTTCATGAATATAGATTTAACACCAAGTTCAATAAAAGAAATCTGCCTATATATAGGCCTATATCTCCTATATTTTACTTCTGTTTGCTAAAAAGTCTCAAAGTTCATTGAAAATAAGCTCCAGTGTAAACAAACTGAATTATTGTAGTCTGGATTCCCTTCAGAGTGATTTCTGGCATGCAGGAAATAAATTATAGTTTATTCACAAAAAACAGCTGCTTCCATTGTGTAGAATATATCATGATTTAATGAAGACAGCCATCTGCTCCTGAGCAAAATCCTAATTAAGTAATATATTAACCAGACCTGCATTTGCTGTAAAGCAATTAGTATTTTATGTGTTGTCAGCAACATATAGCAGCTAGTATGTGAAAAGTTTGTTTAAACATGGTGGGCTTTTATCATATTTTAATGTACCAAGAGGGGTATGAAACTTACGTTGCCTGTAGCTGATATTACAATGTCTCCATGGTAGAATTTAGCTTTTATAGTAGAAGCTAAAGCATTAAATTGACAACTGGTATGTCCATCATGTTTTAGACTTAAAAGTTTGTGGGTTTTCTGTTTGTTGCTTAGCATCACATTTGATGAACTATGTGACAACTCAGATGCAAAAGCCTCTGAAAAATACTCTGGAAAATGTAACCCTGCAAGTCTTACAGTTAAACTGGACAAATTGAACAGGCTGCATCTCTGGGAAAACCTGATCACAGCAGCTTTTCTGTGCCAAAGTCAGATTTGTGAAGCTGGCAGTTTAAAAGCAGGCTTGCTTATGCTACTATGCAAACAGACGCAAAGGTGATTGAAGGGACCTCCCCTGGCTTCCATCTCCTCCATTTCTGCCAAAATGTGCTGTTGACAAATGCCTGTTTGCCTCCTCTTTCCTGGGCACTGTGGAGGATTTTGTGCTTTGAGGAGTTTCTCAGGGTCAGCAAATTGTGAGCTTTGCATTTTGGTCAGGCCTGTCCCCAGAGTCACAATTTACTCGTTAGACGTTGAGCTGTTTTGAGGTGGTACTGAGACACAGAAAAATTAGTCAAAATTAAACTTCTGTGTTGCATTTATTTCTTCATTTAGCATCAGTGGTGCAATTGGAACAAAAACAGAGTCCCTGATCCAGAAAACCTGCATGGGTGCAATAGGACAACCAAGCAGTGTCCTGGATGGAGCACTGGTGGGATCTGATGCAACTCCGTGAGCACCATTGGTCCTCGGTTTGTGCAGCCCCTTTTCCAAGGCTGGTTTCAGGAGAAGATGTGAAGAGATGGGAATGAATGAATGGGAGCAATAACTTGGATCTTGGGTAACAGCAGTGGTTGAGACGAGGGAGAACAATGCCAACAAAGGAGAGAGAGGCTGGGATATGTGTTGGGAGCTTGGAACAGCAGTCAGAGCTATCTGTGAAAGCCAGAATGAGAATTTTAAACACGATGCTTTAAAGTTCAAGCTGCTGCTTCTTCCTGCACCCCCCTCCCACCCCTTGTCATTCCCCTAATAGCATTTCTCTGAGAGTACTCTCTATTTTCAGCGGGACTACTGGCAGGTATTGCCTCAGGCAAAATCTAACCCTCACAGTTGAGGTTTTACATCAATGATTTCTGCAAACGAACTTCTATGGATTAGTGATTATTCCAGTTATTACCTAAATGTATTGTGGTTACATTACTTCTGCTATGAACAGTATTTAAATATAACGGGATTTAAAATTGGATATAGTAGTTTCAGCATACTTCTTCTGAAGGAACTATCTTCACATGTGTCTTCTTTTATTTGCAAATGATGGAAAGGTTTGCAAGGTTTAAAAACCAGTCGAAATTTAAAATCCCTTTTTGCAGCTCAAAATACAAGGAAATGTGTATTTATTGGGCAATCTTACTTGTCTTCTGCTGGACTGTGATTGATAATTTCTGCGTAATATCAATAGAAAAGTCTTATATCTATAGTGGTAATTTGCCTGTGAAAGCAGGTCTAGCTTCAGCACTCAAGACAGAAAGAGTGCCCACATGTCACTTCTGACATTTTCTCAGAAGTATTACTGCCTCACTAACTCACCTATCAAGCATGGTGAATTGCATTTCTTCTCATTGATTACTAGCTTTCCTGTGCAGCTGAAAGCATTTTCAGCTGTTCCCTGACATGATGAAAAATCAGTTGAACACTGAAAGGTACATTTTGTTAGGAAACTCTATTTTTAAAGTGCCATTAAGTAGATGTTATTAGAGTTGATTGTTCACATCTCACCCTTGGGCTGGCAATATCTGTATCTTAATATGTATATATGCTTCAAAGATGTGTCTTTACACCAATATTCTTCCATAATGTGATGATACACAGTTTTAAACAGACCATTCATAAATGATACTGAAAAGAGTTGGTTTAGAGAATGATTTTATTTATCACATTGTCACAGATCTCTCAAATCCACAGGGAGGGCTTTTTGGCTAATGATATTAAATTTTTTAACATCTTTCCTGACCAAGTTTTGGAAATAGTACCATGCCCCTGAATACCCTTATGGTTACAAATCCCCTTGTCAAAGATAGCACAGTTATTATTCACTCATATGGTGTGAGTAGTGTTCAGGGGCAGTAACAATCTTGCAGTGATCCATGCTATTAGATTTCAGTGGTCTGATAACAATTTACCAAATGCCACTTACTGTATCAAGAAGGGCAAGTAAATAAACCTGTCCTGTCCTGTCAGCCTCAGCACATGTTTGCAACACCTGAGGCATGAAAATCATGTGTAGCTATTTCTGAGTCATCTTACTTTTAAAAAAACAACAGTTATTTGTGGGAAAAAATACTTAGGATTCCCTTTTATCTGTGCATGGGAGTTCTGTATGGGACCCAGTTCATGAGGGATACCCATGCAACCAGGCCAGAAATGTACCTCTCTAAAATCCTTTGGGGCTTTTGTTGCATGGAGGCTGCTTGATCCCTGTGGAGATGTGGACATCGTGGTTTTCTCTTGCAGCTGAAAAGCTTTGATGAAAAGTGAAGGTGGTTGGGCCCCTACAGTTGGTTGGAGCTTGAACCCGGGGGTCTGTGTAGACAAGGACCTGGTGCCCTCTCTTGGCCATCTTCACAACAGCAGCCAAAACCAGGGCTTAATAACAGCAACTGAGAAAGAAGCAATGTGACTGCTTCAGTAATAGAGGCTTCAAGACACGACACCAAAGTAACAGCAATATTTATCTAAACATAAGACCGGGAGCTGAAGATCCTAATCTAAACCCACAGGACCTCTTTAGCTTTGGGTTAGAGAACTAACTTTTTGGTCTCTGTCAGTGAAGCCCAACAATAATGATCCTCTGTCCTGTTTTTCAGGTACTGATAATATCTACAAGTGAAAAGAGACAGTTCATTAGTGCAGTTGTACTATGGACTTGCCTGTTTGTCTCATGTCATTTATCACAGCAGCTTTTTGTCTTGTAATGTACATTTTGATGAAACACTGCAGCTATCATTATTTCAACGGGACTGCATGTGAGTGGCAGCTATGAGGCCACACCTTTAGAGAGGCCTATCAGAGCCCTTCATAAACTTTCTAGGGCTGTTCAGTTTATCAGTAACCCAATCTTCTAGTTCAGGAAGTACAATACGGTAATATTCCACTAGAAAAGTATATTCTGATAGCAAGCAGTGGTTTCTCTGTGTGTAAGAAAAATGATCGAGACAGCACTTCACATATGAACAAAAATAGGCTGGTTAAGTAGAAAGAACATTTGATCAATCTCTCATCAGTCAGATAAGAATGCCTGAGTTAATGAGCAAATCAACACTTCAGTGAAGGAGACTTCAGCTACACATAGTTCTTGTCATCCTAATAGAAGAAGGCATTCTACAGAGGATTTAAATTACATGGATGTGCCTAATAGAAAAATATAATAATGATCTTTTTACTTACGTTGAAAACCAAACTAGCTATTAGACTGAATACCTCAGGATCTAGCCCCATCCTTTTTCTGAGCTAGATTTTTCAGAAATTTATTGATGAATGAAAAGGAACAAGGATTAGAGCAAAACTGGTTCAGAGAACTGAAACTGCACCCTACTGCTGTTCCAGGCAACTTCCCAGAGTGAAAAGTTGGGACTCTTAAATAGCAGACACAACATTATAATTTAAATGCATGTACTCATTGCCTAGTGGAAAGACACTATTTGAAGATTTGTTACTGGTTTGCTATGTGGCACTGATAAAGATACAGCAGTTGCCATTACAGGACAAACAGCCCTTACTGGTAGGATGATGCTTGTAGCTGTGTGGGTATGTAACATATTTTTTCACCTTAGGTAAAATTCTTTGATGCCTGGAGTTAGGGAGGGAGCTAAACACATGAATGCATGAGTCTTTTAATGAAGTGTGTGACTTGGGTGAATTTCCATAATCTGAGAAAGCAGAAAGGTTGAGAACAAGCTTCAAGCCCAGCATGATGTATGTGGAGCCAGAGAGAAAACTTCCAGTTTTGGTCAGTCATGTGAAAAAGGACAGGGAAAGATGAGCTGCAAGGCTAAAAAGGACGCTCCCCACTGAGCTATCTGAAGGGTCCAGAGGAGCAAGGCCAGCCAGAAACCACCATCAGCTGCAATGCTCCAGTTTTAATGTGAGAACCCTACACATCCATTGTACTGCAAGAGGCCTAGCAGATCTTGTTGCAAACCAATTCTTGTTCCTACTAGTTAAAACCAGAATGAATTCAATACTGGGATGCAAAATGCTCATATAATTTAATTGCATTCATCTACTTGAGGTGGCAAGTCAAAACAGCCCTACATGAAATGGGACTGCAGCATCCTCTGACAGCCTATGCACAGTATTCATTGTTCAGACAAAAGTTTCCCAAAATACATTATAAAAAGACATTCCCAAATGCTGTAGTACCCAGAACTGACTGTGGACTGCCCACCCAGGCTATGTGCTGTCATCTTCTATGGAGATGGTTTGGCTTATAAACAGTGGGACAGTATTCACACAGTGGGAGGGTCAGTGTTATGTTTTCTTTTGTTTTCATTATTAATTAACAAAATCACCACCAACATTTGAACAGCAACACTGTTTCCAAAGGCAGGCACTTCTGAGGCACATAGAGCTGACATGCCTCAAGGCTGTATCTCATTAGTATATTTATGATACATATCTCTATGTCTCCAGGAATAAAGTAGGTATTTTGCATACAAATAAAACAAGTAGGTGGAGGAGGGAAGTGGGCTGAATTATTCACTTTTTTGCCTTGCAGCTTGTGTAATCATGTGTGTCATGGCAAAGTGAGTGTAAAATACCATAAGCAAGGTTTGGAGCTGGCATAAATTAGTACAGACCTGTTGAACTTGACAAATGTCCTGGGCAGCTTCTGTGAAGGCTTGTACCTGCTTTATATTCACTGCTGTGAATCACTGTAAAGAATAATCATGTCTGAGGTCCTAGGCCTTGTTTATACATACTAAATAGCCATAGGATAGCGGGGGGGAGTGATCTGAAAGTAAAGGTTTTCCAGTGTTATTTAGAGATGTGCAGGTTTCTAGACATATGTGCAGGTGACTAAACTCAACGTGAAGCAGATGTATGTCAGCTGGATGTTCCTTGAGTGGCTGGAAAACTGGGGGCACAGAAGAATTTCTCTTCCAAGATGTTGATTTACTCCAATTTTTGATACTTTATAAGCAACCTGGATTGGGAATAAAACTCCTCATCTATGTGACAGTGGCATAGGTTGGTACACAATGCCAATGCAAGGAAAATACCTCGTGAATTGAATGCAGTTTCTGAGTATTAATTGCTCAAGGCTTTTAGAGCAATGTAACCATTTATTAAAACAGACAAGGTTTTTTGTGCATTTCACAGCTGAATTGCCTGCTAATTAAGAAAGAGCTAATATTCATTTAGACAATAGTCTTGTCAATAAGTGTGGACAAAAGGAAGAAAAATTTTATTAGCTGGAAAAAAACTGGATAGGTGGTTTCTGAATATTGAAATCTGAAAAAATACTGAGCTTGAAGGATATTTGGTGGTACCAAATGCTTCCTGCTGAGTGATAATGTTTTATTAGACATTTCGCAGGATACTTTTCTCTTCAATCATCATTATAATCTGGTCTGGTTTTATTGTGAATTTAATAATATGCCCAAGGGAATACTTATATGTACTGTGGGGGAGCAAAGAGGAGAGGAATAAAAATGTAGTTGTATAATCTTGTTTGTTTACCTAATGACAGGAATTTCTGACTTTGTAATGTGGTGTAAAGACACAATTTTCCAAGGTCTATAGACATACTCTTTCCAGAAAGTCAGTAAAGGACAGTCCAAACCCAGGACAGTGTTTGGCCTCCACCCAGTAAAGGAATCGGGTCTCAAAGAACTTAACTGCTGTGAGGTAAATGGTTTGCAGAGTAGGATTCAGAGTGGTTTTCCTGGGCAGACATTCATCCAAAATGAAATACAGAAATGGGAGCTCCCAGTAGAACAACAAGTGCAGGGACATTGTGAAATCCGCCCTAGTTTTCATCACTGATGGCCTCATTTGTGTAGGTTTCATGAGCCAGGACTTTGGTTTTGTTCTTTTTTGATCAGAAAAACTGATCAATATTGCCTTTTTCATTTACATGACTAAAAGTGATATCCCTGCCAACATCTCTTAAAAGATTACCTAGAGGTTACAGCATTTGTCTGGAAAGCAGGATACTCAGATCTGCCCTTCTCAGTCTTCCAAAACTTTTTATTTCAAACTTATTTTTTAGGGGCAATTGTGTGACCCAAACACTTTGGCTTCTCAAGGAGTGGATCTACATTTTTCAGGTCAAAAAAGTAAACTGCACTGAATGACTCAGATATTACTTTGATCACTGGTTATCAGACAGAAAACTATGTAGTTCATTTTCTGACACACTTATGCAGTCTCCTCTGGCAAAACTTACTCTTTTTTCTATGCCAGAAAAGTCTACCAGCTTTTTCTATAGACATTTGCATATCTAATCTTAGAAATTGTAGTGTAAACTTCAGCTTCTGAGTGAGTCACTGAGATCTTCTTTATTGTCTATGTAGAGAAACTGGACTCTTCACTGAAGTCTGATTGTATTGTAAAGCTATGTGCAAAAAGATTGAGTGGATCCTGCATAAAGGTAGTTCTTTCCTCTGGGGAGCTTAAGGTGACTTGGACATGATACACTTCTGGAAAGAGGTGTTCACATTAGTGATGTCCCTGTAAGATGAATCTCTCTATATATTTCAAGGTGAAAGTAAGCGGAGGAGTTAATACAGGATGAGAAATGGATGTTGCTCCCTGTCTCCTTCAACATCTCTGTTTCAAACTTACAGGAATCCTACAGAGTTCTAATCTGTTGTTCTATTGTTATAATCAGAAATAGTTGTGTTTTGTTAATGACCTTTTTGCAAGGATCATTCTGGAAGTCTGCATGTCTTCTGTTGATTGTTTTTCTAAAAGGTCTCATTGAAGAGCATGGATCATTTTAACTCTGAATTAAAGCAGCTTTCCTGGGAAACTTTTGTATATTTCAGCTTCATCTTCTGAAGTTCATTGTCATGTTATTTGTGTTGTTGGAACAATTTCCCTCCTGAATACACTGAGTACAGTAGAATCATGGAGAACCTGGTATTCACACAGTGCTGTCCTCTTCATCTGCTTTCAGAATGCTCTCAGTTTAGGAGTTTGTTCTTTGTAAAGCTGGTGGACACATGGTTCATTAGGCATGACATTGGTCAGTGAGATGCAACCTGTTACAAAAGGAATTACCAGCCAGCTTGGTTTTAAAGCATATTTTAATGGACTGTTTCAATTTTCAGCATTCTTAATGGAGAAATAAAATATGTTGCAAGGTACTGGATAACTTGGAAACCTATACCATTTACAAAGTAAACCCTAAATAGAAGAAAATAAACTAGTTGCTGAAAAGTTGTGACAAAGATGAGACCTGGTCAAGCTTCACTTCAAATACTGGAACATGCTAACAGTGTTATGAGAAAGTTATTAATAAATGTGCTGATAGAGAGATTTTAGTCCTGAATGCCCCTTACTACATAGCTTTAGACTGCTTCAGATCTAGGCACCTTTTCAAGGCTGAAACTGTTATTTATTCAGATAATTCTGCCAAAAAACACTCAAAAAATCCAAAATAACTCATAATGTGAACCCAAGTCACGCATGTGGTATTATTACTTGGACTTTAGGAAAATGAATTTGTATATAAGTATTTTCATTTTCAAGCCTTTTCCAATGAACACTTATGTCATCACTGCTTGCCATTAGGGAACCTGTCACCTATGTCTGTGTAGTGTAGCACACTGTTAAAGAGATTTAATGCATAACTATCTGTAGGTAAGGCATGGATGACAAATGGTGACAAATCACTATTTAGCAAGCTCCTTCCAATAAACACTCATTTGTTTGAGTTTTGTTTGCAGTGCCCAGGTTGAGAAATGCAGTTTTTTCCCAAGGGTTTATTTTGAAATTTGGTGATATATCAGGAGGGAGTGGTCTCTCTTGACAGGGACTGCAAACATTTCTGAACCCAGAGATAAAGCCTGCTTGTCTATGACTGTACTAGATGATTTTTGACCATTAGTGGTGATGAATATGCAGGTTTAACTGATGGCCAAGAGGAGGCAATTCACTCAATGTGCATAACAAGGTTATTTGAAGAGAGTCCTTAGAAGGAATTCAGCCATACACTCATGTCAGGGTCATCTATTGCTATTTATTGTAATTTCAAAACCCCACCTCCTTAAATATTGTCTATAGGTTTGGACTTGAACAATGCAGACGACCTATGTAAACATTGCTGTGACATTCAAGACCTTGCCAGGGAAAATATTTTATCCAAAGATGGGAAGAGTCAAACTGATGATATGATTCCTCATAATAGTAAAGATTATCAGGCACAGGTTTACTAAGACTTTGAGGGGCCAGTTGAGGCTCTTGTATAGTCCACTGTGTTAGACACCCCAGTATTCAGGTCTCTCTTGTCTTCCTATACTTGATCACATTTGAATTTGAAAGTTCTTTAGCTCTTATTATGTCTCTGTAGAGAGGCAGTGTGCATGCATTCAAGTCTAAGGAAACTAATGGACTATAGAAATCTGTAACTTCACACATTCTGAATTTTTTTTTTAATTAGGGACGTGAACAAGCATACAGGTTACAGCAAAATTCAACCAACTTCCCTGGCAGTTTATTCAGTGCAAGAACAAAACTATTAAATGCTTGATATTCACATGGTCTGTGTCTCAACCTTTGCCTCTCATCAGGTTCATCAAAGCTTTTAGGAAGTACAGCAGCATTTTTATGAAAAGCAGGTCAGGTCTGCAGGAGGATTCTGAGTTTTGATCTTGTTTTATTTTGTAATGTAGAACTTTTTAAAAAGCAAAATACAGTGGCTTTTATAAGAAAAAAAGTATCACTGTTGATAGTTTAAAGTAGAGCATCTAGAGAGGAAAAATAACATTTCATTCCTCCAAGCTCTTAAAAGTTTCTGGAAACTGATGAACCTTTCTGTAGCAAGGGAGTATGAGATCAGTGCAAAACTGCTACTGCCATGTCAGTGTCCAATTCCCTCTCTTTTGAGAAATGTCTCAGCTTTTACCTACACTGTGGTTTAGCCCTCTCCATGAGCTGATAAGGGCTCTGAAAGACTCTTTCCCACCCTTTCATTGATAAGTTAAAAATAAAGACAAGTAAAACTAGCCAAGCAGTTCTCTCTCTCCCCCTAAATCATCTTGATATTTGTTCCAAACAGACTTATTTCCCAGATTTGCCTGTCTGTTTGGTAGGCTGCAAGAGAGATTAGAAATGCTTGAAAAATTATTTCTGCAGAGGAATACTCAAGGAGAAAATACCAAAAATGTCTTTTAGGCTGTTTCCACATGAAATACTGAACTTTTCTTTGTTCAATCAAGGTATTTGGACAGCTGTTTGGCATGGTTATTGCTGGGCTGGCAATTAAACAAATGACAGATGCTGTCTATTAACCCCTCTCCCTCCCAGAAAGGGAAAGGAGAGAGGATAAGGGAGAAAGGTTAAAGGTTGGAAATAAACTACACAGATTTAACGAAACAGGAAAGATGAAAAGGAAATATGAAATATGTACAAATATATATACAAAACCACTATCATACTCCCCCCCCAGTAATGCTCACTTCATCACTGGGGCTGCAGGGCCAGCCCTGGAAAAGTCCCAGACTGTTCTCCTGGAATCAGCAGCAGATGGGAGCTGGATGCAGGAATGCTCAGATTCAGGAGGGCATGGATTGAGATCAAAGGCAGATGAACAGATGGAGTCCTCTCAGGATGCTGGCCATAGATGAAGAGAGCTTGACTTCTGTGATCCTTCAGATTTATACCAAGTATGACACATATGGGGTGGAATACTGCATTTGGGCAACATGGGTCACACCTCTGGTCTTCTCCCCACAGGAGGGTCACAGGTGTGACCCCTTTTCTCCCTTTCTGGTGCATAAGAAGTTGAGCAGAAAAAATGAGGGACCCTGTTTCTGCATCCAGTGACAACTATAAACACTGAGTGTTCTCAGTCCTAGAAGCTGACACTGACTGAAAATCATGCTGTAAATTTCAGCACGTGCAGTTACTTAGAAGCGGCTTACTTGGAAAGTAAAATTATTAGAAAGAAAATTGGTTCTGTCCTGTCTCAAAGCAGGACACTATTCAAACTCTTCTTTAGAGGCTGTTTACCCTCAGTATAGGCATCTGTCTGCCAGAGTTACTTCACTCAATTTTCATATTCATCTTAAAAGCCCCTCCAACCCCTTATATCATACTGAAGCTCAGATCTTCCAGTAATCCCCATAACTACCCATCTCTCACCTTTATGCCTTTGGCTGTATCTGTTCAACAAAGCTCCTCCATGATATTTTATGCCTGGTTCTTTCTCTTTTATCTTCTGGTTGTCCATATCCCATTGCCTTCTTTCTGGGCTGCCCTGCCTCTGCCTGCACCCCCAACAGTTTGGATGCCTGCCATGTCCTGACTTCAGTAGCTGAGTCCTCAATACTGTCTTCCTATGCTGACACCAACAGCTGGCACTGAATTTTAAATTTTACCCATTCAAAAGCTTTGATCTCTTTCTGCAGATAGCACTCCAGCCTCCTGTTGATTTTGAAAGACATCATTAAAACTGTTTGCATGTATTTCATCTCCATGACTATCAAAGTAAGTTTCAAGCCTGACTGTGGGAGAGGCCAAATTCTGCCAGAGCAGAACTAGGAGAAGTTATTCAACACTCTCATGCATTGGGTGTTTACTGGATGATATATTCACCTTTACTGTCATGGACAAGAACAGAAGGTAGGCTGGCAATGAATCTCCCTATTAAATATTCACACTTTATCCATCACAGCAAATGAATAGCTACTGAATGCTGGAACCTTGGTAATACTGGCACTGAAATAACAGGTGCAAGTGTTAATTGTCATTGGTTGGAGACATCATTTTGAGCTCTTGCCCTCAGAAGAGGCAGCTGTTTTCAGTAGAAAACCACTGAAAAAGAGCTGCTGAAATAGTAACTCCAGGGTGCTGAAGAACTATAAGGACAGGAGTATGCAGCTGGGAAAAACTTGCAATCAAACTGCATCAGAAGCTGTAATGGCACCCAAAAATCTTGGCAGTATATCAAAGGTCCCATTTGTAATAAAATGAGAAGATTTAAATTCTTTTTTTTGAAGTGTGAGATGTCAATCAGTGTAACACTATAACAGATTGGACACCAATGGGCAAGAAGACATTAGGGCTGACAAAGAAGATGCCATTTGCCCCACTGGTCAAAAGAAAATCTGAAGGCTGTCTGTTGATCTAGACAGTGAATCACAGTGTCCTAAAGGGGAAGTGAAATGGCAAAAGATGGTTCCTGGAGACTTTCTGGTTTTGGCTCCAGGGCAGAGCCTGTTTTTTCCTTCCTCTGTGCATTGTCACCATGGAAAGAAAGCAAGTGTTGGGCACCTCATGTCATTCCAGTGCATTTGATACAGGTCTCAGAGCAGAGCCTGGCTGGCAGTCTCACACTTCTCTGCCTTCCTACTCCTCTTGATGATGGTTGGAGCCTTTTTCTTTGAAAAGCTTTTGATGAAAGCTTTTGATCATCCTTCAGTCCAGTGGCCTTTAGGAAAGGACAATTTTCAGGCTTGTGGTCTGAGAAACCTCCTTGTTTTCTCATAATTTTCAGCAGAGTACAGGAGGGCAGCAAAGTTCTGGCCAAACTCATGCTGTCAGAAACTGAGAAGCTGAAAGCATATTAAACAAACAGGCTGAAATGATAAAAATGTTGCTGTCACACACTTTACAAGTTCTTAGTTGAGCTGTTTGTCCTTTGCTTGTTGTTTTCATTCTGCTCAGCAGCATGTAATCAAAATAGTCTTACATAGATTGCAGCCTGTTTAGGGCTCATCTCGGTTAGATGCTGAGAAAAATTTGGATAGTACTGAGAGACCTCAGCTGCCAAGGCACTGAGAGGAGGCTCAGAGTAGTCTGAATTGCCCAGCATCTGGCAGGGTGCCTTAACATTGATTTGTTCTCGTGTTAGGGTAAAACTGGCAAGGAACAGGGAAGCAGTTTAGGGCTCAATTAATAAACAGCCTTTAAAAAATGTATTTCATTTTCTCCCTTAGGCTTTGCCTAAGGGCTAGTCTTGTTCATAGAACTAACATTTAAAGAGCAAAACTGCTTTATATACGTAATATCCTCTGAACAGTCATTCCTAATATAATATGGGTAATTCAAAACATTTCAATGTCACAGACACCTCTGGAAAAGGAGTCTACTAGGCTGGTATTGGGTCAAGTTATCCAGTAGAGTATCTAAAAGCAATTTTTAATTTAGTTTTTCTGAAGTTTTTGAGGTGGTTTGAACCAGAGCAAAGTGAAGTACTATCTTTTAGATTTGCCTATAAAGTAGGCTGGACCAAAGAAGTTACATGGCTCCCATCTAGGGCACAAGGAGATTCTGGTGCTTTTTCCTGGTCAGGAAGAATATTGTGGTGTAGAGATTAGTGCTCTCCTGCGGTTGAAATGTACATTAGATGCATCTATTAATTATGGTAGTGTTCACTTCTTTCCTGTTGGGCTTCACAAAGGTCCAGAGGGCCTATGATATAGCTATTGGTAGGTTTGATTGACTGACTGACTTGTGTATTCTTACCAAAGGTTATGTGATGACGAAGGGAAATATTTATGGAGAAGCAGTGGAAGTAATTTCTGCAGAGTGACTGTAACTGGGGCCATAGCCCTGTGATTCACCGTCTTGTAAATAAGGCTGATACAACATTTTTGAAAATCCTAAGAGTGCCTTTGGAAGACCTGTTTAAGGTTAATTGATCATAAGCTTGTAGATAATGTGCATGTTTCATGAAACATTCATTAATGACTATAAACAAGTACAGGATCTCTTAACCTAACCAAGTGGTAGTAACTGACCTAAATACATAAAAAGCTATAATTAGCATGAGTGAGCATTTCTTAAAACAATCTTCTTTTGCAGTCATACAGTGTTTTTTCTAATATTTTTAAGGGGAATTGAAACTGCACTTGCTATCTAGATTAGGGAAATTCAGTTTTGCACTGGAAATTTAATTTTTTAAGATGTGTAATATTTAAAAAAGTAATTGAGTATTTAAAATTTCCCTTAAAATTCAGATTTGAAAGAGGAGTCACATTTAAATACTACTGTCAGCTAAAGATGGATAGTAATTTTTAAATCCTTGCTGAGATAGGATTGTTTTCCCAGTCTAGGACATTTAAGTGTTTTACTCCCTATGGGGGGTGAAGTCCTTGCTTTTCTTACCATGATATATTTTGATGTGGCACCTACTGCTGTTCTCAGTAGACTTAATCAGAATCTAGTTTTACACATAGATCTGGTAACAGGGACACTGACTAATTTTTTTTTCCACCTCTGTTTCATTTTCTTCCCCTATCATTTCATGTCTTAAGCTGGTAGGGCATTAGGTTGCCTCCTAATTTGCTTGTGCATTGCCTGGTAGGCTTGAATTCAAGTCAGATCTCTCAGGATTATGTCTATCATAATTAGCTGTTCATCTTGCATCAGCAGGAACAACTCTTCTGAATTTGTGCAGAATTTGCAGATAATCTCATTTTATGCAAAGCTTTTGGTCATAGACTGGCTACCTTATATCTTTGCTAATCACTCAGGGGTCTTGCATATCTTTATCTCCAATGCCTTTTTCAACTCTGTCTATATTATCTGTGCCTTTCACTTACCTCCTTTTTGATTCTGCTCTGCATGTCTATCACCTTTTCAAACAAATGGTTCACAGCTTTTTGTGGTACATTCCATAATGTCCCATCTGACAGCCTTTGCTTGGCTTTTCTACTTATTTGGCTGGATTTTGTCATTGGACAAAACTAGACAAAATCCTGACTAGGTGTAGTGGAGTTGCATGTGGTATAGATTAGGACAGAACTGGTTTGTTAAATGTGTAAAGTCTTAAAAAATCACTGCAGGATAAGGAAAGAAAGAGAGCCCCTCCTGGGTCTCCTGAAAAACTTCTAGCAGGTTATTTCCAGTTCAGATCAGAAATACTTCAATGACATCTCCCCTGGTATTCCAAATACTGTTTCATTTAGAAAACAGAATGGCAAAGATATTTGGAAATGAGAGTGGGCCTCATAAGGAAAAGAATCATTATGACATTTCAGCTCCTCAGGAAATTATGGCTGCTGAGTGTGTGTGGATGAACTTGCAGTTAAAAAGAACAGTTTGTAATCATAGCCTGAGATCCTTTTCTACCTCCACCACAATTCTATTGTAAATCACTTAATTTCTCCCAGACTTAGTGCCTGCAGTAATACAGTTTCTTTACCTTGGAAAGGAAATTAGGAGGCACAACTTTGTCTTTCTTGCAAAGCAGTACACTGTCCATTTGTTGAAAATAAGTTTGGGATTTGTGGACTGAAGGTATTTGTTTTTCTTTTCCTTCTTTTTGCCTTCCCATGGAGAATATTGGCACTGGTGACTGCTCTTTCATCTGCCTCTTGTCTAGTTACTTGTCTCTGAGTTGGCAATATTTCATGCAAGGCCATTGTACTATCTTCAGTTTCTCTTAAGTGAATATCCTGTCCTATCATTTGAGTCCAGTCATGTGTTCCTAATGTCAGGCTGGCTTTGTTTAATATGACCAACAAGGTAGCATATGTTTCTAAGTTGCATCCCACTGCCATTTCTGAAGATATCTCCCATTAATCAAGAAGGCTACTTTGTCATACTGCAGCTAATGTTATCACCAGATTTTAATTACAAAGGTGGAATAGTAATGACTCCTGTTTCGCTAAACAGACTTAACACAGCTGAGTAGCTTCCCTGATGGTTTGTTATTATCTTACAGAACATTGACTGATTTGTTTTTATTACCAAGAAAGCTTTTGTCTTATGAAAATGACTTAGGACCATAGGTCAATGTTTTTCGTGTCACATCTCTATAACAAGTACATTGCTTTGTTATACTTTGTATTCTGCTACTGCAATCTGTATGTCACTTAAATTTATTTGTCATGATACCTCTGCCAGGCTGCCATTATACTGTTAAAGGATATGCAGGAAATGTTGTTGCAGTAACCTTTAGAGGAAGACATATGGAAATGGACTATATCTGTTAATTAACTTTTCAATATGCAAACCTTCTAAAGTGTAAGGCCTGGTATGGATCATCACATGTGAGTAGAATATTTAGAGTGATGATGATAATTTTTAATCTGTGAGACAACAGACACTCCAAGGCTGAATTACCTGTCTATCTATTTAAACTGTGAGACTAAAAAGTTTTAAAACAAAAATGCAGTCCATGGAAAGACCATAATGTATATCTCTCGTTTCTTCATCCACAGCAGCCTCCAAAAATAAAATGGCCTGTGATGCCTGCCTGTCTCAAGAATGTTTACAGATTGCAGCTCACAGAAAATAAACAAACATAAGAAGGGATACACAGGAAATTAAAACATTTTGATCAATCTGAGGACCCATGGGAGAAGCTCCTGAGGTGTTAGAAGTTAAGCTGAACCAGGGATCCTAGATTTTGGACACATGACCCTCCTCTTTGGAGAAGGAAGTGTCAGAGAAGAGGTCACTAGCTCTGAGCTAAGAAGCTGTGATAGGTCCCAGACATGTCCTGGGATTCAAAAATCTGACTGCAGGCAACTAAACTGAAGCTGGGAAGGATTCTGTTTTCCTGCTTCAGACACTATGATCTCTAACAAGATCAGTATATTAAGGAATATTTAGAATATTTATTTCTTATACTTAAAGGCTGTTCAGATTTTTAAAGCTAGAGTTCCTAATACCTATCACCTGTTTGGTGTGGGGATTCAAAAATTCTTGTGGCAACACAAAGTAACGTAGGAACATGCTGGGTTTTTGTCAGGGGCAGAAGGGAGGAGCTGTTAGTCCTAAACCCCTAACCCTAAATTATGGTGGGAGCAGTAGTCCCAACAGGTAGGTGCTGATAACATGGAACAGAGACAAAGGTAGAGTGGGGCTGGAGAAGGACATGTAGTAATTGCCCAGGCAAGTATGCTTAGGTGAAAATGTAGATGATAAGTGTAGTGAAATGAGGCAACCAGGTGCCACTAATTGCCAGGTAGTGGGCATGAGCTTGTGTTAAGCCCACCTGTGGCTGATTAGGGCGGGCCCCAGCTGCGCATGAGCAGGATTAGGGGGCCAATAAAAGGTGAGGCTCAAACTCACAAGCTCAGCTCACTCCAGAGCAAGCCAGCAGAGAGGTCAGTTGATTCTGGAGCAGTAGCACTGAGCCAGGGCTGGGCTAACCAATCCTGAGGCAACAGACTTGGGGCACTTTTTGTGCACCTCTGCTGGAACACCTGTTGGACCTTGGAATGCTGTGCCCTAAGAGAGGTTCGTCTTGCTAGAGATAAGTGTGTTCTATGTGAAAAGCATAGTGATAAGCAACAAAAAGAAAATTCACAGGCTAGGGAAGACAATGGTTTGCTCTGAAAGGAAATTATATCATCCATCAAACCTGAAGAAAACCCCAATATTGCAAGGTTTGACCTATTTGATCCTGCTGTATTTTAGGTAAGAGCTACAACACAGTCTGAACATCCTGAAAATGGGTAGGGGCAATTGTATTCACACTTCTTCACTGTGGACATCAGGGTAGCAAGTGGAAATAGAAAGTTTGTGGTAAATTCAGACAAAAGACTGATGCCTAAATCAAGAATTTTCCCCCAAGCATTAGATTAGCGGGAGGTTTCATAGATAGCACTGCAAATTCTGATTATGTTCATATAGCTGGAAAGCCATGCTCAGAGCATCTGTCCAAGTGCCTGTTTTTGCTCTTTTGGGATATTGCCTGGCACAAACAGTATAAAACAGGTTGCAAGAGCTCTGTAATCAAGCTGAAAATATTCAGAGAATGTAGCTGGGACCTTGCACGTTTGATAGGAAAAATTGAGAGACCAGTCTCACTAGGTGAATACCAAAACAGAAACGTAAGGAAGAACTGCAGTGTATCTTTCATGCAAGTTTGTTTCTCAGTACAATGTGTTTCAGTATTTTCTGTTTTCCTTAGTTATTACTTTTCATTTTTGCTTATAAACTGAAGGTTAGCCAGCAGTTTGCAAAATTTATTGCTTTTCTGGAGCCAGTTTACTCTGTGAAGCTCCAGCCGAGATATAGACACCCACAAGTTTTGCTTGAATTTTGGGGTAGCAGTAAACCCCTAACCTTGTTACAAATTTTCAGTTTTCACACCAGTTGGGTGAAATAAAATGCATTGTGATATAGAAGAAGAGAAATTCCTTCTAAGGATATTCCAATGTAGTTCACTAATCATTATGTATCATTCTACTTTTGTGAGCATAAATCTCTATTGACATGAGTCTTTTATCCCACTGAGCAAGTTGTAATACTTGGATAACTATTTCAGTTAAAGCAGTTTTTCTGTACATCTGAGAAAGTTTGGAATTGCTCATTATCTTTGAACAACTGAGCCTCTATTTTCTGATATTTTAAACTTTTCAAATCTTAATAATCAAGTATTTTTTAATGTATTCCTGGACTTGTATTTAGCCATCACTTTTTTTAAAAAAAAAAAAATCTGTTTTCTGTGTAGCAATATGTGTAGTTTCTACATTCTTTGTATCTGTGGCTCATAATGTAAGTTTACTAGGATGGGAATTAGAACTAATGACATTATATAAGATGAGGGAGGAATGACAGAGTTAAAAAGAGGGCATTATTTTGCTTAGAACTTAGTTTCCTCTCTGATTGATGGCTATGTGATATGGTTGGCCTCTTACATGTCTTGAGGCCCAAACTAAGTGCCTTCTCTGCCAAAGAGTTTCAAGCCCCTACTATTTGTGCAGCCCCACTCCCAGGGTGTGCTGGGGGACCCAGCTTATTATGCTGATGGGAAACCAGTCTGCCCAGCAGCAGACCCTGAGAAACCCCCAGTGGGCATCCACTATGCAGGGTGGGCCTCAGGTACCTGCAGTCCAAACCTGTCCTGCAAATAGTTTTATTTTTTGTTGTGTTTACCAAGCTGAACCCACCAGCTGTATGGTAGCAATGTTTTAGCTCTCTAATGCACAAGGAATGTAACATACTTGAATCTTACAGGTCTTTTCTGACCAAAACTCTTCTGATTCTTCTCTACCCATCAGCACCCATTGAGCTTCCTTTTGCATGCTCAGGTCCTGTAGAGTCCCTTGTAGTGCTGGCCTCCATAATTTGAGTTGCAGATGACTTTGGCTTCCATGATTTTGTCTCTAATTACGCAGTTGTCCTCCTGTTTCATTACTGTTTATTGTTTTCATTCCTTTTACATTTTTTGTGATTTTAGTCATCAGCAAGCTTCTTCCACAGACAGCTGACACTCTTTTTACTTATTTATTTCTCTTTTCTGATATTGTGAACTGTTTTTCCTGTTAAAAACATCTTACCAAATAAGTCTTCTCTAGTGGTCTTCTCAGAAATGTGTGGATTGGAAAACAGGAAACAGTCTGGAAGAGAAAGCTTCAGTATAAGCAAGTTGTTTGATAAAATCATAATCAAATGTAAAAGTTATTGGAGAAACTGGCTACATTCTTTAGCAAAAATGGCTTACTGCTATTGATAAACATATATTTTGGGTCAATGTTTGCACTTCATTAGTCTCTTCTCTCCCCACTGTACATAGAGAATAAGCACAATGTAACCAGACAGCTATAAACTTTCTACTGCAGAGCACTGAGAGGAGTCTGTAGACTACCACTTTAGGACACCTCTAAATTATTCAACATTTGTTTAAGTAAGTCAAGCACATTCTAGTATTATGTAGTTAATTAATTTTATAGCCATGTTTAGTGTAAGAAGTTCTGACACTGTATGAACTGTTTACGAATAGAAATTGCCTCTCTAATAATTAAGTAATAAAACTGGAAAGTGTATGTCAGCTATAAATACATCCTTGAAATGTGCATGAAAAGCAGTAGTATTTACAAGGTCTGGGTTCTCTTTTTTTTGTATGAAATTTTGATTTAAAACAGTATTGCTAAACAACTATAGTCCCATTATATTAGTATTTATGGCAAGGCTCAGCTATTAATGTTTAATAATTGAAGTCACATGTAGGAAATACTACACTGACAAAAACTCAAAGTGTTATATTGCTCTGGCCAACTTGAGTATTTTGAGCAAAGACAAATGTTAGTACTTGGACTTCTAATTTCTCATCTGGTCTGCCCTTTTTTACTTTAGTGTGAGAGATATAATGTAAGCTAGAGAGAAGATATGAATGTAAGAAGAGATGGAATGTATTACAATGGGGGAAAAATTTTACTAATGTTTAAGTGTCTTATAAATGGAAACTGGAGCACAAGTTATAGATAAATCGTTTAAATCACTGCTGACATGGATCCATTTCTAGTAATGCATAAGCACAAATTAACAGTGCAGGGAACTGGAGGCAGTTTATAAGGAAGCAGAAGGAAAAAGAACAAAAGAGAGTGAAATGTCTTTCAGTTTACTAAGGATAGGTGAGTAACTACAAATGTCCATAAGGGATCTTGACATCAAGGAGGAGTCTGTGGAGATATTCTTAGGAGTTGGGTTCTGTGTCTATAGAGGTAAAAAGAGAAAAGAATTGGTGATTAGTTTGTGATATAAAAACAAATATCTAGCCTTTTTTATGCTAGTGTCTGGTAGCTGCATCTTTATAGCCCTAAATGCAATTAAGGTGTTTGACTGCTGCTTACTTCTCCTTCCTGGAGACTACCTGAATTTTGTGCATCACCCCTAAAGAAAAAAGTGGCAAACGAGGCTTAAACAGTGAGTGAGTTTGAGTATCTTTGCACCTTCCTGCATGGGTATAATTTAGACAAGAGTTGAGAGTGGCTGCACTGTTACCTGGACTCTGCAGCAGCATAACAGATTATCACCAAGCCTGACACCCTCCCAGCAATTTTCCAATTGCTTACTTTTCAAAGTTTGCTTGGATTACTCAGCAGAAAGTGGCTGAGTGGGACTCCTCCCTGAAAAACTGGACCCTTAATGTTGATGTGGGTCATGATGTGGTTATGGATCTAAAGTGCTGAGAGTTACATATACCCCTGAAATTAATTTGATTGCTGTGTACCAAAATGTAATTCATTTTCTTATCATCTCCCAACCATTAAATTGCTAAAACTCAGCTGTATAAATGCTTTAAAGAAGGACAGCTCCTAGTCACTAAGAAATATCACAGAAAGTTTGCCTTTCAAGCATGGTTATATAATGCCCACTTATTTTAATCAGACTTTTGCTCTCAAAATTCCACTTTGCCTACATGGAATGGTCACTGAAACACAGTAGAGATCTGTGATAGCAAATGCAATCTATGTGCTCCTTTCAATGTCTCTCTGGCATGTGAACCTGCAGAAACTACTTGCAGTGTTGTCTATTATTAGTGCTTACTCAGAATGGGTCTTGTTCTCTGCTATCAGAAGAGCAGGAATGTCTGTGTAAGCACTGCATAGCTTTAATTCTCCTGCAGAAGAGTGGTCCTGTGGGAGGGAAGTCAAAATAAACAGCAGCCTAAACTGCACTCCAGCTAGCTGAAAACCAGGAATAGGACGAAATCCAATTATTCACAAGATGATGCTGATGTTAATCTTTTCTCAGTAAGAAACACCAAGCAGAGACAATTTTTTGAAGTAAGTAAATTCCAATTTACTAATTTAAGATTAGTAAATTTAATAATTTACTAATTTAAGATAATAATTTAAGATTTCCCTTCCTTCTGGTCTTACTTGAGAACCATTGCTGTATTAGTCTTTGGCAAGCATAAGAAAAAGGTGCTGTGGTTATACCCATTAATTCTTCTATCCCTGCAGCCTCTCCTTCCCATGTTTTCTATGACATGTCCTGTTACAGAGCAGGGAGACCTGGTTCAGCAGGCACTGGATACAATTTCAGTGTACAAACCAAAAAAGAAAACCAAATCCTACATTTGTCAGATCATAAAAGAATAAGTTTTGTATAAGGTTGGCAACAAAGCCTTTCTTTTTATTGGTCCATCATTCTTGCACTTGTAACTGAGCAGCCCTAACAATTTGTTTCCATGTAATTGTGTTAAGCCTACAGGCATCTGAAGTTCCTGATAATTATGCCAAACTTTGTTAAGATGATGAATTACTGCGTATGTTTCTGCTATGCTCATTAGTCTTACTTTACAGCCCTCACCCTGCATATGTACTGAAATAAGTTAGGCATTTACCCTAAAAGACAGTCTTCATGAACCATACTGTTTAAAAGTTTTTTTGTTTTGATTTGTTTTGGGTTTTTTTAATTTTGCTTTTTGACATCACCTGCTCTTTCACTTCCGAGAACAGGAGACTTAATATTTTTTTCACTGATATAGAAATACTTTATACTTAGTACTTAACATGTCATCCTTTTGTTAAAGAGCAGGAACTAATTCCAAGAATAAGCTCCTTATAAAATCAAACCAATCCTACACAGATCTTGAGAACTCTTCTTGAAAAGAGATGAAACAGCCTTGGAGAAAACAAAGGAAGTTAGGGCTCTGCCCAGAGATAAGAGATATAGCTGATAAAAATTCAGGAGTACATAGACTGGTAGGGGAATTTGAGCAAAGCTGTTTGAGAAGAGAGAATGGGCAAGGTAATAATCAAAGTGAGCATTTCACAGAATCACAGAATTGTTCTGGTTGAAAGAGACCTTTAAAATCACTAAGTCCAACCATAATCTAATTGGTAGTGTGCTGGGTTAATGGTTGGAGCTGATGAACTTAAAGGTCTTTTTCAACTGAAAAGACTTTAAGATTCTAATTTGAACAGAAGCTGTATCTGTAAGGTCCAAGTTACTGTCACAGTGTATGAGCACTCTTAAAAAGTTTCTTATGATGGTTTCCTTAAGAGGAGACTTTCAGGAGAAAAGCATAACACAAGCTCATTCATGTGTTCCTCAAGAGTACAAGGATGTATCACCTAAACTCTGTTCTGAACCAGCTGAGCAGAAAGCACCAGTAATCACTTCTGAAAGGGTTACAGAAGAGTGATCTTGGGACTTCAGATTCATTTTAATGCAAAGGTATAGGGTCAGATTTAGATGGCCATGAGTTAATCCACGTTTCGCATCACCTGAGGTTTGCAAGCCATCTAGATGCATTATCAGAGCTAAAAATTCACAGCTCTCAGCTTCTTCATGCAGGCTCAGTAGATGGCAAACTTGGCTACACTCCAAGCTGGGGGGGTGGACCTAGACTGCAGTATCTGGGAGTATAAGTGGCAGCAGCTTGTAACCTTTGATCATTTAGATGTATTCAGACACTTTGGTGCTACGCCCCTTATTGCAAAATCACCCCAATTTTGGTATATTTATAAGCCAGGCACAAAAGACCCATGATGCAGTGAGGCCATGTATCTACACAGAACCACAACTTCATGTTTCATGTACATTTTTGACAAAAAAGAGAAAATCTTTCTTTAGGGATTAAGCATAAAATAATATTTTGACAATATCCTAATATTCTGTAAAAATTAGTTCCCTAAACCAGGTTCCATGAAAATATAAGACAATCTTGTAAACCATTTGATCTCTCTGACTTGAATCTCATCTTATTTCTCCACTACAGCATTTTGGAAGATTTGAGCATAGTAAATGTGATTGTGGAAGCAGATTTACAAAAGGTCCAGTTCTCAGTGTAACTTATCTGTTAGGTGATTAGCTATTGTATTTGACTAGTTACTACTAGACCTAGTAACATTTTGAGCTTCTTCCCAACATGCTTCCAACATGCTTCTTCCCAACATGTGTATGTTCAAGTCTGGCAAAAATTGTAGTGTCCACCAAGAGAAAGAAGACATGCAGCAATGTTCAACTACATTTCTTTTCCTTCTTGACTGCAGTGACTGCTATGAGAAGTAAACAATCCTCTCAGTAAAATAAACTGCTGCAACTGCAGCAACTACCTAAGCATGTCCCTCAGCACCACATCTGCACATCTTTTAAATACCTCCAGTGATGGTGACTCCACCACTTGGCAACCTGTTCCAGTGCCTGACAACCCTTTCAGTAGAGAATATTTTCCCTAAATCCAATCTAAACCTCCTTTGGTGCAACTTGATGCTGTTCTATCACTTGTTATTTGTGAGAAGAGATTGATAAGTTCATAAAGTTCCTAAATTGGAGAGATTCAGCTGGCAACAGATACCTAAATTTGCTATTCCTACCTGTAGGAGTCTGTGGGCTAGAGGCTTGCCTCCATCCCTCCCAACAGGAACTGCTGGCTTTTCAGATGGCCTGTAGCATGCAAGACAACCTGGCAGGTCTGGGAGACCTATTGCCACTGGGAAGACAGGCAGGTTACACTGTCTTATCTCAAATGACACTGCCTGCCTGTGTGGCCAATGGATTGAGCCCTCATTATTACAGCACTTATTAGAATTACTTAAGAGTCACTGGAGATGAGCAAGTGGTTCAGGTCAGCAGCTGCTTGTTCCCTAGGTTAGGGTGAGCTGAGTGATGCTCTCTGTTACCTTGTCTTGATTTCTGCTGAGTACAGCAGGTGCATGAACAACTGCTGTGTGTGTAAGTGTCTGCATGTAGGTAACTCTTCAGATAGCCTAATACAAAGTACTTCAAATGGTCATGAACTCATTTTTAGAGTTTGAAAGGATGATTACAAAATCTTTCTTTCAGTACTAATACTGAACAGCTGGAGTACCTATTGAGTTTAATGGTCTCATGAGGCAGTATCTATCCCATGGAAGGTTATAGCTGGAGACAGAGGTTTTTATCTTGTACACAAAAATTAACATATAAGCCAGACCAACTAATAAGTGACCTGTCGGGTAGGTTCCCAAAGGAAAACAAAGGCTATTGCTTTAAAATAAGACAGTTTTAAAATGCTTGAGGACACACTAAAGATCAGTAGACTGTTGGCAGAAGCTGAACAGGAACTAGATAGCATCACCACTGGTTTTGACTGCTCTGATCCCAGTAACTTTCTGAGGCGTGATTTCCCGTTTTTCATTAAAGAAGAGTTAACAGGTAAAAGGTGAGCTGTTTCTTTCAGTAATAGATTTTTGGGGGACTAAAAGGCTAAGCTTTATGTGCTATTTCTGGTCTAGAGGACTGGCCCTGTTGCACTGAAGATAAAACTGTGGTAGCATTCACACACGCAAAATTTAATTACTCTGATTAATCAAGCAATTATTTTTCCTACTAGTTTTTCTTTGAGCATAATGAGTGCATTTTCTCCAGGAGAAAATTTGCCATTCACAATCGAGTTCTCTTTAATAGTGACTTTGCCTTTATTTTTAATTTTCATATGAAATTACATTCTCGATTTCTTAGTAAATTTGAGTAATAGGTTTATTAGTATATGCGAACAGTGAACTCCTTATTCCATGATGGCACAACTTCTGTAGGAAAGTGATTTCCATCCAAACCTTTCTTTTAGACAACAATGATAAGGCATGCTAGTGGAAGATGGAAGTTTTGAGTTTGAACCAGCAGGCTAGGGAAGGTCTTGGATTCAGAGTTTCTACTTGATGCATGAAAACACTTAACTTCTAATCTATAATATAAATTACAATCACCATTTCCATTTCAATGAATTATGGAGTCTTCTGTTTCCAAAGCAGTTGATATAAATGCCAAGGTACAAGAGATTTTGAGTCTTACAGTTTTAGTGAAGCCATAGTGTGCCATCTTGTTGCTGTTACCTGAGATTAACACAGTGCTGCCTATATTTACTGATGATTCTCACTCCCATTCAGACACATCCAGTTCTTCCTTTTATCATGGGAAAAGCTTGTTTGTGTTATGTCTGTGGTTTCTTCTGAGGGAACAGATAGATCAAAGAAGTCGATTCTTATTCTGAAATGTGTGTTTGATGGGAAAGTGGTTTAGAGCCTTTAAAAAGAACCATTACTGATGAACCCTCAGTCACAGTATGATTTGATTTATATCAGTCACAAGATGTGAGTTGCATATGGCAAAAATCCAGATACCAGTGGTGAGGGTCTAGATCCTGACAGCATCCATCACTAGGCTGTAGAAACTGATTACTTCTGGTTTTGCCTCCGTTCCCTGTATTTCTATGCACAGGTAATGCTTTCCAGTATTTTGTTCATTTTACTTTTAAGCATATTCCATTCTATCTTCTATTTTTCTAATTTGAAATTTCAACTTATCCATTCTAAAATATTGTGCTAAATTGGTGTCTATGACTTCCAAATCCCATGAAGCATCTCATCATGGTCCCCTTTTTACCAAGCCTTCTTACACTTTTTTGAGTCACTGGTTATTTCATGCATATAGGATGACATCTGACAAAGCCTGTAACTTGGCTCTCACCAGACCCATTTCCCACAATTCTAAAAGCAGAAAAGAACCTAATTTTCATTAGTAAAACCATCTAGTTGGAACAAAAATAATTAGGATGCAGCAGAAAAAAAGAATGCATGTGGACCACAACAGGGGAGAAAATGCTCTTCACATTTTTTTTTTTATTTTTTGCTTTCATTCTTGAATGCTTCAGAGTTTTTGCTAGATTGATCTGTAATAGATGCATTTAATATAGTTGTTGTCTAGGATTCACAGAAGCTCACAAAAGATTGAGTTTAGAAGGGGCCTCTCAAGACTCTTCAGTCCAAACCCCTGTTCAAAGAGAGGTCAATGACAGCAAATTGCTCAGGTTTTAAATATCTCCAACCATGCAGGCTCCTTAACTTTTCTGGGCAATGTGTTGCAGTATTTGACCACTGATAGAATAAAAAAAAGAGATTTCATTTGAAGTTTGAATGCAGTTTCTTGTATTTCTGTTTCAGACTTGTTGTCCTTTCAGATCCTTCTGTGTTGCAATGTGGTACAAAGTTGTCAAAGAATTCGCTCACCATACTGAGTGAATATTTGACTTAATTTATTTGCAGTTTTCCAATACTAAGGCTGGAAGATACCATTACAGCCATGTAATCTAACCTCCCTCAGAAAAAAAAAGTGTAAAATCAGTGTCAGTAATTTTTGCATAGAGCCAATAACCATTTGTTTCAAAACAATATATAACATAGGAAGGACTCATATCTTCAAATACAGCTAGAAGTAACTGAGGATCTACTACATCCACTGGTGATTTGTTCTAGGAATGTCTCTTTCCCAGTTTTGTGGAGCCTTACTTATTTTCAACAGGTAATAATTTATGGGTCCTGAGATAGAGCTGGCTGTAGGAAAATACCCACAGACATTTTCAGTGAGCCTATCTTATCTTAAAACCTCTCATTTACCCGTTTTCCAATCTGTCATTGGTTTGGTTTTGCTATTAATCTCTCTGTATCTGCTGCTAGTTTTGTTAGCATCATAGCTGACATTTTTAGTGAAAACAGAAGCAAAGATGTCATTAACAATGTGACCTCAAGATTCCTGTCTATGAATAGGCCAACCTTTTTCTTAATCTTTTACCACTTTTATAGCATTTGCTCCTATTTTTCATTTTCTCACAAATAATGCTTTGCCTTTCTGATTTCATCCCTAGACTGCTGATACTCTTATTCAAGATATTTTGTGCCTGGGAGTTATCCTTTTATTTGTGGGGTTTTGTGTGTTTTGGGGTGTTTTTTTGGTTGGTTGGTTTTGAGGATATTTTTGGTTGGTTGGTTTGGGGTTTTTTTGTTTGTTTTTAACAGCAGCATCATCTCTCTCCAGTTCCTTTTCCCCTTTTTACTGACATTATGTAAACGTTTAGCATATTCACCTCCCAGTGTTTTTTTTTGCTCTGCTGTCCTAAGCTCCATGATTTATGACACTTATAATCTCCTTTCTAAATGTCTGGGGATAGTTAGTTCTGTCATCTATTTCATGGTCACTCTCAGGCAAGTTCCTTTGCATCTGCATGTTCTCAACCAGTTCTTCCAGGCTGGCCAGAATGACAGCCAGAAGACCTTTCCCTCCTTCACCTTTTATGGAAACAAAAATGTTATCAGGACATCTCAAGATTTTGCTGCCAAGATGTTCCTGCTACCTTTCTTTCTCAGTGCTTGTCTGAATGATGAAAGAGTTCAAGCACAAACCTGTTCTTTAAGTCCTCCTCGTGTTTCTGCTGGATGCCCAGAAAATGTCTCATCCACCTGGACTTTCCGACCGGACCCCAAGCATGACAGCATCCTTTTACCTTCCACATTTTATCAGGTCTTTATCCCCCATCTCCTGGGATTCAGAAGAATGTCAGTATACCCTTGATACCCAGAGAAGCATTTCCTTCATTTTACTTCTCAGTGAGTGCTGGACAAGATATATAGACTTATGTCTTCTAAATAATTAAATTGGGCAATATTACAGCATTCAAATGCTGATACCTTCTGAGTCAAATTATCTGTTGGTGCAACTCCAATGACTTCAGTAAGGTTTCTTCAGCAGAGAGTGACCTGTATTTTCCCCTTGAAAAGGAGTATAAAATATTCCATTCTTTTGTTAAAATGTGAAGTTTTGATATGAATTTAAAAACTCAGGAAACATTTGTGACATCTTTTCTGACCCATGTAATTGTTACTTGAAATGTTATATCCTAGCTAGCTTATACACCATAAATAGTACTATTTCAGAGAAAAAAAATACAAAACCAAGATTATGAGAGCAAAGAAAAAACTCAGAACAAAGAGAACCACTCATCAGATCTTGTGGATATTACATTAAAAGGCAATGAGGATTTCCTTTTTATATGATTAATTCAGATTTTAATAACTAGGTTCTTCTGCACAACTGCAGCCAATTTTTTTTCATCCCTAATGTAGAAGTTCAAACAAAATGTCCTTTCTAAAGATGAATGTAGAAAAAATATTATAATATTATTGAATTCCTTAAACCCATCTCATAAGACGGATTTATGAAATTTTAAAAAAACATGAATGGAAAGGAAGTTGCCCTGAAATAAAGACATTTCAGAAGACAATGAATTCACTACAAAAGGTTTTTCTGTTAAGTACTTCCTGTAATTCCATTTTCACTGAAGCACCTGACGAGACAGGGAAGGATGCATGTGGATACTTTACTTTTTTGTTCATTAATAACTGAAGATGTATTCAGGCTTTAGGCAAAGTGAATGCAGTGGAGGCTGGAAGGACAGAAAATTCTCTGTTCAACCTGGAGTTACTGTTTCCTGATTCGTAAAATATGAAACCCAAAAAAGAAAATCCTGCATAACTGAATTACTTCTATTTTTGGCCTGAGTTAACTTGTTTAGCTAAGGGGGGGGGATTATCCAGACACTGTGATTTGAGGCATTACACCCAGAAAAATCCATCGAATGTGTCCTGGATCTTAAATGTGATCAGGAAAGGTGTAAGTTGTACAAAGGTGAGTTTAGACCTCTATTGCCTCTATACTGTTTCAAGTAAATTTTCTTGAAAAGGTCTGGTGCCTGGGCAGAAATTCTTAGAGCTGAGGGTGATGTATTGGTAATCATTGTTTATTGAAAAAAGAGTGATGTAGGAAACAGCAGTTACCACAACTTTGAAAAAGATATTCACATTTAGTGCTGGTGTCTAGGCTTGTAGGTTTGCACCATACATAGAGAGCAAAAATCATGGGATTTTGCAAAGAAGTATAGAGAAAGATTCTTTAAATTTAATTAATTGATCTCAAAGGTCATTTCCTGCTGAATCCAAACAGATTGGCTTCAGTGATGACAGTAGGGTTGAGCACACAGTCATTTGTACTCCCTTATTCCATATGGCCATTGCTATATATATCTTCTTGCTGTTAAAAAATAAAGAATACTTATGTTTCCTCATCAAAACCTGGGGATTTTTTGTTTTGGTTTGAGGTTTTTTTGGTTAGTTTGTTTCTGGTTTTGCTCTTTTTTTTTTTTTTTTTTTTTTTTAATAAAACTTTGCTCAATCATAGGATGGAAAGGGGACAGGCAGATAAGTCTGATCATGCTTTGGTTAGATATTTTTTTCAGTTCTTGTACTTTCAGATATACATTTCCAACACTGAAGGAAGAAAAAGTAGGGGAACATTGTAAAAGGTCATACAACTGGACCAAAAGTTCTAATGCTTGCAAAAACATCACCTCAGACAGACAGAAGTGTCTTTCAAATAAACATCTGCCTTTTTGGGGGGAAGTAATTGGCTCCTATTTAAAACATATCCTAACAAGATTAAAATAAATCTTACTTGCATTCACTCCTCTTGATCTCAAAAAGTGTGTTCACAGTGCAGCAGCTACCAAGCCAGAAAACATTTTTGGAAATTTCATTGCCCTCCTATGCGTTTAATCTTTGTCCCTGTTCTTTTTACATAAAGCTTATCTTGTGCCTCATGTGCACTGGAAGTCAAATTCAAGATTTGTAATTGGCTACAAGAGGATCGAGTGGCTGCCTTACAGGGTCATCTGCAATTCTGCAACTTCACAAGAAATCTGCATGGATTCCTATTTCTATGAAAGTGCTCATTAGAGGGTAATAGAACAGCATTTCATCCCTAGATTTTAACATTGAAACTGTCAAAGTAGAACTAATTTCCCAGGTGACACAGAAAAATATCCCAAAAATGCTTTTGGTATAGCTGCCATATTTTAAAAAACAAACAAACAGAAAAGTATTAATTACTGAAGGAAATATAAAACCTTCTAAATAATTATGATTTATAAAATACATAAAATATATTATTATTCTACTTTTTCTGCAGAAGCCCATATATGATAGTTTTTAAGGGTGTGGGAAATACCAGCCTTGAGGAAAAGATATGATGTATTGGTTATAAATTTCTCCATCATAGGCCAACAGAACTGCTAAATGAAATTGCTTGTTGCTTTATTCTTTTTAAGATTACCTTCCAGTGGAAAACCATGCAATTTTCAAGTTTTTGATGAGCAAAGCATTTATGTTGTTTTGCAGAGCTGCACTATGCATAATACAGACTATAAGACTGTTAGATGGATAGAAGAGATTCACAAAAGGATACTTTTATTTTTCTTTTTTTTCCCCTTAGCCATTTCAGCATTTTAAACTTCTCCCACCTTTTCTTGCTTCTAATCCACTAGGTATTCTCTTATGATTTATTGAGACATCTAGAACATATATTTTCTTAAAACTTTAGAGAAATCAAATACTGTACAAATGATATTGTATAAAGCGGTAGAGACATATTTATGCAGATTCTTCTGGAATTTTTGTGTTTACTGCATGTAAATTAGCCCTATAACTTCACTGAGGACAGACAAGAATAAATAAGTTTTGAGAACAGAAAATGTTGAAGTTTGAAATTACTTGCTGAAAGAAAAAGCTTAAAAAAGTGGTAGCAAAAGAAAAAGGTGAAAAGTCTGTTTCCTTCAGTTTAGTTCTGAATACCACTGTATGATATATATATATATATGAAAGTAAAGACTGAGATGAACAGAATTCTAAGAAATGGACATATTAGAATAAAACTTTCTGTGAATTTGATATGACTGAGGTATCTCCTCTTTTTCTGGATTTTGTTACAAATAATGTGTGGTATTCCACTAAATAATAATATATTAAGATAATTTTGCATTAAGGTATAAATGAGAACAGAATTTGCCTTATTTTATTTAGCTTGAAACAGTTTAAATCAGAAATATAACTCTTTGTAAGGATCACCCAGGCAACATTACTGTATTTTATGAGAATCAGTTAGGAGAAGTTTGTACAGTAGGTGTTTAGAAAGAGAAATACAATGTAATAGATGAAATACATTGCAGAGCAAGGTAATTCTCCTGGTATGCATGCATACATTTTAAATTATTCCAAAATTATATTTTTGTGAAAATATTATTACTAATTGGTTCTCTTAATTTTCTGTGAGCATGTGTATAATTTAAATTATACACATATATATATAATTAAAAAAATACAAAATGAACCAAAGCATTAGAAGAGCATTGACATTGCAAAGAATAAAATAAACACTCTTGAATATTGAAGATTAGTGAAAAAACACATCATACTACAGTTCCTGATGACCTCAGAGATGGGGACTCCTTAGTGTGCAGCTTAATCTGTATCATACTGGAGTTGCATTTAGGGGCAAATGCTTACTATTAAATGGGACCTTCCTCCCACACTAACACTCCTCTAAAATGTAATCGTTATTCCATTTAAACAAATTAATTACCCCCCCTGCATGTATTAGAAATTGCTATTATATACTTGGAACTTCAAAATTCACAGGCAACCTTTGATCTCCTCTCTGTAGTTTATCCGTGAAAATATTACCCAACCTTTATTTCATGCTGATTATCACATGTACTTTAGATCATAAGGAACTGCTATATTGAGCAAATGGTGTATGAAAATGGTATTTAAAACTGCTTATGTTCATGGCTATATTAAAACTGTATAGGCAATTATAATACTGTTACTGACTGACTTTTCAGGATTTTAATCTTCCATTTTAAGACTATTTTATGGTCACTGTTTGATAGAATAAGTACTCGATATATCATCTGAAATACTTCACAGAGAATAATATTATTACCTTAAACTAAATGTGGACAAAAATGTATGTGGTTGGTAGGAATAAGCCTGTGCAGACCAAAAGAACCTTGATGACTTTCTTCACAGGATGCATTTTCTTTATAGAATGTCAAGACCTTTTTTATCAAGTGTTAGGTACCAGAAGAGTTGCCACAAGTGAAATATGACAACAGGATGGTTTATAAAAAGGTGTAACTTTAAATCATGCATCTTTTGGTGCAAAGTCATTCAACATTTAGGGAACTGTTTGAAATGTCCAGCAGGTCTAGGCATGTGTCTGCAAAATAAAACTATTAAAAGTGATTTGGTATGACACCCCTTGCAAACCAAGAAAGATGTCCAAAGCCCCCTTCCCTGGCAATAAACCTCACCCTGCTCAGGCTACTGGATGGAGGTGGCTGAGCCAGGGGAACTTCTCAGGAGGGGTCATTGCCCCTGGGGCTGCTGGTGGAGAGACAAAATTCAACTATGAAATTGTGGCAGGACAGCAGACATGGATGGTGCTCTCTAGAGGCTTTGCTGAGTTAATTTTTTACAAAACATTCAGCCATAATATCCACAGAACCTTGGTCCTCATGTTTACCATAAATTTCAGGCTCCTAATGGCACTCAGGCAGCTGAAAGAGGTCTTTGACCACTGCCTAATTAATTCAGGTTTACAGTAATCAACTAAAACCATATTGTTTGTTACATCAGCTGTGCTAAAAAAAAAAAAAAAAAGAAAAAGAAGAAAGTCTTTTGTTTCCTCATGCTAAGAATTTACAATCAGACTCTAATAAGATAGCTTAAAGAACTATTTTTCATCATTTGCAGGAGAAAAATAAAAAGCAATAAAATATTATCAACAGCAAAGTTGAATGGAGTTTAGTAAATACTGTATTAGCACAAGAAGCTACTTTTTAACATAGGAAGGAGTGTATGGAATTTGGGACAACTCTTGGGTAAAATGTTCATGTTACTGAAGGCTGCCCAGCAACAGGATTGAGAGTGGAGAAAAATACATTACTTAGTTGAATTTGTAGAAATTATTTGATGTAGTTAGAAAGCAATTTCCTGAGCTGGATTTTGTCCAAGGTTTTGCAGTTGTCACCTGAAGCTTATGTGAAAATCCACAGGATCTTTCATGAACACGGGTTATTGTGACCTTTGCTATAAAACCTCAGGAGAGAAGACTCAGAAAAGTTTCTCTTGACAAAGTGCTGGTATAGTAGAGATGTGGGTAACAATGCTATTTATCTACTCCTTGTCTGATTTAAGTTTCTGTATTTTGTTGTTCTTGGATAAACAAAAGAGATACTCTTAAAAAAATAGAATAACTATATAAGGGATCTAGTAGACTGAAGTCAAGCAGTGTTACTCTTCAGTGTGGATAGTTCAGGAATGCAGAGCTAAGATTGCAAAAATTATTTTGTGTTGTGCATGATACTCACATTGACAACGTTTTTGACTTCATAAATGCTGGGATACTTTGATACTCAGTAAGGCAAAAGTACGAAGCATTATGCCAGAGCCCAGTGTAATCTGTTTTCAAGGACAAGGATAAAATTACAAACTAAAGACCAAAGAGCAGAAGATGTAGGAATAAGAAAGAGTAAAACATGAATGGCAGTCTAGAAGTAGACTGAAAAGCAAAAACTTTCATGTGAATAAGAGTTGTTTGACTTTAGACCGTATTTTCCATCTGTAGATTGTAAAGCATTTTATTAATTGTAATGAAAGCCAATGTCTTTTTCTGGGAAGTCTTATGATTGTTTTGTGTATGGGTAGTGATGCTACATCTTGGTCTTCAAATACTGCTCTATTGCTCTCACTATCAAAAGCTGCGCATTGAAATGAAATGGAGGTGTGATGGTGAAAAAAATATAACAAGGTTTTTTGGACTGAAATCCTTTTAATCTTTTCAGATTATTTTTTCTATGACAGAGGAATATACTTATGCAGTGAGACTGCTCACTGTGTCTGGTTAAGCCACAGTAATTAGAAACAGGACCACAGACCCACTTGTGATATTACATTCCTCTTTGTGTGCAGTCTGTCTGATACATGGTGGTTCTGTTGAGTTCGTGGGTCACCTGAGATGCACACATGCTTTCTGTTCTGTTCCAATGTAGTTTAAAAAATTGTTACTGCATGTACTGTTCACAATGCTCAGGAAACAAAGTGCACAGGCTCTCTGTAATGTAAATGCTATCATGAATGGGTGACTGGCCTTAATCTTTCATATATGATCTTTTTTTTTCATGCACTCAAAAATTTTCCCCCTGCAATTCATGTATCAACACAGCACCTGATATGAAATATCTGCAGTTTATTTATCTTTGGGGATTTTATCTATGGTTTATTAAGGTTACAGACTGGCATACAGTGAGAATTATTGTAATACATTCATGATATTTAAGTGCTGTCTTTTCTTGAAGGTATGAAATTAGAGAAAAATTGAAAATAGCAACAAAATCTGTCACATGTACACTAATAAAGCCTGTTCCTACAGCTATACTTAAAATAAAGGTGGGTGCTTCAGACAAGCAGACAAAACTGGATCAAGTCCAAGGTTGACTAAATGACCTCCTGAGATCCTTTCAACCTAAATTATCCCATAGTCAACCTAATTATCCTATAAGCTTATGTTTTTTAAAACACTCTTTTTGTCCCATACTGTGTCACCATTACATCCAGTGCTGTGATCCCTTTGGGATTCTAGTTGGGCAGCAGTGACACTCAGTAGGCCTTGAATGAGCAGAACTTGGAGGAAAACAAATATGACATTAAAATTGAAGCAAGGCAAAATATAAATTGTTATGATTTTGTGGGTCAACAAAAGTTAAAAAGCTGCTACTCTTCTGCTTGCCAGCTATGAGTTGGAAATTGCTATTCTGATCAGCTGAGGTACAGATGCCATCCATAAAAGCACACCTAATCCATATCCCTTCAATGCAAAACTGTGTAATTTAACCTACTCATTTACAGCTTGTTGGTGGCAAATTTTAATATAGGAATAGTATTGAAAGGATGGGGCAGTATTTTCTGAAATTGCTCAAGGTCAGTTTGCAAGAACAGGCCTGGGTGTGCCGTGAGAAAGTGATTTACTTCTAAGTATCCAGATTCCAGACACTTAATGTTGAGTAGCAAACGTGAAAGAACTGAAATTTGAGGTCTGAGAGAACTTCTTCAGTTAAATCTTATTCCTGAAAGATTGCCCAGAAGTGTTTAAAAATACAAAGGACAAAATTAAGATAATATTCACATTCTTTTTTTTCATTTATTACCAGTGATTGATTTTTGGACAGTAGTTCAGACGAGAGAGTGATACAAGTAGTTACTTCCATGACAAATTGCAGTTTGGGGAGTCTTCTTCCTTGTAATGTCATTCCAGGTATGCCTGGATTCCTGTTTGCTTCACACCTTTGTACTTCTGCATGTGTTTCAGTGCTCTCACATATTGCCCTCCTCAGGCTATACCTCTGTGCTCTCTAACCCTCTTCCTTCAACTTTTTTTCTCTGCCTGACATTTCTATTTCTTCCTTGCCTTAAGCCTCTCAACCTTTTCATTTATCCTTGAGTTGGCCTTCAGTTAGTTTTCTTCTTTCTGATTCATCCTCATTTTGTAATTTATCTTTTATCTTTAGAGGGCTGAAAGATAATCAAGAACTTTTGAGTTTTTCGAAGAGGTAATGGACCCAGGTCACTTCAGGGTGTGATGCACTCTTGAACCCTATATTGTTCATAAGAGTCTGAGGAAAACTGGCATTATATCCATGTATCCTGACAGCTTATTGTAGTTTCTTCCCATTCATCACATGCATGGTGAGTGGAACAGAAGAGCTGCAACCTTCTCTTAAAGTGTCTGAAGGGTCAGCGTAATTTTCTTTGATGAAAGAGGTTCAGTCTCTTTCTGGACCATGAAAAAATGCCACTACTTTCTCAAACTTTTCTTAGATATTTGGGCACTTTAACACTGAGCACAGGACATGAACTAAAAAGCTGTTTGTCAGTTTAGATTCATGGTGACTCATGCGTTGGCAGGATCTAGGTGTGGTTGCACACATGTTCTACTTCCTTTGCAGGGCACATCAATACACTTTTGTCTCTAGGGAACCATCTCAAAACAGCCCAATGGCAACCTGTACAGCCCTGCAGTATTAGAACTGATTTTGTGTCTGATGTAAAGGAAATATTTCAGCAAGCCATTGAGTTTAATCATACCCACACACAGTTCTTGAATTTCTTGCTGCTTTTGCTACTACTAGAAGTGATCACAAAGTGTTAACTTAAAATTTGGCTGAAGTTAAGCTGAAACTGAATTTTAAGTGTGTTGACTCAACTTCCTCATTCTTATGTATAGGAACTTGTTCTTTTAGCACAAATAAATTCATTCCAGATATGAATATGGATATGCCAGAGTGCAGCAGGATTTATGTTTCTGATTAGAAATAAAAGTAACATAATTGTTAAAGATTTGAGTTTCCACCTCTGTTTATCTGTGTTCCTTGTTTATTGTTTCTACTTACGAGTCTCTGCACCCTGGGCAGTGCTAACTTTTAGTAGCTGTTATGTTTTTTTAGAGTTTTCTTTTAAGTCTTGGGACTATTTTGCCATTTGATTGCATTTCACCAAGGAAATTGTGCAGGATATATTATTTAGTGAAAATAACTTGCCAGGATGCATAGACAAAATTGCTTTGGCAAGGATTTCTGAGCGGGATACAAGGGAAAAGCATATTTGAGGTCTCTGGTGCTCAGGGAGATGTATGTATTATCTAAAATGAATCTTTCCCAAACTGTCAAAAGCTTTTTTCATGCTCAAATATTATGTGGCAAATTCCAAATGACAGAGTACAGCATTATATCATGCTTACTAGTATCCCAGCTCCTTGAGGGGCTGTATACCCTCACTCAGTTCCTGATGACTTTCAAAGGGAGCTCAGGTTACTCAGAGTCCTTCCTGGGACATTCAGAATCTCCCAGGATGAGAGGGTGTAACCATAAGCCCTCTGCAAGGATACCGTCACCTTCCTATGCAAAAACAACCCTTGGAACAAATTCAATTTTTTACAGTCAGTAGCTGAAATGCCATGTCTCATGGAAAACTATAGATCCTCTGGTGTTATTAATATCCTAGCTCTGGGACATACACACATTGACCTCTGTTCCTAAAATGTACCTTTGAGTGCTGGAAATATTCTGTACAAAATATAAGACAAGCATTTTTTACACAAGGATTATTGGACCTGATGGAAGAGGGGTAATTCATAGAATTATAGAATGGTTTGAGTCAGAAGGGACATTAAAAATTTTCTAGTTCCAACCCCCCCCCTGTCATGGGCAAGGACATCTTCCACTAGACCAGGTTGCTCCAAGCCCTACCCAACCTGGCCTTGAACACAGGAGGACATCCACAACCTCCCTTGGCAACCTGTGCCAATGTCTCACCACCCTCGCAATAAAGAATTTCTTCCTAATGTCTAACCTAAATTTACCCTCTTTCAACCCACAGCCATGAACCCCCACCCTACCACTGCACACCCTTGTATAAAGTCCCTCCTCAGCCATCCTGGCCCCATTGAGGTACTGGAATGTTGCTGTAAGGTCTCCCTGGAACCTTCTCTTCTCCTGGCTGGGCAACCCCAACTCTATCAGGCTCTGCACAGCAGAGATGCCTCTGAACAACTCTGTGTGCCCTCCTCTGGACTCTCTCCAAGACCTCCATGCCCTGCTTATGTCAGTGGCTCCAGAACTGAAAAAATTACTCCAGATGGGATCTCATGAGAGCAATGTACAGGGGGAGAATCACCTCTCTCAGTGTAATTACACCTCCTCTGTAATGTTCAAACCCCTGTGTTCCCACCTTCCTATCTGCTGCTTTTCCAGAGGCAGTGGGCTGCTGCACATCTAAGAAAAGTTTTTGCCTTCCACATGAGCATCAGATACAGAGAGCAAGTTGCCAGCCTATCTAATACGTAGAAGCAAATGCTTCCCCTGCAAACTCAGTAGCCAAATCATAATTAAAGGAAAGGAAGTATTCCATGCACATATAAGCTTAGGGTACGTGGATTGCAGCAAAATACAGTATTGTGAATACGGCAAAGAAAGGAATATGCAAACTAGCCTTAGTGCTACAGCTTTTTCAGGCAAAGCCCTGAGCTATCAATTATTTATTTTGTGCCAGAGATGTGGGATTTGCTGTCTCTGGCATGTGCAGTTCCTCTGAGCTCAAATGTGAAATATGATGATTTTTTTTCTCCATTTCTCATACTCTCAGTGTATCACACAGATGAACATTGGCCTTAGACTCTCTGTCCTCCAGGATAATGGAAATAGGAGTTAATTTTATTTTGATTTTTTCAAAATGTGATGTTTTCACTGGCAGGAAAAGGCTAGATTAAGGTCTGCTATGGGAAAAAAAATAACCTGAAGTATGGCAGCACTAGAAGGGCTTAAATTCAAGAGCCTTTTGCTCTGCAAGATTTGGTGGCACTGCAGGTGGACAAGTGTGTGTGAAAAGTATGAAAAGTAAATTTATGCAGCTGGGAAGTTTCTTTGTTTTATGTTTGAATAGCATTTTGCTCAGTGACATTTTGGTCTGTGATGGGGCAACTCATTCAAATAGAAGGAATATTTTATTTTTGGCCCTTGAAGGAACCAGGAATGTGCTGCATACATTATCTCAGCATATTCAGCCCCAGCATTGCACTGTTATGTCCAGGAGAGCTTTAGCTCAGAGCAGGCTTCCAACCAGCTCCTTCCAAGGTGTTTTTAGTGCCACTGTGGTCGAGCTGTGTAGTGATGCCCAGGGACACACAAGCCAGCTGGCAAAGTTTCTCATCTAGATCCTCTCAAAATCTACTTTCATGGGCTTTGGTTGGACTTGAATTTGAGGTTTTAGGCTGAAGTTCCCCATTATTTGGTGCCAGTAATGGAGTCAGTTATTCCAAAGCCTTTAACACCAGTGATTCTTTTAATTCTTGTGATTCTTTATAGTCATATTTTCCAGGGAGCCCGAAGACCTGCTGTGTTTAAGACAACAGAAAGAGGAGTCATAAATGCATTTATCTGTAGCAAAGGGATGCAGCATTATTAAATGTTCATTCTCCACGTATGCTCCAGACAATATTGGTAATGATAAAATGTTCTGTGATAATGATAAATGCTGCTTCCACAAACACACCTCTGACAGATTTTGGAACTATCTGATAAAGTTTCTCAGGAGAGCAGAAATAATTATACTAGTTACATACACTGAATTTTCTTTCCTTCTTCCTACCTGCTTGCTTCTAATAAACAGAACTTCTAATTTCCTTTGCATGCAGGCATGCTAGAAATTAATGGAGTAAGTGCACATGCTGTTTTACTTTGCTGGAGATTGGCTTATACAACAGATTTTTACTCTGTAAGACAGATTTTGCTGTATTTGTGCTTTTTTCATCTCCCCCTGAGGAGTATTAACTCAAAGCAACCACAAGACACCCATCCTTGCCTGCTGCTTCTTGAACTGCTATATCCTCTTCCTTGCTTCTTGCTTCTCTATTTGAAGCATTTTTTTAATTTTTTTTTTTTTTTGAGAGAGAGAGAGAGAGGAACTACCAAAACACCTAGAGGCTGTCTCCTTTCCTAAAATCATAACTATTTGATTTGAGAAAGCTTGAACATGTAAAACACTTTCATTCCTGTAGAATTTACTTTCAATAACCGTATTCTTTCTACTCAAAGCAAGCTGGGTAGAGTGCTCTGTAAAGTACAGTACTGGGAAAGGAAGATGTGTACATGGCTGGGAAACGCTGAGCTGCACGGGAAGCTGTAGGCACTGCATGTTTATGACTTGGTTTTCTAAGCAATCTCCAGAGCTTGAACGGATTACAGAGATATTTTAACAAGGCTGCTGGCATCCATCACCAGCTTTCACTTACTGAAAAAGCTAAAAGATAGAAGAATGTAATTATTTCCACGTAAGTTAAATGCTAGTGGCTGACTGTCATGAATACTTTGATGTTTTAAAATTCTGTGTCTCCTAGAAGGCAAACAGGTAAGTCTCACACGCTTCTTTTCCAGTGTTCATTTTAGTAAGGAAGCAGGGACTATCAGGAGTCTGGTGTTGAAAGGGAATGTGCTCAATATGAAGGCAAACTGTATTTCTTAAAATTTAAAGATGTAGTATTGCATGTTTTCTGTCAGCTTACAAATACACGACCTATAAAGCTGAAATATTTTTGTGAATTATTATTGTTTTCTATAGCAAAGACTTGAATGTCATTCCAAACTAATGCCTAACATATGCAACTATTTTAGAAATTTATATATACTTTTGGAAGAGGATGTGTATGTCAGTCATCTGTTCATAGTACAGTATCTGTTTCTTCTTGTCCTCCTGTAATTATTTCTAGATTGATTACTCTGATTACAATGCTATTTCATATGATAAATGCAATACTGTGAATAGGGTTAGACTTTCTGAAGATTATTTTTGTTGTCCATTTTTTTTCCTGAACGGAGGTCTTCGGGCAGCTTATGTTTCAGATGAGCTCTGCATCACTGTCGAAATGCTGTGGTAAATAAGGGGTTTCCTAGCTCATGAGTGGGAATCTAAGAGCATCAAAAATAGATATTTCATTCCCTTTCACCCTTGAAAGAACACTTGTTCTCTTTGAGTAATGGCACTGCTGTGCCTCTAGAGGTGAGGCTTGCTATTTGAAGACTTTTAACATAAAAGCCCTGATTGCCATTTAAGAAAAAAAAGACCCTTCGAGCACAAATAGTACTTGTCTTAATAAAGTTTTTTTTATTGTCCTCTGAGAGTATTTGCCAACCTTAAGTATTATTATTAGTGAAGGGCAAAGATTTTACATGGTTCTCTAAGATTTTTGTTTACAAGAATGACCATCAGAGAAGAGAGTACTTTTGGGTTAAAATATAAAAACGCATTCTTGTTTTTTGTTTTAAGATATCGTTGTTTATAGAAGGCAATTAATTTATGTCCTATTTTCAATCTGACTGTGATAATTGAAACTGCTAAGAATGACTAGATGTGTAATTAACAGAAGACTGAGTTATTATCACTTTCTCCTCCTTACAATAATTCGGCATAAAAGTGTAAAAAATGGCTCTCATTAAAATCTCGCAGCAGATCAATCCACAAAGGGGAATAAAACATCAAAACAAAGTCACTCAAGATGTACAAACACTGTGATTAATTAATTACACACTGAACAGCACCAAGGAAAAGCCTAAAACCAAATTAATTATTTAAGAAACATATATATTGCCAATGGCTAACGTGTTTAGGCTGGCTTTGGTTTGGTTTATTTTTTAAGGGGATACTCCAAATACATTACGGATCTCTATTTTTATATTTTGCTTTTATCTTTTAGCTCTGAGGAATCACCTTGAATACCTCTGTGTCATTAATCAGTAAAGTTTTGAAACTATTAATTAATGGGTGAGTGATTACTAGGGAAGGATTTAAAGGAGTCTGACAGAGGATGTCTGATGGAGTTTTCTTTCCCCCAGCTAAGGGGAATTCTTTTGAACTTCAGGGACTTGCTGAGCTGTTGCCGGTGCCTTTCACCAGAAAGCTGCTTACAAAGATACCTCTGCTAGTGGTAAATAGGAAACCAGTCCAGTCCAGCTGGGGAGGAGTCTTTTGTGAAGCAAAGAATAAACAGATGCCTCTCTTGAAAAGCTTTACTAGTAAATATACTGGGATTCTGAAGAGTGATGGTATTCAGGGTAGAAATGCCAGCAGTTGGTTAAATCTGGCTTCGGTCAAATTCCTCAAGTGCATTTATTTGGGTGGTGTGCAGTATCTGCCAACACTCATACTCTGCATTTTAGAGTATTTAATAATGCTAACAACTACTTTGGCCACTGTGCAGTACTCATTCTAGCAGTGTCCTCTGTGTAGTAGAGTAATCAAGAGCTCTAGGTGTGAATCATAGGAATATTCAGGCTACATTGCTTTTCCTAATGCGTGGAAGTTAACTCAGGAAAGGAAGAAGAAAAAAAAGAGAGAAAGAAATTTTTTTGGTATGGTATTAAATGGTAATATCATGTAACACACACCCAAGAACTTAACAAAACCATAGTAGGATTAATTTAGCCAGTGTCTGTCTAATCCTTCATTAGCATACTATTATTTTTTTGCCCTATGGGCATGTTGCCTTTTGAAAAATAATGTGCATATTTATTCAATAGTAATAACTGTTGCTGCTTGAGAGTTTTTTTACTGTATGTGAGCATGTTTATCTAGAAAAAGATTTTAGGCAAGATGATCACCCTTGGGATTCAATGAATTCATGTGTTGCATCTTACTACACGCTTGTACAGCAAGGTTGCTGTATCTCTAATGAGAATCCAGGTTGAACAGGCATTGCAAACACATCACTGTCTCTCAGAAAATGCTGCGTGTCTCCTGGAGTATCATAATGTACACATGAAATTAGTTTATTTAAGCAGCATTAGAAGTGTGAGTCTGTCTCCATTTGCCACAACAGGCTCACCTGAGACTCTGATAGTCTGCTAGGAACAGAACCCAGTCCTCTTCCCACAGAAATCAGGGAGCATTTTCCTACTTAGATCAGTGTAGCAGTAACAGACCACCCATTTTTGTACATAACTTGTGTTCAGTATTAATGATCCCCCCTAAAATACAGCTGCCCCTGCATCTTGCTTCTACGAAATGGCATTTTAGGTCAAGGTATCCCTTTAAAAATAAACTGGTATTATAAATGTTCCACTTAAGAAGTTCACTTCAAATCAGGCTTTCTTTTTCTAAAGAGAAAATTATACTTTGTGTATGTATTTTCTGCAATGAATAGGACTGTGCTACTAGCTAGGTAGTCACATTTTTGTACATAAATTCTTGATACAGCTATATTGAAATGCTATTTTTAGTGTTAGGGTGATGTAAGGGAAGCAGTACGGAATTCCCCAGTACATGGTACATTTAAACTGAAGCTAACTCTGCAGTGGGAAGTTATTACTGGAGTTCTGTTCTTGTTGGCTACACTGATTTAAATTAAGGACAAATCATTTAAATCAATGAATATGAGTTTTACTTTTCTAGAAACAAAGTACAAACCTGAGCCATTAAAATTTATTTCAGAGTAACTTATGAAAGTATTAACAAGCTCCAGAACTAGTAACCGTAAGCTGTTACTTTTTATCATTCTTTCACTAGCTAGTGGCTAAGCTGTAGTAAGGCAACATTTATTAAAAAAAAAAATAATCTAAAATATTTTGCATTTTACTGGCTTTAATTACTATTGTTTGTGTTACTTTTTAACTGTTGCAAGCTTTTGACAGCTATGATACTCTAGTCTGATTTGAACCAATGGAAACTTGAAAAAAATGAGGCCAGTTGCCATACAGAATATGGAAAATAATTATTCTAGTAATATTAAAGTATGTTATAAGTAATTTTTAAGGATGCTAAGTATATTGCAGATAGATGGAACTATGTGTTAAGCCTCTGTTGTGCTTTTGGAATTTTTTTTGAATGGAGGTCTGTTTCTTACTGTTAGATTTTCCAATGAAATTGCTGATGATGATCTGGAAATTCACTCAGTGAAGCTCAGACTCTCATGCATGTATTATGGTATTTAAACTAAAAAGGCAAGAAATCAATTCAGTTGTTTGTGCTGCAATCGACTGAATAGTAAATGAGACACAGGACACTGAAAAATCAAAATAAAAAAAAACATCTAGAAATCTTCCGTGAAAATTGCTTTTGAAGGTTTTTTTAATTTAAATTAAGTTCATAATTGAATTATACTTTTTATTTTATACTTTAAATAATTTCCACGATCTGTATCTTTTGCATAAATTACTGTTTTAGAAATTTAATTAGGTTCTCAAATGCCAGCTGCTGGAAAAGGTGCAGCTTGCAAGGAATGAAGTGATGGTCTATATAAAAGTGTTGAAGTACAATTGGGATGCAGGCCAATGCTTTGTTAAACAAATAATTTAATCTGTTTCTAGTGGCCAGGTGATACTGTGGCAGGCAGCTGCCTGAACTGGGGATGTTTTTGTCACAAAGTCCAGAGCCTGCATGGGTAGCCTTCTGCACCCCCTGAGGGAAGGCACGTCCTGGTGACAGTGGGTGTGAGGCATTCTGAGCACCCAAGGTTCTGAACACAGGTTCACCTCTGCCTCTAGCTCCCTTGACTTCACTACTCCTGACACTCGCAGGGAGATTCCTGGAAGGTTTTTCTGCTTCAGCTTCTTAAAGCCTGGCAGACTGTCCACATCTTCCGAGTCTCCAGGGGCCTCTGCTCTGCTTCAGACAGGGGACAGCAGCAGTAAGGAGCCCCTCTGCCCTCCCTGTCCTTCCTCCCTGCAGCACAGACATCCACACCCAGCTGGAGAAAGTTTCCCTGCCCTGGGCCACCACTTCATAATTGCTGTAGCCCTCACTTGCCTTCTTCAAACATCAACCTTCTGCTTGGTCCTTTCCTATACCCTGGCCCACAACATATGGACAGAAGGTGTTTTATTCTTCCCATTTGTCTTCCTGAAGACTTTTTCTTGTTATCAGGCTTCAGCAGCACAGAGGAGCTGGTCTGAGATCTGAAATGGGCTTCTGCCCAAGCAGCTGCATTGGCTTTTTGCAGTTCCCCATATTTTGATGGCCAAAGTCTTTTAATATGGGCTCTATCTGGCTACAGGGCTTGGATAAGAAGGGATGCTACTGGTGTGATTTTGCTGCTGTAAATGGAATGGTTTTGCTGAGACACCAATTGTACCATTCCCCCAGGGGCTGATTGGCTCCTAACTTGCTCTGGTCCTTAGGCTCACAACACACATTTTCTCTATGAGGATAATGCTGCTATTGGGAGGACAGAAGGTGGTAAGAGAAAACATAAAGTGGAATAGAAACAGAACACGTACATTAGTCTGTCTTTTCAATGCATAATAAAAAGCATTTATATGAGATTAAATTCAAGCCTTGTATAAGTGAAAGTCATGCTGTAACAGACAGAATTTTATCTAAACATCTTTGCATTTAAAAACCCCAAACAATTGCCCAAATGTTGACATCTCTAAACCTATATCTCCTACAATTTCTCTTAATAATCTGATGACCAAACAGTTTGCTTTCATTTTGAAATCACCAGTTTTTGACTTGCTCCTTTTCTATGGTTGCTCTGTTTCATTGCTTTGCCCTTCAACCACCCTTTCCTCGAACTTTTTACAATATTTGCTCAAATACAGAGAGTTTTAACACTGTTCAGTATTCCTCCTTGTAAAAATAAAGCACAAAACAAGGCACATTCAAATTATAATTATTTGTTATCACACTTTTTAAAGACTGTACTGTTGAGCATAAAAATAGACAACATAAATGTAAAGGGGTAAAGTGGAAAAGATAAAACCATTGCATCTTATCATGTTGAAATATACTTTGCATATGATGAAATATGTTCATGTAGACTTGACTTAACAATGTCTTTGTAAAAAATTGTGAAATTTTCTCCCCTCTCTTTCTTCACTTAGTCTAAACTTTCATGTTTTTCTTCCTTCATCACTCCCAAGCACTTACTCCCTTCTGATTTTTTCTCTATGTATTTCTGTATTTTCCATGTAGTTGGGATCTTGTGCTAGCTTCACTCTTTTATTTAGCATTTTATACACATCCAAATAGTTATACACATCCAAAAGAAAAAGTAATCTTTTTTTCCTATGCTCTTAAGTTGAACCATTTTCTTCCACAGGATGGAAGGAGTGACAGAAACACACTAGCTCCATTTAATCTCCTTTCTGTCACCCCATTTCATTCAGAAAAGAAAAAGGAATATTACATCACTATTTAAGCTTATTACTACAGTTACATGAAGAAGTTCCCTGTGTTTCCCTGTTCCTATGTTATGTGACTCTCTTTCTAAGCCAGATATTCCTTCTTTGGTACATTTTACTTTTGCATACATTAATGTGCAACCCTATACACGTATACTTTCATATTCAGCTTTCTGTAGGCTTATGATACAGAGGTCAGTGTGTGATAAAACATCCCGTAAGAGTAAAGGCTCAGATATGTTTTTAATCTAGAAAGGGAAGAGACTGAGATGATCTATAGTGAATTACATCTACATTAAAAATACAACAAGAAGTGAAGGAGATCTTTCCTTGATAGTTGTGAGCAGGAAAAAGAAATAGTGTGCTTAACTTTGCACTTAGAAATACTCTTTTTGTAGTTACAGTAGTGAGGCATTGGAGTAAACTGCCTTTCAGAAGTGTGGAGTATCCAGAAAGGAAACTTGTAAGGACAAGTGCTAAGAAAAGTGCTAAGAAAAGAAAGCTAAACTGTACATCTTTGTTTATAAAGCATGAAAGCAGAATGTCGTGGGGCTAGGCTACTGTCAGGAAAGCTACTCTTTTGCTTAATATAACCTGTCCCCTTTTCACAAAGACCCTGTGTGTACCAAGCTATAGGTTGGAGTTTTTCAAAGGGAGAATTAGATAATTCTTCTTATATATGTGACTGTCAGCTAAGATAGTTCTCAGGGCCTTGCCCTTTAACTTGTCCTATCACTGTAACAGAAGTAAAGAGCTGATCTAGCTCAGGTCTTTGACATTAATCACACATGAACGGTTTGGCCAAGATCTGATCTACACTTGCTGCCAGGTCACAGGGAGAAAAATCTCGAGGTATTTTAATTTCTTACACTTTACTTGTGCAATGGAAATACAGCTTAGTCAGTGCTGAACAAATGCCACGATCTAGCTAAGGATTTATCCAAAACAAGAGCACAAGAGAAATGTCTTGTTTCAGGCACTGTGGTTTCAAAGACTTTTTTTTCAGATTCTAGAGTCAAAGAAGTCAGTGGAAGCCCTGCCACAAATTGCAGTGGTCAGGCCCTATTCAGGGTCCACTTGGCATCAACCTTGCAGAAATCCTCAGTGTCCTTCCTATGGGGCCACCAGTTAAGGCACTCTTGGAAAAGACCCTTGGAGCCAGCTTCAGTTATCCAGTTACCCTATTTTGTGAGCCAATACTAAGTGGCCTCATTGCTGCTTCTCTCCTGAGGAACTTAACACTGGATAACACAATGCCGAGATTGTGAGAGAGAATTCCATTTGGTAGTCTCTGAGAAAGACATCCAGGCAGTTACCATCTTCCAGTACTTGAAAGATATTTACAAAGAAGATGGAGACTCCCTGTTTACAAGGAGTCACATGGATAGGACAAGGAGCAATGGGCACAAGTTGCTCCTGGGGAGATTCTGATTGAACATAAGAGGAAACTTTTCCACTGTGAGGACAGCCAGACTTTGGAATGGTCTCTCAGTGGAAGTGGTGGATTCCCTCACTTTGGAACGTTTTAAGTCTCAGCTCGATGGGGTGCTGAGACATCTCAATAATATTAGAAAGGTTGGACCAGATGATCTTTGAAGTCCCTTCCTGCCATTCTGTGATTCCTCTGGGTGGTGGCTTTGGTTTACAGTGTTCCCTTCCAAAACAAAGAGGTGCAGCATGATAAAGAGGTCAGAGCTAAGTAATGACGGAGCTTAAGTGGCCGTAGCTTCAACTGGAAACTCACTTTTGAACCCACGAGCTGGCATAACCACAGGAATTCCTTCACATTTCAACGACAGAGGGTCGTTAAAATTTTGACGGGAGGACTAACCCAGCCTCTCTTTTCAAAGGGGAACTGCAGCACCCAGGTTTCCCCCTCTTGCCATTCCTGGTGAGGTTTCCGAGGGCTGCTCCAGCCCCCCTGTCTCGGGCACCCCGGGGGTAGAGGGGCGGGGGGACGATGCCCAAGGGGCTGCAGAGGGAAGTGGGGCTGCTGCCTCAGCCCTGCCAGCGCCGCACAGGGGAGCATCTCCCCTCCTCGCCCTGCTGCTCTAAGGGGGCTTTTCCCTTTCCCTGGCAAAGCTTCCCTGTAGAGCAGCTGGTGGCATCCCGGGGAGGGTGAGAGAAGCCCGGGAGGAGGCGGGAGGCGGGGAGAGCGTCCCCTCTCCTTGCTGCTGTTGCTGAAGCCGGTGCCGGAGCTGTCGATGTGGCTCCCCAGAGTTAGTTGCTCAGCAACCAGAATCAATTAATATGCTTTGCAGAAAGTGCAGGGGAAGCCCGAGCTACTGTCAGCGAGAAGGCGGGAGGCTGAGGGTGACTCAGGATCCCACTCCCGCCTGACACCCAGTCGTTCCCAGCCCATCCTTCCCAAACCCCCTTTAGCACCATTCTTTCTCTTTTTCCTTCTCTCTGATGACTTAGTACATGTGCCCCAAACCCCTCAGGCAAGGTATCTCCTTGCTCAAGAATTCTTCTGCTTGGAGGGTTTTGCTTTTAGATCTAATTTTTATTTTGGGGGCAGTTGTCAAGCTTCTCCAATACTATCCTAGAAATTCTGATATTCGTGTTCTTTGGGCAGGGAAGGGGACAGCTGATGTTTTTGTGAAACATTTTGTGAGATTCCTCGGGATAAAAGGGGTTGTTTGGTAGTGCACAGTTGAGCAGCAGTAATGAAAATGCATCATGTGTGAATTGGGAAAGTTTTTGCTTCTTCCTTTATTATAAGTAATCTGCGTGGCATATATGAGACCAAAGAAGTAGTACTGATTGTTGTGAAGCACATGGATAATAGAATAAATGAGGGATTATTGTTTGTTTGTTTGTTTTTTCTCCTCCTTTTCTGCATAGTAATTTCAGGGCTTCAGTAAGGTATTTTTTTCTTTTTTCTTTCTTTCCTTGATTTTCTTTGGAGTCTCTCTGATGACACCACGAATCTGGGAATGAAGAACTTCTCAGAGCTGATTGGAAATGGCATTGCGGAGCTGAAACTTAACTGGAGGAAATATATCTCCTGAAGAAGAAAATATAATGCACTGTAAGGATCTGACTTCTGGTGAAAAATTCAAGCCTAGAGAAAACTTGTCCGCTTTGTTAGGAAGAATGGGTTGGACAATTTTCTTCAATTCCAAAGGATATCTGAATGCCATGCTGAGCTTAATCTCTGCAGCATGCTCTGTGCTTCTCATCTCTTCCTGATGCACTGCATGGTAAGGCCTTTTTCCTTTCTTTTAACAATAACCATATTTCTGTTGTGGTGAGAGCTAAAAAGAATAGCAATAATCAAATGAAAACTGAAAAATATAGAAAGGTAACGAGAGGATGTTTATTTGTACGGGTGCTTCCAGGAGCAAGTGTCCTGAATACTGCAGCAGCTTTATATGATCGCTTCTGTCTTTCTCCCTTGCTTTGTGACAGGGTGTGTGTGTATGTGTGTGTGTGTTTGTGCACACCTGTACTGCCATTTGCACTGGGACTATAACATCAGTAGCTGTATTGCACATATTTCCATGCCAAAGAGGATGTTTTATCATTTGATTTTACATTTGTCTCTCCTTTCCCCTCCCTTCACTTCCTTCCTCCTGCCCCCTCTTTTTCTGTCTGTCTCTCTGGGGTCATGGTGCTATACCTGCCCTGCACATCAGTTGTGCACTGACCACTAGAAGGCAAACAGAGAAGGTAAAAGAAATCCTGTATCAATATAAGCATAGTTGTGAATAAGTATTATCTGATCTTTTTTTAAAAAAAAAGCTATAGAAGGGTTTTGAATGTCTGCAAGATCTACAGGTACAGATTTACTTTATTTTGTTTCCCACATGAAACAAATACCAAATGCAGAGTTGGATGCTGTGTTTTAGATACAGGGGAGGCATATGTTTTGCACATGTCTGAAAGCCAAAAAATGACCACTGTGAATTATGAATATATTACTCTTGATGACCCAAGTCATAAAATAAGCAAACCCAGTACAAAATGTTCTCATATTAAGTAGGTTTTGTCATGTATTAACAGGATGTTGAGAATTATTATAAATTGCTTCGTAGTTGCAAGGTATCTTTCATTAAAAACTGTAATGTGCTTTCATCTTCCTGGGTGAAAGGTGCTAGGGGCATGAACAGCCCAACTTATCAAAAATTAGGGTCATTTTCAGGCAAGTGCCAGGCAGATCAGGCATTATATGAGTACAGTGAGTGTACTGAGGTGGAGGAACAGGTTAGCTTTTGGTGTGTAAACCAGAAAGCCTGATTTGCTTGTTGATTTTCTCTTCCAGAAATTAGGGATGAACTAAAAGATGCAAGAGTCATGATGCAAAATACATATATTTTCTTATGCATTCTGGGTGATGAGTGAGCTTGGAAGAGGGCAAGTTGAGTGCCTCTTGAGGTGCAAACTTTGGTAAGGGTAAGGTACCCTCTGCTCTGAGGGTAATCACTTGCAAATCCAGCTGCTTTTGATGGGGTTGGAAACAGAGCAGGAGCAGGTCTGTATGCAGGTTGTCACCAGCTGTCGAGTTGGGTGTGGAGGTGATGGGATCCTGGCAGCAGGTTTTGAGGGTGAGAGGGATGCAAAGAGCCAAAGCAAAATAGCCGGTCCAGGCCACACCAGGACTCATTAACAGGAATCACAGCTTAAATACTATTCAGAAGATGGACTTATAGTATTTCCTAATGCATCTCCTCCTTGTATGATGAAGGACTCTAGAAGACAATTTTTAGAGACAATATGGTAATGCAGCTTTTTCAAATCACTGCAGTGGGAGGAAACAGAGATGAAACAAACACATTCCTTTAGTGTAACAATTTTTCAGTATGGTTCAGCGGAACCAGCTTTGGTTTTAGGAGTAAAGGTTTAAAATATGCATACATGGGCATTAAAGTAGATTTTTTGTGTATTATGATATCTAAAATGTGTGACTAATATACAAACCACTGAGGAAAACTGAGGAAGGACAACAAAACCCATAAATGTCACCTTCCAATCTTCACTGTTGAAAGAAGCTCTTACTGGTGGAAGTGTTCCCTTCTGCTCTTTTTGTGAACATGGATGGCATCCTAAATTCAGCTTTCCCATTGCAAATCTCTCCTCACATCAACGGTTCTATTTCAATCAATGGGACAACTCAAATGAGTAAGAACTACTCATGTGAATAAATTATGAAGGATTTTATAAGACCAGGCTCTTTGATTGTCATGGCAACAGATTTATTAGGCTTCAGGCATAATTTGTGTTTCCCTTCTAAACAAAATCATCTTTCCTTTTAGCCACATGAATCTTTTTGCCTTGTAATTAGGACAAGAAAAATAGGTTAATTACATTCTTAAAGAATGTGCGACGATATAGATGCACTGTTAGTGAAGAATTACCAGAGTATGCAAAAGTTTACATCTGCTGGTGGTTTCCAAATCAGAGAAATGTTTTCTTATTAGAATCATTCATTGCCTTATTTATTTTTGTGAGTAGGTGTTATCAATTTTTCCTGCAACCCATTAAAAAAAAATCCTGTTAAATATCACTGATCTTTTAAGCATACTCACTATTATTAGGTTAAGGATATGTGCCAAGCTTTCTACTACATTACATGTGTTCATTATTTAGTTAATACATGATGTTCAGCTTTTTACTCCATCCATGGGCATATTAATCTTTACTGTATAGAAATACAATAGGAAGTCATAATTGTAGTAAATGTAGTAAATTCATACAGAATATAGATACATATTGAAATAGGAAGCATAAATTGCTTTTGCTGTGCAATTTTTCATGCTTATAAAGGTCTATATTCTTACATAACAAGTATAATTTCCCTCCCTGTAATTTGTAAAGAACAGTTCCTTTTCAAAATACAGTGCAGAGGAATTTTTTTGTTGCACTAAGTTATGCACAATGGAAGAAAGAAAAATACTGGAAAAAGCAAGCATTTTTTAAAAATACTTTAAAATCTATCCAGTACACGAATGCAGCAATAGGTGCATTTATTTATTTTATCCCTATAATAGCAACACATATGTAGCAAGAATAGTGGATTATTTTCTAAAGACTGTGTGATTTGAGGAGAGATCGTTATGATGATACAGGATGCTCATTGCCTTTGTCAGACATGTCTGTCAATGATTTACTGTGACTTAGAACTCCTTCTGTAGTGACATTTTTTAACATTTACTTTAAACATTTGCACAACATCTTTATTTGGCTTTCTCTGTCAATTCTAAAGCAAGTAAAATGAGGAATTTCCTTTCATTTTAAGTTACGATTCGGTAAAGTTCTGATGCTAAAAACACATGCATTAAATTTCAATCCATTGAACTGGTTCTTTAAATAAACCATGTGAATTAGAGCTTATACTGAAGAGTGGAAATACTTTCCACACTTGCATCAACTATTCCTAGTCAAGAAAAATGTATTTTAATAATACAACACATAAGCAATTCCTGTACTTGGAATGCCTTGAGCTGTGTTAACTCAAAAGCCAACAAAAACCTGATTTTTGAAAGGCCTGCAAAAATCAACTGAGTCTTAAACTTTTGGGTTTTAAACATAAATAGCCACAGAAATAATGTTTATCTGACAAGAAATTTCAGTAGATCAGCATCTTTGTTTTTCATGAACCAGGATAAAAAATTGATAAGGCCTAACAGCTTTTAAAAATTACAAGCTCCAAAAATCCATATGTATGGAAATACTGATTTCAAAATGACACAACATTTCATTTTAACATTTTTAATCAGGCTTTTAATTTGTTATAAAAAATGGGTTTGATATCTGCTTATCTATTTTTCTCCGTGAAAATTTTCAGCACTTTAAAATTTATTTATTTTTTTGACAGGGAAATGTTTTGTTGTATATTTTTTGACCTTATCTGCTGTAGCTGTCTTAATATTTATTGGCTCTCACAGTCAGCTCTTGAATTAGAAGCTCTCTGAAAGGGCATCTTTAGCACTACAGATCAGATAGGCCCATATTAGCTACTGAGAAGCAGTTTTTACCAGGTCTGTGGTAGACAAAAGCTCTTACTGTGATTCCTTCCTTTCATTCTTGTGTCTGCAACAAAAAGCAGGCTTCCATTTTACTGAGAGCTTTATGGATACCAGAAGTTGTTTCTACTACAAAAACCTTCAAGAGGCCTTAAAAAGGCATGCAGACAAGGAGCAGAATTAATGGTGTATTAGCATCCTTATTAAGTAGATAAGGTACTGAGGAACAAGGAGACTGCCCAAAGCTACACTGGCAAGGGAGGAGTTCAAAATTGAACCCAAATGTCCTTTTTCTAATTTCATCACTGCAAGGTTGCTCTTCATTTAATTCATTTTTTTGCTTAATGACTTGCATTTGGACTTTTAAGTTAATACTAGTTGAAGTATCAAATGTGAAAGGGAATTATTGGTGCATACTTCCTTTCCAGTCTGACACAATTGTCCTAATTTTTTTTCTCTCAAGCCATTCTGTTTGAATGTTATCATTACTTATGCAATTTCTATACTATGCAGGACAAGGAAATTCTTGATAAAACAAAAAAATATTAACTAGAAATATCCTGAACCTGCAATGCAAGTTCTGGGGGATGTACATGTGTATCTGTTTATGGTGTCAGGATTTAGGGGATAGCTCTGGGGGTATATAATAGTTTTGAGGGCACTAGTCAAATTTCAACACATAAAAAAATATCCAATTAAAACATAAAAAGACTAATGATTTATTATCTAGAATTCACACCATAATGAATCCAGCACTTATTCACAAAAAAATGACACAAAGAATATGATACCTAACAGCGATTCTTATTAACCTCAGGATGCCTCTTCTGTCCAAGGTAATCTTTCAGCTTTTTATCCTCTTTATGCAAAAAGAAAAGACAGTTTGTTCAAAATGTACTTAGTAGATAAAATTATGGCTGAAGTTGGGGAAAAGAAACATGCCTTGGCATTTCAATACAAACCTAGGAAAATTTTGTACACGTCAAGAAGCAAAAAAGCTTTTTGCAAAGAGTCTTGCCAGAGTTTTGAAACATCTGCAGCAGAATATCCCAGAATATTAAGGGGTTTCTGCCTCACTCTGATCTAGTTATACAGCTCCAGATGTGACACACCTCTGGATGCTGACAGCTACCATACTTACCCAATTACCCAATGACAAATTGATGTGGAAGTATCTAAGTCTGATTAAAAAGCAGTATTTCCACTGGAAAACTCATCTCATTTGTGTTCTATTCCCAAGAAATCATAAGAAAGGAACTTAAAATGCATCCTGCTGCATCAAGTGCACTCTTTTTTTTTTTCTGATGTGAACTTTTTACTGTCCTGCAATGGAAAATGGTTAGAAAGAAATGCCCCAGTCAATAGACACTTCTTTATCAGGAGCAATTACATAATTTGCTTCAAAGTGCTGTTCTCCAGTGCACAGGGCTCAGGCAGCAGGAGAATCACCTCCACTCTATTTTCATAAACAGTGATTATGCACAGAGTTGTTCACAGCCTACCTTAACCCTCTGTCCTAAACTAGACCTAATATTTTCTGTAAATAGAAAAAAAGAGGTTCTGAAAAGCTCTTCCAGTTAAGATGACAATTTTTGCAATGGACCTTGGATATCAGGATATATAAAAGTGTTTAAACTCATGCTGGTGTTTAAGAACGTACCATTTGGACCCTAGTTACTTTTTAAGACAGGAAAACTAAGGGCATCCTAAAACCTAGAAATATTTTCAGAAAAGTGAGATGTTACTGAACTATGTTAAGAATACCAGAAACTTTCCTTCAAGAAAGACAAGGTTGATGCTTGAAACAAATCCACTTAATTTTTTGGATGAGAAAGTAAACGACAAGCCTGTTTATTAAGACCTATGTGCTGTTGGAATTTCTGTTTTACTTCGTGTCTAAACCAAAAACTTATTAGAAGGTGTTTGTTCAGATACTCACAGCAAAGGTAACTTTTCACTGGATGTAGCAGCAATACAAAATACCTAGCTGGAGAAGATGGGATTGTGGAAGGACTTTTTAAGGCTCTGTTTAAAGTGGCTCTTAATGGATGACCACAATGGTCCTTAGGATAGTATTGTTTCTGTGCTGCTGAACATTGTACTTGCTCTCTCTTCATATTAATCATAGCTGGAAAACAAAGCATTCCTTAGGAAGAGTCATCTGTTTCTCTGATGTCATACCCATTTGGTTTGGGTTGCTGTGTTTTCATTCCATAGCAAATGCTTTATGTTTTATCAAAATGCTTTGGGGTTTGGCATGGCCAGGTGCTTTCTCAAAACACTGCTGTGGAAATGTCACAGTCTACATTGTACCTACTCCTTTGGAGCCACTCTGAGATTTTGTTACCTCAGAATAAAGGGAACAGCATCTTTAATATGACTTCATGTAATGCTCAGGTATTTTACTCTGTCAGGTCACTGGGAACATCCTGACTGTGCAATATGATGTACCTTGTAATGTGGTTTTAATATCTCTAGCATATCAGAGCTGATTGAGAAAGGGTTGATCTGTTACTTCTGTTCCTACTTGTTATCCTCTCAAACTCTACATTTGTTCACGTGTTTTCTAATTGCATTGGAAAGGATCACTGATATCTTTGCCTCTGGTCATTGTCTCCACACTGAAAAACATGCAATGGATGTGTAGTGCAGAAAGGCCCACAGAGCATTTGCGCCATCCATTCATTCTCACCACAAAAAATTTTGAGTCTTCCTCACTGAATTTTAGTCAGCAAGTAAAAGACCACAAGTCACATCTGCAAAGTTTCACAAGAAGAAACAGATCAAAAGCCTCACTAAATTCCTTTGAATAAAAAATAGAGTAGACCATGCAGTACAGAGAGAATCCTACAATAGTTTTGCTGAATCTGTTTCAAAATTTGTTTGTGATCTCCCATCTGGGTGTCATAGTTTTATGAGTACAGGAAGAAGGCACACCAAATGAGTATCATGGGAATTTTAACATCAGAAATATCAGTGCTCCCTCCCTCACAGCCTGCTTCTACCCATGGCCCTTCTCTGGAGCCTCATGGGGAGGTGCAGCATGTCCCTGCAGAAGTGAAGTGGTGCATGAAGAGAGAAACAACCTTTCTGAATCCCTGCAGGTAAAGCATGGGAGTAGTACAGTGTAAATATGATGCAAATAGACAGGATCAATAAGCAATTTCCTTCATACAACAGAGAAGGCCTTCCTGATATCATCTCTTTAGGGTTAGATCCCAAACTTTTGTATCAAGTAACAACACATGAATTCCTGTATATCTTAAGAATCCAGTGGGATGTCCTCCTTGCTCACACATCTCTAGCAGATGCACGTACAGACTGATCCTCCTTTATCCCCTTTTTGTGTCTATCCAAGTCTATGTGAGCACACATCACTAGCCCCCATGACAGTGTACCTGGGTACATCTGTCCCTGGTGTGTGCGCGGGACCCTCTCACCCCTTCAGTACATCCATGCACACCCCTCCTGCAAAGAGACTCAGCTGTAGGATCACTCCCTGTCCTGCCTCTCCAGGGACCTGAGCTCCCTGTCCCCTGTGGCTTATGGGCAACTCCTCAGCCCTTGGTGATGCTACTGACAGGCCCCTCAGCTACATAAATGGTGCGTGCAAAATTATGTCTCCCAGGTGATTAAACAGAAGAGCTAGCATGGCCTCATGGGCTGTATCCATGTCCCTCTTTTTCTCTTGGTGTACAAGCTCTGTCAATATGATCTTGTGGGCTGTAGCCATCACAGATGCTTACTGCTTCTCAATGCAAAGCCCCAGCTTTGTGCACAAGACTCAACTTTTACCCATGTGAAAAAGATGCTTGATTTGCTTTACATTTAAGGTGTGAAATGCAGCGCTTTGCACATGAATACTCCCGTGTCTTCTGTGCTGGGCTGAGAGCTACCATCCTACTTGGGATTGTCACAGCCAGTGTGAATTGAAGAAGAGCCAGGAAGTCTGAATTTAAGAAAGTTACCATTGCCTAAGTTCCTCACAGACACAAACTGCTGGGTCAAAGCTACTATCTGCTTCACACTTCTTTGTCTCCCGGTCTGGAGGTATGAAGTCCCATTCCCTCCTGTGCTTTTATAAGATGTAAAGATGCTGAGTTCTCCTGGAAATCAGGTTACAGCCACTGTGTGAATCAGCTTCCAGATCTGTTCATCTGAACCTTGCTTGTGTGTCCCAAGGTGAGGATTAATCTGCTAATGTTTGTAAAAAGCTATGTAAATGATCTGTATCATGCTGACAGGTCAAGTACTGCATTGCTCACTGGCTGCTCCTCCTGACAGTTTAAGATATATGCCAAACAATGTCTACACTTTCAGATGACATTTGCTGACATACCTTGAGTAGCTTAACCCTCTCAGGGTTTGGCCTTGCTTCCTTCAGCTTACTGATTGGGTGATGCAGCACAAATAATGTAAGGCTGATGCTTTTTCATATAACCTAGATTACAATAAATACATTGATTTAAGCTTGTGTGCAACCTTTGAAGGAAACCTCCTGGACCTGTTACAGCACTTGTGCAATTTGGGTCCTGAAGGACATCTGGAAAGAAATGAGGCTGAGCAGAGCTGGGTGCTCTGATTGGTGGTGGCAAAAAGCTGAGCAGAAGCTGCTTCTGTGAACCTTTGGCAGGATTTGGCCCTGCTGCACCTGCAGGACCTGCATCTGCTCAGAACAGCTGCAAGCCCCTCTGAGAATGTGAAGCTTACAAGTGGAGGTTGTGCTTGAAATCCCATAGATTGCAGATATTACCAGTTATTGAGATCAGGGCCTAACAGTGGTAGATATTGTACAAACAATTCAGCCTCTTCTAGGGAATTAACTTCTAAGTGAATGCAACTTCTATAAGTAACTCTGCAAACACACAGGACAACAGCAGGTGTCTCAAAGGTGAGTAATTAGTTTCACTGTTTTTTGTGAACTTTACTGCCTACCTGGTCCCAGCTATTGGCATCTCATGGATTTTTATATTAATAATTGGTTTGAATTATTAATACTTTAATTATCTTTAGTGCTTTTTGCAGTGCAGATGATCAGTGCCACAGATCTTTCCCGGTGTCTCTGTGGCTGTATCTATACTTTTTCTTTAATACCTAAGCTAGAAAGCAATGCTGCAGCATGAGGCAGGGGCTGTTCTTGGTACAAGCTGCTACTAAATGACAGTAGGACAGCCAAAAGAAAGGGAATTTCTGTGAATCTTGTCACATCATCCTCTTTTTGAGACAGCTGGAGCTGATAACTTAGCACGTGGGTCATTTTCTGGGACTAACACAGGGATAAGGGATAAATACCCGTGCTAGCAATTTGGGTGACTAAGTTATGAAAAAATATTTTTTGTTTCTGCCACTATTGCTTGCCTGGGCAACTTTTGCTTTCAAAGCCTAAATCTGTACCTGATGGAGTCAGCAAGAATTTGTGCCACTGCTTTCTTCTGCAACTGGCTCACACCACTGGTTCCATCATTACCCCCAGTAAGAGTTGCTGTAGTAGGAAATTTGGAGATTGTGACTTTGCATTTCATTTCTTTACCTGAAACTTTCTTTTCATTCTTTTAATGCTTCAGATATTTATCTACCACATATTTAGGGCTTAAGCAAATGTACAGGATAATGTGTGTCTCTGCACATTGCTTTTGCATGCAGATCTCCACTGGTACTGGCAGAGCAGCCCTGCAACTGGAAATCACCAAGGTTTAGCACACGTCTTGCTTAGTTTCACTCAAACAGTGTTTGTAAGCCTGAAACTCTGTGGAAATGATTGACAATGAAAGGAACTGATTTCTTCCTCCTCATAAAATGACTATCTCCATTTAGGGTGATTGTTTACACTCATACTAAGCTACCTGTATAAAGGTACCCAGCCTGCAGAGATCTAGCTGTATTAATGCAAAGGAAATATGGCAGGGTATGGGGTTCAGGGTACACCTAATGGGTGCAGCAGGGCTGTGGCTATGCTTTCAAGTAGCTGCTCCTCCTGAGGGTGCAGGCCCTTTGTACTTTTTCAGAAACTTAGGCACCCCTCTGGCTGTGTGGGAGATACCTCAGGCACGGTGATGTGGGAAGCAGTCCTGTGACTGCAGCAGAGAAATAGCTGATATTAGTCATAAGTGATTGCAGGTCAGAACAGGAGGATTTTATAATTCATGTTGAGGGTTTAAAATACCTTGTTTACTGTGCTGTTAAAGTATAAAGTTCTAACAAAATAATGAAGGCCAAACACCTGTAAATCTTCCTTTGATTAGATGACTAGCAGTATTCTAGTGTTTAAAGCTTTGACAGCAAAATTACATCACCACCCCCCTGCCTCCTCCCCCTCAAAACAAACAAACAAAAAAAAGTTTAAAGAAGTCAGGAATGAGGAAACAGAAGGAAGGCAACAGAGATTATGGCTCTTGAGAAAGGGCAATGTGCAAAGGCAAAGTTTTCCCAGTTTTCTTGGGTAGCAATTGCCATTTGGCAGCCATGAAGGAGAAGCAGCCACACGGTGCTTTCACAAGATGGAAATTGGAAATCCTCTGCTTGACGTGTTTTGTAGCTTTGCACAGCATCCTTCTGGCAGCACATACCTGCAAAGAGAGTGCTGAAGAGCAGGAGGGGTGGAGACAATGTTTTTCAGAACCCAAGTTGTCATGCTGACCAACTTCTCAGCTGCTCAGGGAGATGTCCTGCTCTGGAGGGACTCCAGAAGCCCGGACTCCCCATTCCCCACCTGATGCTGCAGGCACTCAACCATCCTTCCTGCAGTAGGCAACAGCATATACAGTAAAAATGTTATTGCAAGTACAGTGTGGAAGAGTTTGCTGCTAAATGGATGTGAAGCATATAGAAGGTAGAACAGGCCTCAAGGTGACAGAGCAAGATGTGCATGCAGATATCTATGCGAAAGCTGTTCTGGTCCTTAATTACTTGCAAATACCTGCATGTGGTGAAGTGCTGTGCTTTTTAAGTCATGCAGGTTTTCTCCTCAGTAATGTTTATTTGGCCACAGGGAGAATGTAGAGAGCACAACCATGACCAGAGTAGATGACTTTATCAGAGGAGGGAAGTTACCCAGCTTCACTGACAGATTTTTATGAAGGGTTTTCCAAGGCCAGCCTGAAGCAGCACATTGCTACAGATATTTTGACATTTGTAGTCCAAAAATCAGCTATATTCAAAGTAAAACACTGCCAGTGGGTTTCCATAAAAAGCCTCATTCTTGGATTATTTGTGGGGGTTTGAATGTAGCTGTAAATTGTACAACCGAATTGTACAACCCTTAGCTTTCTCTTGGAAGGACTCCACCAGCCTACATCCATCTTCCTTTCCCCCCCCCGAGCACACTGCTTTGCTCTGCAAGCTACCTGCAAGCACTCCCTGCCAGCCAGCAGCTCCTGCTTTGGCTTGCACCCTCCAAGCAAGCTCCAGGGAAGAAAGGACTGGAGTAAGGAAGGAGGAATTGGGAGACTCTTGAAGAGAGTCCTGATCTTCGAAAAGACAGACTTGGGAACCCTCTGAATGTTTTGTTTCAAAAACTAGCTAAAAAATGCTTCTGGCCCAACCTTAGCTTTCTGAAAATTTGACAGAATTAATTTATTCTTCATGAAACAGATAAACCTTGTGGCAAAGTGGCTGGAGGCTTTCTTACTAACAGATGCAGAATAGATTGTCCAGTTTTTCTGTGGCTGCTGCCATAGGTCCTTGTCTGATTATAGGCATGAAAAAGAAGCAAGTGTAAATATGATGCAGGCAGATTTATGGATCCCCAGAGAGGTTTTCAAATGACAAAAAGAATATAAATATTGGGTCTATGGAAAGAAAATATCCATTGTTAGAATCAACCCACAGGCTTGTACTGTGAAAAGCTTTCTTCTTCAAAACAGCTGTCAGGCCTCCTGAAAATTTAAACTGGGGTTTGTCTAGTGTAACTCTCACTTTCTATTTAAAACAAAAAATCAGAAGCATTAAACTTTTGTCTTGGATTTTTAAAATACAGGAAAGCTAATACAATTGCTGTACTAATGTAGAGTTATGAGCTTTTAGTCTTTCCAGTTTTTGGCAAAGAAAGGTTATGTCTTTTGATTCATGGAATAAGGCATTTCCCTATATAAATTTGCCATACTCTTTCTCTTCAGAAAAAGTTTTCATCCCTTCCTGTCCCCTGGGCCATTTGGCATGGCTCTTTGGTTTTAAATTGCCTGTGCTTCACTCGAGAACTGGCTGCATTTCAGTCACCAGTCACTGTGCAGATTTCCTATGTGAATTATTGGAGCATGCTTGGCATCTGGAGATCTAAGGAACTGAAAAGTATGGTTCACATATAAGACTGCAACTTAAAAGGCTTCCGGAGATGCAGAGCCAGATCTGTGGTGTGACTGAGGCAATGCCTATGCTGAACTCAACAGAAAAAGTCTCTGGGTTCCAAAAGGATGTTCCCCATCAGAGCCATGGAATGCACAATGGGGTTTCCAGCTTCAGCATAAAAATATTTTGACACAAAGTTCCAATCCTGTGAAGAGGACCAAAGGTTGTTACCTGTGTCAGTCATGTTTGGAAGAAACTAAAGATTGCTAGGATAAGCAAAATAGGACATAGCTTGAGGTTTTTAACTTAGACAGGCTTGTGTGAATGCAGTCACCAACTGGGAAATCACTGGAGAATAATGACTTAAAAAAAAAAAGGGAAATCTTTTGAAGGTGGTTTCTGTATCTTTTGAAGGTGGTTTCTGTAGCAGGAGAAAATGAAGAGGAATTTAGTTTAAGGAAAATTTTCAGAGTTGCATTAATTTATTTTCATTCATCATTTATATTGATGAACCTAATATCTTGATGATGATGATGATGAACCTAATATATTGATGACCTAATATCTTATTAGGCCAAATATTTTAAAAGTGGCAAGACAAGTGGCAAGAATGACACTGAATCAACAGTGACAGTGTCATTCTTAATGCTTTATTAATCATCTTCAGCAAAATAGTATGTAATGTGTAGTAGCAAAAAAAAAAAAAAAATGGAAAAAAGAAACTAGGCATATTTGGGCCTCTTTTTGTGGCCCTTCTTGAAGTCTTCAGAGCCATAGATCAACTGCTAGTGTTTAGTGACCTCCTGCCCAAGAGTATAGGGCCTGTGGGTGGGTCTTCTCCTATGGTTGGCACTTGTACAGTGCATAATCTAAGATGACACCGAGCCTTGCAGCCTTATGGGAATAATATTTTTCAGCAGGATGTTTGTTCTTGAATATTTTCTTCAATGTACTGTGTTACATGCTAGAACATTTTTTTTCATCGTCTTGAGTGTATGTCCTACATTTCCTCTCTGCTTTTTTTTGTTGCATGGTTTTGATTGTAGCCAACAGCAAAGGTCAAAAGACATTTTACTGTTTCTATTTCTATGTTTCTGTTAAGATGAATTAAATTGTTGGTGCTGCAAAAACTTGTTAAAAAGCTTATGCTGCAAGATTTCAACCATTATAAACTGAAGCAGAGCTGAATCAGATTAAACCAGAAGGTCCAGAGTGACAATGTGGTCCAAAAAAATAGGGTACTGCTCTGGAAACATTAAAAAGAATTCAATTCTCTGGACTTTCAATGGGCAGCTTCAAGAATTAAGGTAAAGGTTTTCATCTTGCTCTGCCTCGGGTTTTCTGGATGGGTGCTAGTGTGACACTGTATTTTAAAGTACTTTGGACATTCAATTTTTAAATTACATAGTCTTAGTCCCTTTCACATTAAACATTAATCAGTACAACTACCTGTTTAATTTACCTTACGGATACATTCTGAAATTATACTACCTAGGAATGCTGATATCATTGAATAGGTTAATTATTTACCAGTGTCTGTGAGTACTCCCTATGAGGTATCATCTTTCAGTCCAGAACTGAACCAGCACTGAGTTCTGCCCATCAAGCAGCTTTCTATTTCTTTCCTACATAGTGAAGTGAATCCATAGGTTTTTCTTAGGATATGAATGATTCAGGTGAGAATTTTCAGGTTAACTGGAACTAATATTTAGTTCAGCCTTTTATATTAGCCCTCAAATCGCCCTTGGGAAAGATTGGTCCAAGTGTCTCTTTTTAAAAAAAAAATCAAAATATTCTTTCAATTCCCAGATATGTGAGTCATGCAGGATTATCCATTTTTTTCCTATCTATTAGAATTTCCTTAAATGTCATGAACTGCCAGTACTTGAATATTGCTTCTATGATTAGTGCTTATTTCCAAATTTTGCTTTATGAGTGAAAGATCTTCCTCTCACCAGAGCCTACAGAGCATCATTCCACTGCAAGGCTGCCTGCCATCTTCCATGGATTTTAGGTGGTCCATGGCCACGAGTGTTGTGTTTTTGTGTTTGTTGTTTTTTTTTTATTCTCATTGCTCCCAGTCACCTTACCCCAGAACTCCTTAATGTTGCCTTGATGTTGATCATGAACAGGGAAGAAATGGATAAACATCTCTCTAGAGGATGATTTGGCTTTAAAAATTTGAGTAGAGCCAAATAGATACTTTACAAATGTGAGCATCCTAACCAAGAAATCTTCATTCCTATAGGGATATCATGACAGCTGCTAGAATAGAAAACAGGTTTGTGTGAACAAGAAGAATATCCTGGGCAACAAGTCATAACAGATGTACACTTTGTTTAGAAAATTAAGTTGAAGGAAGCATTCCAACCTACTGTTTCTAGGCATGTTGCTATTTATTTACTTATCACACCATGTCAGTGGTACTCAGTGCTCTCACTGTGTTCTAAGGGTACTGAGTCTTACACACATTCATTTCCAATTGCCAGTTTTGCATAATTCAGATACTGTGCATATTGTATTTATTATTAGGAGCTTCTTTATTGCAAGTAATATTTTTAAATAATATATTACATTTTTTTAAAATCAGGGTTAAATTAGGCTTTCCATTCTGGTGGCATAAATCCAGATTAGCTTTCCTTTTAACAGAATTTTTACTCAAGACTTTATGAACAGATATTGGCTTGGTGTCCATTGAAGAAAAATGTAACAAAATATCCATTTATATCCCTCAATCCTTAAGAAGAATTATGAATATGCTACTGAATACTCTTGAGATAAGAAAACAGTGAAAATTTTCAGGTTTGTGCCTATGTTCTCAATCTTATTCTCATTTTATATGGGCATTGTTTTAATTTACTGGCACTACATTAGAGTATGTCAAGATGCATCATATAAACACACACAATTTACTGTGACCTTGAGGCAATGTGATATGTGTGTTGCATTACATTAGATATCAAAATATGTTCCTTACATAGTGCCATACCCACTGCACAAAAAGAAAGAACAGGGGTAGTTAGGAGTACTGTGCAGAGTTGGAAGGCATATGCAAATAATCTCTTCAGAGCTATAGCTACATGATTTGTGCATTTTTAAAAAGAATAGGAATAAACTGTAGGACAAAAATTAATCCAAATGACTTTGCTCCATATGCAAGGCGACATCCTTTGCTGACCAAAGGAAACCTCTGAACATCAGGAGTTATGTTGCTGTTAGGGTGACCAAGCACTGGCAAAGGTTGCCCATAGAACCTGTGGAGTCTCCATCCTTGGAGATATTAGAAAGGTGTCTGGACATGGTCCTGGGCAACTGGCTGTAGGTGGCTTTGCTTGAGAAAAAGGCAGACCTTCAGAGGTTCCTTCCAATCATTTTGTGACTCTCTGATGTCCACAACTCACACCAGCAAACACTTGGTACAACAATGTGCCAGTACCCAGGGGACTGGAAATCTAACTCTTCTCATACTCTTTCTTCACTGCCCATCCTGATGGCCTTCCCATTTTGTGGGTTAATCATGCCCTTTTCACTCTTGAATCACACTTCTCTGTGCCACAGAACTCTACCCTGAGCCCTGATGAGGTGTCACCTCACTCGTGATTTTCCAAAGTGCTACTCCTTGCAGAGCCAGCTTGTTTCCCCAGGAGCCTGGGACATGCACAAGTGGAGCTGCTGCCTCTCCCAAGTGCCCTGCATCCTCTGAGCACCAGCCAGAGGGGCAGCTGCTCCCATGGATCCAGGGCCTGGCTCTCCTGGCTCTTCTGTGTTTGTGCAAATTGACCTTCAGCAACTTGCTTCAACCTTCTAGTTTTACCCTCCCCCTTCCCATACTCCATACTGTTGCAATTTTGTAAGCTGCTTGGGATAGGCATCATTTTCACTCTGTGTCTGGTTTCTAGCCCAGACGTCAGCAGGGGTTGCCACATGCTGCTGCAATATAAATGACTAATGTTGATGATAAAAGGTGTGGGAGCTAGTTGCTTGGAGTGTTATCCTACTTTGATAAGTTTGTTTTAGAAACTAGCTTCTCATATTTTCTGTTTTTTTTTTTTTTATCTTATTAGGTCAAATATTTTCAAAGTGGCGAGAAATTTTCATCTGCCTCCTTTTTTGAGTGCACATCCCAGGACTTTTGAAAGAGGTTTTGAAATTTTCAGAATATGGATAGTGTTGCTGTAGTTGTGCCAGCAGCCTTCAGCATGAATTGCAGGTTATTGGCACCTTTAAGAGTCACCTGCAACTGTGTCCTAAAAGAGGCATTCAATAGCGGAGTGCTCTATTTTTAAATTTGGGCTGATATAGGTAATAATTACACACAAAACAGTATGTGAAAAGAACATTATCAAGGTTGCACAGCTCAGCACTTGAAGCTAAGAAATTCTGCAAGTAAAATTGTCTCTACTCCATTAATTTGCCACCTTGCACAGGTGCATCAGTCACAGACTATTTTTACCCAAGATATGAGTCTCGCTTGGTGTGCATAATAGATGACACAGTTTGTGAGTCCAATACTTGATTTTTTTTATCACTTTTCAATTCATAGCTCAGATTCTGCTGTGAAGGCAAAATTAGTTCCTGCTGGGGCATTCCAGTGTGTTCCACAGAGCAGGTCCTTGCCCACATGCAAGCACTGACTAAGGTTTACAGTACCTTAATAGCAATTCGTGATATTAATGCTCCCTAATACAGCTGGTATCTTAAGGCAAAAAAAAAGAGTAAGTTTACAAGTATCCATACCTGTGAATCCCTGATGTAATTTTTGTTTTTAGGGTACGTGGCAGCACATACTGCAGCACCCATTGCCTTTCCCTCCAATGGCCACTACTCACCTCTTTCAGATATTCAAGGCTCCAGGCCAAAGGCAGGCTCTCAGAAATATAAACAACTTTGAAAAGTGTGGTTTGAATGAGTTGTCCTGTTCCTCAACATCTCATGCCTACAGACATGACTGCTGCTTCTCCTCTCACTTTCCTGCCATCTTTTAAATTCTGCAAAAAAACCCAGAAGAATCCTACAAGCAAAAAAAATTTTCTCTCCTCTTCTATGGCAAATGCACTGTGCCCTGACTGAAGCTGGAATCTGGAAAACAGAACAGTGCTTAGCTAAAACCTACCTGATAACACATGAACACAATGAGGCTGAATGTATCTTGGATCACTTTTAATTGTGCAATTTTTGGCTGGTCCTTGGAAATAATGGAAAAAACAAAACAAAACACACCACAAAGAATTTATTTTTGAAAAGCAAACTGAGAACCTTTTGCTCTTCAGACTTTCATAGTGACAATTGTTGATGTCATTTCATCCTGTTGAGGGTAATTAAACAGGGAAAAAAGGGTAATTTCTTTTTAAAACCAATCACTTAAAAATAAACACATTTCCAGATGCATGAGACCTTCTTCAGCACTTATATCAGGATATCTCATCTACCATAAAATTGCTAATGAAGTGAAGATACTTGAATATTGTACAGAAAAAATGTTGTCAGGTTTCCTTACGGATAAAACAATGATTGGTTTACAAGCATCATTCCTGTAAGTAGAAAAAACGAATCTTTGCCATAAAATGCTATCGCTGAGACAAACAGTTGGTATGCATCATCCCAGACCAAATAGTTATACTTTTTAAGAGTTACAAAAAGACCTGAGCACAACTTTCCTAAACCAGAAAGTGTCAGGTGGTTTTAATTATTTGCAATGTCCCTTAAAGTGTCTGAAATTAAATTTTGGAGTAAAGGTATAGTTGGAAATGAAAGATTCTAGGTTGTACCCACAACCAGCTCTTTTCTAGAGACTCTCTAGTTCTATATCCCTCAGGCTTCCGCACCCTTTTCTGGTGCATGTTTGTTTTATAAGGAGGGGTCACTTTTGTGGTAAAGACAGGGAGATCCATTATAGACCAAACTGTCTTCTGGCCTTAACTGAATTTAGAGATATTATACAGAAAAAAAATAAAAATTTGTGTACTTTTTCCCATCTCTTAATATTTCTTAAAATCTTCTGAAGCAGCTCAGTTTTCATTCCAACATGCAGCAATGAGGGCAGATCTTCAAATTGCTTTTGACAGAGGTTATGTGCCTTCTGGCAGATAATGGAGACCTGTCTTTCACTGAGACTTGGGTATTGTATTTTTTCTTTTACAGGGCTTCAATCTATTTTTGCTCCTGAAAGAGAAACCTGGAGATGCCCTTGAAATAGAAAATGAGGTGCTGAAATCTGGAATGATAGAGAGAAACACTTCGGCATCTTCTTCTTTCACATAACCATATCAGCTCCTGCTACTTTGATCTGGAAAAAATACAAATTTTAAGACTTTAAACAGGGCTATTTTTAAATTAATATTCCAGCACCCAGTGGTATCCACGGTAGCTTTATTTGTTTTTCTGTTGGTTTTTTTTTTAAGTTTAGGGAAGATGTGCAAAGGACTAAGAGAGAGAACTCTGAATTGAAACTTCAAGTCTATTGTGTCATAGTTTCTGGGGTGTGGGAGGGAGACACATTAATGGTTTTTCTCTCCTTTTTTTCCTCTGGATGAAAAAGGTTCTATCAACCTTGGCATGTAGAAATTATAAAATCTTTGGAGGAAGGACAATATATCTTCAGTGCAGTGTCCACATTAATAATAGAAACCTAGTAAGATTTTGTCCTTTGTTGCTCCAGAGCCCTCTCATACAACTATATAAGGCTGCAAGAATGGCAAGAAAAATAACCAAAAGCATGAAGTGGCATCTGTATGAGGAAATAACTAGACAGAGAATTTTCAGTCTTGAAAAAAGATGCCTACAGGGATATTGTACAAGACATGCAGCATTCTAGGTGGCCTGCAGAAAAAAAGCCAATTACTCAACGTTTCCCAAATTAGTAACAGGTTCAAATTACAAGTGGATACCTTTTCAGATGTCCCTTAATTATCTTTTGAGCTCATTACTAGAGGACACTGCATAGAAAAGAAATAATAACATACGTTCAAGCAGCAATTAGACAAATCATAGAAAACAAAGTTATGAAGGGTCATTAAACCCAAAGAGGAAGTTCTTGACCTGCAGCTTTCTGGACTCTAGTTAGTTGTCATGGGGTAAGCATTTCTACAGGCATGCTGTGCACTTTTGGCATCAGCTCATGGCAAGGGGATGCCAGATCAGCTGGGCTGTGGTGTAGCTCCCTTTAGCTGCTTCCATGCCCACTAACACTGCAGTGTGTTTGGCCTTCACTGAGCATGTGGCAGTTCTGGGAATCTCCACTGTGGCTGCCTTTCTGTTCCTTCCCCACTGATGGGAGAGTGCAGCTGTGAGATACAAAAGGTCTGCTCAGGGCTGATGTTTGGTTTCTCTTCCCCATTGCAGCTGCCACTTCTAGGGCAGGAGTCTTTCCAGGCTCTGCAGGATGGAGCTCAACAGACATTGTGTGAGGAAGGAGCCTGAGAGATCAGTTCCCCAGCACTGTGTCCACACCATGCAACTTTCATTTCTCAGCATTGTCCATTGCAGCAGAGCAGTTAATTGCCCGAAAATGGACCACACTCAGTCAGTGTTCTTTAGAACCGGTGCGTTTGCACACATGGCAGAAGGATTTATGTGAATAAAATAAGCATAGACCCTGTAATTCTTCCTTTATTCTTATTGATAGAGAGGGGGCTAGAAGTTAGCCACAGGAAGAGTGTGAGGGAGTTTTGACTCAAATGTCTGAAAAGAAGTACAGAGTATATGAAAGGAAGAAAATGGCACATGTTTGCTGGAGAACCAACTGAGATTCAAACCCTTCAGCATCTGAGCATTAGCACCAAGTAACCAAGCAGAATGCTTTGCGTCAGGGAAATGGGTTGTGAACACAAAACAGGCCAGTATAAACCAACCAGAATTAAACTGAAATTTCTCTGCTGCTTGGGCCTAGCTGGAAAAAACTGAAGTGTTTGAAAAACGCTTCCAATGTGGGTTTTGGTTTGGTTTTGTTTTTTTTTTTTTTAATAGACTTAATTTTTCTTCATAGTGCATCTTGTATCAAATGTGAAAGGGCTGTGGGTTAAAGAGTGACTTACTCTCATTTCAGTCAGGTTTGCTTCTTTCACAGGCTAAGACTTGTGAAACCTTATGAATCCTGGTATGGCAGAGCTTGCTGTAGATGGAGGAGCTAAAGGCTGTTTGTGAACCCCTGGCTAACACAGCCTGCACAAAGGCAGGAAAAGGAGCGCTGGTAGTAATAGCCTGGTATTTATGGATCATCATGCTACAGATAGCTGAATGGCTTTGTTTCTAAGATAAAGATACTTGTGCTCAAAATATTTGGTCTCTTTATAATACAGGTTAGGTATCCTGAGCACTTCACTATTGTGCAAGATTCCAGAGACACTGATGAGGAGGAAGAATGTAAAGCTGGCTGCAAGTCCTTTACCTTTTCTGAGTTCTGAGCTGCTGGGGAGACAAAAACAGCTCCCAGAGCAAACTGGATCAGGCCCCCTGACGGAGCCCTCCAGTGCGTTACCTCTTTGAATTCTGCCCTCTCAGAGTAACCTTTTTTGCTGCTGAGTGCTTACCTTTATTCTAGAGGATGTTGCACATTACTGAAACCTTTGGAAATATCCTGGCTGTAGTGCTATAAATAGTGTGAATTTCCCACTGATTAAAACTTGCCAGCATAGCAGCAGCCTGACATGGGCTTATTTGCCCACTTGCAGACTACACAAGTGCTTTTGACCACTCTCCACTGAGACTTCACTTCAGACACCTCTGTCTCTCTGCTCGCTGCTTGAGAGCGTTATTGAACCTGGCTCACATTCCTTCTCTTTCTGATCTTTTCCTTCTAATGAAACTCCTCTCTCTGGGTAGCTTTCCTTGTCTCTCCTTTCCCTTTTCTTATGGCAAGCATCTTCTTAGGTAACCTGCTTTCTCCTGTGTATTAGTTGCTGCTAATTGTATTTTGCCTTTCAGTTCTGTGAAATCTGACTTTTAAAAGAAATGCAAATGTGTGTCCTTACACCCACCAGTACTTCTTTGAGCAGGCTCTTGAGTGATAGGTGACACCACACTGTGTTAGTAGAGTTTAGGAGAGGCCTTACCCAGGCAAAATGGCAAAAGGATTGTGCCATTAAAGACATGATAGAAATGAAACCATTCCAATGTATTCCTTAGAAAAAGAGCTGCTAATGAGCAGTCTGTGCTTCCTGACTTTGTCTTCCTCCCACACATCACTAGCAGCAATGCAGTATCCATTTAACTGCCCTGTTCAGCATCTTGCCTGGAGGCTGTCTAGGACCTTAGTGGAATACCCAACTTTCCCAAGTCTGCCATGGAGAAAAATGAGGTTCAAACTACTTTTTAGGAGGAAAGAAACAAAATTATTTGACTGTGATGTTCAAGTGGGGTTAAATACTCGAGGAGCCTCTCTTCCCTGCTTGGTAATTCAAGCACTTCTTTGGGAGATAAGGGAAGGTGTCAGCTCCAGCAGCATCTGAACTCACACTCTGCTTTGTATGATTTCTGTGCCCTCTTCAGTTTGCTAATCAAAACAAGTTTCCTCTGTGTGTTTCTTATCCCCAGAGGCTGGAACTCTACTCAGAAAATTAAAGCTCTCTTATCTCTTAATGTGTCATCACAGTTAATAGCCTGGGGACTGTAAACAAGTTCAAATATCAAAACAATTTGGCTGGTGATTGTCTGTGATTATGGATAAAGAATACAAAATTTGTGCTCGCTGATATTCAAGCTAGATTGAATACAAGGAGCCAGATCCTCAGCCAGTGTAAACAGAAGTGGCTCAGCTGAACTCAGGGAAGAGGCTGCTTTGTACCGGCTGAACAGCCAGCCCTGGGAGCTTTTGAGTTTTCATTCTTGTTTTTCAAAGTGCCAGATAATACATGACAGCACCAGCTGATCAGGAGGAACAGTGAGGGCCCCCGGCAGAACCCAGACCATTCTCCTCTCCACTGGCTGCCCAGGAGTTCTGCTTCTGCTGGCTGCACCCTCCGCTCAGCCTCTTTGGGGACCTCATGAATAATGACTTAGAAGAGAAATGATTTAAGATTACAACACATTTTCAAGAGCAAGTCAAGGTGCCAGCATGTTCTAAAGCTGACAGCTACATCGGAGCAGGTACTCGGCAAGGCATGTGCTTTGTATCTTTGATGTGCCAAACATACACTTTCTGCTGCCTTTTCCAAAGCCCTGCCGCTGTGCTGTCATCTTTAGCTCAGTCACTGCTCATGCTGAGAGTGAAGAGACAAGTAAGGATTATCTTCTCTTGCTAGCAATGCTTTGTCTAGTCCAGGGGGCTGTTTGAAATGACAGTCACGTGCAACACGTCCCCCAGATTTGGGAGATGCTAGTGGGTGTATTTTAGAGCACTGCTGGATTTAAATTTCATGTTAACATCTTTCTTTTCAAAGTGTTTGTATGACCTCACTTCTGGGTGGTTCTTCAAGGAATCCCACAGATGAGAAACTGAGGCAGAGATTAAGTATATTTCCCATAGATATATATAATATGTCAGCAGTAGTGCAAGGAGATGAATGGTGCAAGGACTGTCCTAACCGCTGAACTGTTCTTTTTTTTCCTTGTGCAACATACATGAAGTACCTATCTTTTCAAAAGGCTAATGTTAGATTAATCATGAACTAAGTAGGAAATACATTCATTTTGGTGTAGCAGGAAGGCACTGTTCTAACAAAGTAGTAATTAAATAAGAGGGATTGCTATTAAAGAACTGTTAGGTCTGGTGCTCTCCACTCCTTCTATCTCAGCATTTCCATCAGCACTTCTGGGTAAGGAAAAGGAATGTTTCTGAAAAACAGGAAGTTGCACCAGAACAATACAGAAGGAAGAAAGTGCAAAAATACGAAACAAAGTCAAATGAATTAAAGAAATTTCCAGAAGATAATAATAAAGGCTACCCAGAAAGCCGGAAGATTTTCTATTTACTTAATTTGGGTAATTATACTAAAACTGAGAGCAAATATTTTCACAGTAGCAAAAAGCACCCACAAACACCAGCCAGCCAAAATACCACTCTGGGCATGAGGTCTGTGAAGGTCAAAGGCTTGAGTCTGCCATTAGTAGAGTACTCGTCGCAAGGTGAGTCCTTAAGTATGGAGCAATAATTTTGATTCTGGTCTCCTCACAGTTCAAAGTCAATGCTTACCTTGATTTCAACAGTGCTATATTTGGCAAAGTACTAATGTAATTGTATTTGGTCCTAGTCTTACCCTGTTTGAATGTTAAATGCCTCTTCAAGTTTGTTGTTTTCTCCCTCCCAGTTTAGGTGTTGTATAAAATAGTGAGCAGTGTGGACCCACTGGAGCAATCCCTGCAGGGAAATTAATGGTGCCAGTGTCCACACTACATATGTTTTTGGGGTTTGTCTTCAGACCAACTTTTGTCTGGACCCCTGCTTCCATAGACTAAAATTGCTTTAATAGTGTATTAAGAGCTTTTGGAGTACATCTTTGGGTGTAGTTTCATCCAAAAAGAATGCATCTCATTCAGTCTCAGGCTGGATCAGATCACTGGTTGGGCCAAATGCCCATGCACATAGGCATGACTGAAGCAACAGAAATGACCTCCAACAAATCACACTGTGCCTCAGCCCATGTATAAACTCTCATCTGCTGGTGCCTCCTTGTTATTCCTTCATGTTCATCATGGCCCCAGTCACCATCTTCTCCATGCATATTTCACTGCATCAAACTGAAAACCTTCTCTCTCAGTTAAGTCCCCTTAGAGGAACAGAAATAATATGGCAGCCTAAGTCACACTGACAGTGTTTGGATTTGAAACCCCTCCATATCTCCTCGCAAAGGGAGAAAAGTGATTGTGAAGCATCATATCAGAGGCTGTGTGGTCTGAGACCCTGTGTCTCTCAGTAACCAGTCATGGGGCCCTGGGAAAGACTTGGATAACAAGGCAAGGACATGGTGGTATTTCCCCAGAATACTTTATTAGCTTCCAAAAAATTCACAACTCAAGGATTTCCTCAGCCAGAGGCTTTGTCTTTATATCTAATAGCCTTTGATATGTTTTTTTCTTTTGTGAATTATTTAACTGCTTTTTAGATTGATGTTAATTTTAGGATCTGATGTCCTGCAGGAAAGAGTTTGACACTAACTTCATGCTGCACAGTTTGGATTTACTAAGAAAAGGCTGGGGAGGTTAATAAGAGGGGTTCAGATGCATCCATGATGCCTCTGCTCAGATTAATTCTAGAAATAGGATTGTCTGGCACATGTGCTGCAGTCACCATGCCTGCATTAAGAGTGTCAGTGGATGCAGCTGGGGCTCTGCTCTGTTTTGTGGGGGTTATGTTGATGTGAATGGGAAACTGTGCAAACCCTGTAGAGATGTAGAGAGACCCATTGTACCTTCTCTGGCTTTTTTGAGAGACAGAGGGTTTCACTAACAAGATGCTTGGGTATGACTATATTTCTGGGGGAGCCAGAGTGCTGACTCAAAAGCAGCCAGCAAGGGCTTCACCCTCTCCTTGGATACTGGTATTACAGGCCTGGGATTTTATTAGAGTGTATTTGTGATCCCACTTGGTTTTTCAAGTAAACAATGAAGTGCAAATATTTGGCCAGAGGGGAAATCTCCCACTTTCTCCAGTGAAGGGGAAAGGAACATGATATCCAAATGACTTCTGGCTTTCTGGGTGAAGCAGTGACTGCACATCATAGCTTGGGATATGGATTTGTGGTCTGATGCTGTGTAGAGTTGATGTGGTTGGGCTGTGAGATGATTGTAAATGGCTTTGGTAGGAATTCTCCTGTGACTTCCCTGAGTCAATTTGCTTAAGATATAACTGACTGCACGGTGGCAATTAATAAGACAGAGAGGGCACCCTCTATATGCAACCAATCCCTCCTCTGGACCCCAGCTGGGGGTAAATATGACAAAGCCCTTCTGCTGCTACAAGTTCCCACTGACCTGCATCTGTCATGGGTACCCTCAGGTTACTGACTCCCTTGTTTTTTTCTTTTAATCTGAATCACTTGGTGACATTAAGGTAAAACATGTAAATGCTCATGCAAGTGTAAGTATAAAGGCCAGTGGCATTTTTTCTACACCCTACCACTGCTTCCTGCAGCAGAAACATCACAGGGTATGGTTTGCAGCTTGGAAGACAACTGCTAAGCATTGCCTGAGCCCAGCTGTTGGCAGATCAGTTTGCTTTGGGAAGCTAGCCAGCCTTTTTCAGTTTTCTAGGGCACTCCAATTTGCCTGTGAGATCAGAATTAGCAGCGTTAGATAAGCACAGATAAATAGAATTTATTAATTTCTAATTTGAACAAGCAAATGTTTACCCAGGTCTCGATGCCTGGCTGGAAAACCAAAGGAGTTTCTTTGACTGTGGCTCCAGCAGTGGTGGGAGTGAGGGCTGGTCCTTCTCTTGAACCATCTTTTTTAAGTGGTTCAGGGGCTGGGGGTGCTGCCTGGGAGATGGCTGTATCCTCCCTGCTGGCAGATCGATACATTTCAGCTCAATGCACTGCAAGTGACTTTTCATCCTACATTAAGAATGAGGAAAATAAAAGCTAAGATGGATGTTATTTTAGTTCTGTTTTTATTTTGAATTATTTATTGGGAATTCACTGCTGTCTTCCCTTGTTGTCAGGAGACAAAATGCCTTTGTCTTTGGTGGTTTTTCCTATTAAAAAGAAATGAGGTCTTCCCAGTTTTGTTTCCCTCGTCCACGTGCTTCTTGGTACTCAAGTATAAATCAAGGGTCTCTGGGATTTGACATGGTGGTCTCTGGCAGTCCCAATGCAGGCAAGGTCCCCATTGATGCTGGGGGAACTCACTCCTCGTTCATACATTTCTGACCAGTTCTGTCACAGCATTGCAGCTGAGTGATACATGTTACAAACGATCCCTTGGCACATAAGCATAGAGCGTTAGGAAGGGTTAGAAGTAATCTACAGGCTCATTGAACTGCTGTTTTAACTAAGCATTTACTAAATACGTAGTAAAAATAGTAAATATTTTAAAGTGAATTCTTAATATAACTCTTTAGGGGGAAAAAATTCTGCAATTGGCTCCACTCTTAATATGAGCTTGGAAACTCACACTAACGTTTTGTTTTAATGTTTTCCTTTCTGAATCTAGGTTATCCTGAAAGGGAGGATAAAGAAACTGGCCACCAAGATGGTAATCACTAGTGGAAATGAAGAAGATAAAGGCAGTCAAGAAAAGGAAAGCAAAGAAGAAACCATCTTGGCAATGCTTGGAATTATTGGGACAATTCTGAACCTCATTGTGATCATCTTTGTGTATATTTACACAACATTGTAAACTAGAAGGCATGCAAATAGGCAAGCTAAAACGGCCATTAAGAGTGACAACAAACTTTGCTGAGTATTGACAGGTTGTTTAATCAGAGTTGACTGTGTATTATATTAACACATCATAAAAGCACTGCCTGCAGGCAGCGAAGGCTGAAGCACAATTAATTTAACAAGACTTTTTCACACAGTAACAAGCTAATCTCTTCTCTCTGCCCTCTTCCTTTTGGTTTGGTTTTTGGTCTGGGGGAAAACAACTGCCATTATGTAAGCTGTAGCTTTGATGAAATCCACCACGGATTAAAAAAATAATAACAATAAAAAAGAAATAACGAGAGAAAAAAAAACCAGAGAAAGAACGAGAGAAAGAACAAAAAGAAAGAAAAAGAAAGTAAGAAAAGAAAGAAAGAAAAAGAAAGGAAGAAAAGAAAGAAAGAAAAGGAATTGAAGGAAGAAAAGAAAGAGAAAGAAAAAGAAGAAAGACAAAGAAGTTGTACACTATACACAAATAACAATGTATACTGTATACTTGCAAAGATTGAACTCAAAGATAGCTTCATAGCACAGATCACTTGTCTGTTAAGTCAAATGATTTTTTCTTTTGGTTTTTGCTTATACTTACATTGAAGCTGACAAGCTTTTTATTTAGAATGAACATATGGTGCAATCACAAAAAACCCCTCACAATTCCATTGAGCAAGGTCTGCCTAAACATGATAAAATGTTGGGAGAAATATGCTACGTGATTATTTTACCTTTCTCATTTGCTTAACACCTTTGTCTGTTCATACCAATGTTTATAAATATATATTTTTAATAAATGTGCTATATTTTTAGCATGAACCAAATATTTGGAGACACTTGTATTCATGCAGCTAAATTTTGCTTGATGAAGTGCCCTTTTTGACAATGGATGTTATTTTTCTCAGCAGTAATACAGCAGTCTTGTTTGCAGCCCTGTCACTGTAGTTTGAAGCAAGCTCACATCATGCTCATATGCATGACTTGAAGTTGGAATGTCAGCTGAAAAGCATTGCTGCTTAATACGGGAAATAGCAAAACATTGTAAGGTGACCTTTGGAGACTGGTTGCAGAAAGAAGGCTCTATTTATAGCTTAAAAAAAAAAAAAAAAAAAAAAAAAAAAAAAAAAAAAAAGTAAATTAAAAGAATACTGAGGCATCTCAGAAAATATTATGAAATTAACAGGATTTATGGATTTCAAAATCTGGTCACATTCTTTAACTACTTATATTGAGAATATCAAGCAGAGGTTTATGCAGCTGAAATGAGAAATTTAGAGAGCCTGTAGTGAGTGGCTTAAATGAAATCCAGACTGTAAATACAGACTAAATTTTAAATGTGAGGGTACTTAACCCTTTACACTTCTTTGTCATGTGCTTTAACTGAAGTTGGTGCAGTGAAATTCTCTGATGTTTTTGGCAGGAATGTACAGTGATGATGATTACCATTTTTCTTCAGAGTTCAGTACCTATAAATATATGAAGCATTAAAAATATGAGACTTCAATTCTGCCTCAAGCTGCCTAAGTACATTTCCCATTAACTCTGGCATATCCTCTTAGGAAATAGGTCAATTAATTGTTTACTAACTTGGGTTGCATCCTCAGATGCACAAGGGGGGTTGTTATTGAAGTCAACTGAAGCTGTAAAAGTTTGATCCTAGAGTCTCATTGATTTTAGTGACCAATCCTTCCCCTCTGGAATCAGTAGCGAGCCTTCCAACAGTTTCCAAGGACTAGGACTAGCTTCAAAATTACAGAATTTCATTGCAGGATATAAAAGGAAGCCTGCAAAAACCCTGAGGGGCACCTCTCAGAAACAGAGGTGTTTAGTTTCTTGTGGTATCACACATTCAATAACAAAAACATTAGGAAAAAGAAAAAGGTCAGTAAATAAAATTAAATCCAGTATGAAGACTGAAGGAAAAAAGAGCAAATATAAAGTCACGTTAATGCAAACACACAGAATGAAGGTCTTTTCCAGCCTTAATGATTCTAAGAATCTGTGAATCTATAAATTTATGAATGAGAGAGGAGAGCAAATGAGCAGAGATTTGAACAAGCAGAAGGAGTGTGCCAGCCATGCTGAAGGTGTTGAGAAAAACTCATATTTGGACAGTCCTGGAAGAGCTGCAGGTCTTGGGGAGGCCAAGAAATATCAACACAGTTCAGAGAAGGGATGTACTTGCTTTTTTATTTTTATCTATTAGTTGGTCATTTAAGGAATTAGAACCCTCAGCTTTTTTATCATCCTGAATGAATGCAAAATTTCTAAAATATATTTGCCTCAATCCTGCAGCTTTTGTTTAGGTAAAGCTACAGCTGATGGCAGCATGTGGAGATGGCCTTGGCATTCATGTCCCAGAGCACACCAGCACATGCTCCAGGCACCCAGCTAACCTGAGCCTGCCCCTTGCTCTGGCAGGATCCTCTCTGCAGGTGTTTCTCTTGAACCTCTCCTCCTCCTTTTCTAATAACACTGAAGCAATCTGTCTGAGGCTTGTACCCATCCTGTGGAGAGAAAGGCTGGGAAAGGGCAGCATCTTGATGAGCTCTGATGTCTAGCATTTCTTTGCATCTTACTGCATCAAATGAAAATACTTGCCATCTTCTTGTGGGCATGAAGATTCTTAATGAATGAATTTTCATTAAATACTTCTATTATTACAAATTCTATATCGCCAATTAAAGCTCTTCATTGTAAAACATGTAACGTTCTCAAACTGCAAAAATAAAGTAGCAACTTTTGCTGCTCAACACAGTTGCATTCTTTCAGACATGGGACAGAATTTTCACCAAAACAGGCACTGCAAATAGCCCAAATGTGCTAAATTTGAACTGATGGATCAAACACCTGAGGAAGGTGAATTTCCTCTGACTTTCCCAACAGAACATCCATTAAGGGGAGAGTTTCCAGCTGTGCTCCAGCCTTAGCATAAAGGGAGTGTGCCTGCTGTCCTGTACCATCAGCAGCTACGTGCTGTATGCTTTAACCCGGGGCTTTTATTGTACCCTGAAAAAGGAAGAAAGGTTTATCCCATTCCTTAGAAAGTTTAACAATATTTTAGTTTTACAGTTTTCTGTTCATAGATAGTTCTGGAAATATCCTGGCGCAGGTATTTCCTAAGTAGATTCATTAAGTATTCATTTAAATAAAAATGAAGAGTTTCCTTCTAGGGTGATTTCTTTACCTTCTGTTTGGTATTCATGAACACAGATATGGGATAAGTATGATTCCAAGAATGACCATGGAAGGAAACCTCTTATAGCAGGTTCTGAAAGTATGCCTACCCAGGTAGTTGCACACAGGCTTGCTTTCAGCTGGAGCTAAATTACCCTCATGCTTTTTATACATGAGCAATTTTCAGCATGAAACTATAAGAAATATTCAACTAGGTAATATATATATATCATGCATACCTTATAGTCAGTAACTGCAGTATAAATAGTTGAATAAAACTTCTCATTATAAGTGCTGAATGGTAAATCAGCTTTGGCAAGGAAAAAGCTGATGATCTCCTTTTTGGCTTGACTTGTAAGTAATGCAATTAGTTGTCAAAGTAAATTTTCTAAAAATAAAATATTACTCCATTAGTCACAGGATCTTTCAGGTTTGCATTTGAATAGAAGGAAATGAATATCCAATGTATTAATAAGATGCGAAAACATTACCTTTTGCTTCTGTCAACTAAGAATACCATTGCATTTATAAATCTTCCTGTGGAGTTTGATGGTTTGTGTTATGGGAATGAAAAATATTTTCCTGAAGTTACAGGAAGGTGACATTCTCTCTGCTAGTATCTGGTGTGTTGTTAGCACAGCATGGTGAGTACAGAATACTTTCAAGAAGGAAGAAGATGAAACTATTGAAATCACATCACACGCACAACACTGTGTGGAGGAAGAAAGATAGGCTACTGCTCTCGTCTCTGATTCCTGTAACTGCCACTGAAAACTCTTCATCCAAGTCCTCATACAGGAATATGCCTTCTTGTGAATAGGCTGACTGGACAGTCACTTTTGTTGTATACCTTTTGCTTCTTCCACCTGCAGCTCTGCAGCAGCTTGCAGTTCATTGCACCTTGGGACAGTTTTAAGATGTACGAAGCCTGGGAGCTGCTGGAAGCTGCTGTTTTGGTTTACGGTGGTGTAAAGGCCTACAATGGGGGAGAATGTTACTATTTTAAGGACAGTCAGTAAATATCTTCATGTTACCATCTGATAATCTAGGGATACTTTGCTGGTTGAATTCCCAGACCCCGGCCCACAGGTAAAATTTTGATTTAGCAGACATCCAAATACAGAAAAGTTTCAGTTGTGATAAATCTTCTGTATGAAGCATTGCTGAAGTCCATACTTCCATTTGATATGTATCATGGAGCTCAACTCAAATGCCCCAAGGTCTCTTCCATACAGGAGGTCTTATAATTTCTGAGTGAGAGTTGACATTTCAGAGTGCATTGTGTTACAAGCACTGAACTTGTCCCATAAAGAGGAATAGAGATAAAAAATAACTGAAACTCCAGGGAGGCAGCTCTGCAGAGTTTACAAATTAAATAGTTTGAGGTTTGGCTGGAGTACTTTGTTTCTGGCTAGCCAGTGTCTTGGAAAAAAAAATTATTGTTCTTTGGAAAGTTTCTAGAAGATGTCTAATTGAAAGAAAGAACCTCACTGAAAATGTTTCAGCAGCAATTTCCAGCAGCAGCCTTCCAAAGAAAACACCAACCAGGCCTCTTAGTGACTCTGGCTTGCTTTCCAAGAGTGCTTTTTGGCATCCCAGGAGAACACTGTGCATACGAGTAAGCACCTCTTTTTTACTGAGCAGTTTTGTCTTCTTTGGAGCAGAATGCACAGATTTATAAAAATTTGGAAATTAAAGGAGCAGTACCTTATGCTGGCAACAACAGCAACACAAACACTATTCATCTCTGTGTCCAGCAGATACCCTGCAGAGACCCTGCAGAACCTGAACTGGTTCCAAGCCTGCTGGCTGTGCATTTTGGAGGCTCTTCCCAAAGGGTCTTATAAACTCAGTGTAAATCACCTTCCCCACCATGGATCCAGGGGAAACAAAACTTGTTCAGCATGGAAACCTTTAAGCCAGGCTGAAATCCCACAGGCATCCATGTGCATTTATCTACATATGAACCATCTGGTATCCAATAAGACTCTCCTTGTCCTAAGAATTAGGTTTGCTTATATGCATTTCACCTGGGGACTCAGATGGTGAAAGGCAATTTGTAGGGCTGAAAGCACCCTACTACTTCCAATGATGCAACTTTATATAATGCAGCTGTTACCTAGGAAGATGCCTGTTCATCCTGAAATACCACTGTGTGCCTGGCACACATTCCTCCCTCTGTCAGCTTTCACTGGCAGTGTATCCCTGATTGCAGGGCAAGTGGATTTGGGCTGTAACTGGACACTACAGAAGGGTTCTGGATCCCAAGTCAAGCTCTACAGAGTGAAAGGACATCCTGCCTTATTCATAGAAGGTACTTGGCACTGAGATCCTTTCCTCTGCTACCAGTGCAAATTCAGCTTAAGACAATCCATGCACCACTCCTGACCCTCTTGGCAGCAGCAGATCTTCCTTCCACAAAGGTGAGGAAAACAGTTGTGGGGTTCCCCTAATCTGCTAGAATAGGGACCAAAGTCCTTCCTGTAAGAGACAGCCACAGAAGCATCCATTTCTTGTTGACGACAACCAGGTCATGTTCCGGGAAGGCTGGGGGAGACACTTTTCCCTTCCATCACCCTAAGAGGGCCATAGCCTGGGAAATGTCAGTTTATTATCTGGTTCCTGGGCTTTCCACAGGCTCAGACACCAGGTAGACTCAAGCAGACTTGTTTTATGATGCTGGTACTTCTTTATACACAAATACCTCCTGGGACCAGGTCTTCAGGAACAAAGGTCCTGATATTTTGATCTGGCCCTAATCTCACGAAGGTGTCACCATAACAAGTCTCAGTCATTGGTCTCTGGCAGCAAAGTGTTAACAGAGCAGCATTAGCAAGGAACACCAGGTGAGAGACACCAGGAGTCAGAGTTGGTGCAGAGGCAGCTGGCTGCTTTCCACAGTACTTACTTGCATTCCTGAGGAGCATCTGCATTATTGTGGATTGATATTGGTGGTGGGTAAATGTAATAAAATGTTTGTGTAGCGGGGGAAAGATTTGTCACATTTAGTTTCTGCAAACTTAATGGGAAAAGCTTCATAAATAATTCTGTCTTTGTTAGTTGGAGATATGGATTAAAATTTACTACATCTGTTCTAAAATTTTAATGTGCTGCCTTTTTTCCCCTATCAATCAATTAAATTTTAGTTTTGCAGGTATGATTCTTATTTCTGTAATAACAATGGATAATGAGAAAATGTTGGTAATGGATGCACAAGGAAAGACCAAAGATGTCACTGTCAACTTTTTATCAATTTATTACTGTGGGCAGGAAAAGATAGTCAGTGTTTTTTTCTGTACCCAGTGGACATTGTTAGCAGTATTTTTATAATAATTTGATACCATTGTTTCTGGAGCCTAAAGGAATTCTCTGCGACAGCGTTCAGAGCTGTGCATTTTCAAACAAATGTCAGCAAACAGAGAAGCATATGAAATGCTTACATTAGCTAAAAGCAAACAATGTCAGACATATACATTTTTTAGCATATTCAAACATAGAAGTGAGACCAACAACAACTACCCTTCTTACACCTCTGCTACCATTTCATAATATACACCAGGCCATAATTTAGATGGTCACTCCGCTACGCCTCAGACTAAGAGGCTAAGTTCCTGTATAGTCAATGTACATATGGATGTGTATTTACAGATTTGGGGCATTAGCTGACACTTAGCTAACAATTCAGCTATACCAACAATGCAGGCAATCAGACAGGGGAAAATATGAAATATCCTGTACCATGTGCTATTTCTGTTTGCATTCTTGCTTTGATTTTCAGCTAATCTGTTTGAGACAGAGTATTGATGAGAATGATGTTAAAGGCTGCCTAATATAAGCAGTGGCAGAATCAGGGCAATTGAAGAATATTCTATCTATCTACATCTCCCAACAGGAACTAGGCATTTCCCTAAACTGCCTTGAAAAAATAGTGCCAAATGTTTTACGTTTTCCTTTATATGATTCACCATCACCCAACCCACTAACTCATTAGTGGCTTTATCATATTGATATCTGATTGTATAAAACTAGGGACAGTTTTACTGAGCTGTGCAAATACTAGCAGCTGAATTTTGCATCCTTTGTAATTTTTAACATTTTGTAAGCCTCTTTCTAGTACCTACTGATCTCCCATTTTAAAGCTCAAGAAGAGAAGAGAGATTTAACCACATCCTTAGAGTAACAAGCTATTCTGCAAACCTCACTACAAGTTTAGGTAGAAAGCACCTTTTACACAAAACAGGAATTCTTATTTCTCGAACCTGTTCATATGGCCATCCCCAAGTGACCACCATATTGTGCTGAGTAAACAGTCCTACAAGATTAGGTTCTGAATGCAGGAAAAAGACTTCAGCTGTAAATCTTCTTGAATCAGGGCATTGGACCATCTTTGCAATTTATGGACCAAGCCAAAAAATCTGATGGTGCATAGCTGGTGCTCAGCTCCTGGCTGACCTTCTCCTGTGGGGCAGCAGCGCTTGGTGCACCCTGGTGCCTGGTGCCCTTTATACTTGATGAAACACAATAGTGGTCAGGGAATTGGCTTTCCAGATTTTGAAGTATTACACAATTGCTAATATGCCTGGTACCATTGGTGCAAGGATGCAAAACAGCACCAAGGGCTACCAGCCAAACAGTAGCCAGACACTAGCATGGCTCAACACAGAACCCTCGCTGTTGTGGTTGTGTGTTAAAAGACCCAAACCTGGGGCTTCCCCCCCGTCATTGCTGCAGCTTCCCATCAGCACAGATGCTGAGAAAATGCTTTTGCTACTCATGGATTATTTGATACTTTTTGAATGGGTTTGTGACCAGAGCTGAAGCAAAACCCTAAATAGTTCACAGTTCTAAGTCTGTCACAGAATGGCAATTAAAAAAAAAAAGTCACATTTTAGTTTTGTTTGTTTTGAACATGCTTTGCTTTGGCTGCTTTTCCTTTCTTAATAGAAATTTAATTTCAAACAGAAAACTTGCTTCAGATTAAAATCAAAACTCTATTCCAAAAAGCTATAATACTTTGTCCACCTTTTTTTCTGAATGAATTTTCTTTGGCACCAAAGTAATTCTGTTGGGCAAAACCCCAAGACTTTTGTTGAATAATCACTGTCTCACTGAAAACTACTTGGATTACAATGGTCAGACCAACTTTCTCAGTCACCAGTCCTTGTGTATGTGGTAGAAGGTAACAAATAAAGATTCCTGGTGCTCTTTAATTTCTTCAGTTATATTTTCCCATTTCTGCACTTGTCTTCACAAAGATAGATGGTACCTTTCAGGGCCAGCAATAAACCCCACCACTGTTGTGCTTTAACCCCATCTTCACAGTTTCTTCTCTGAGGTGGCCATTCCCAACATACTGAGTTCAAACCAGAGCCTGAATCTAGGCAGCAGGAGCCTTCAGCCCTGCCTCCCTCCCTGATGCTGATGCACCCTAGGAATGCTGGTTTGTGGATGAACAAAATTGCTTAGCATCAGGGAGTGGGGCTAGAACCTGGCTTATAAAACTTGCTATGTGATTCACCAATAAATGCAATTTTTTTTTACCTTATTTTGGGGGTGTATTATTTTTGGTCACTCCAAATTATTTCATAAACTGAGGCTTCCCCTCCCTGCATAATTCTTGTCAGTCAGACTGCTGTTGCCATGAGTTTGGGAACACTAAAGGTGGGAAGCGAGGATGTAAGATGTCTGCTTTTCATTGACATTGCTGTTACACATTTTCAGAGGTACAAAATTCAGCCTGTGAGGGCACAGCTGCCTCTTCCTCATGCCTGGCTGTTGGCTGTGTTGTCTCTCCTACTCTCAGGGCTGTGAGGACAGTGTGTACATTTTTCCCATCCTAACTGAGTTACATGCTCAGCTGGCTTTGCTGTGGTGAGAGCGACTATGGCAAAGGCCAAGGCACTGGGGAACACAGCTGGGGTGTCTGGGCTTTGAAAGCTTGTGGTCAGCATCAAAGTCCTGTCATGGTCAGGTGTTGCTTCATGCTTCCATTGAGTTTATCACCAGAGCTCCCTCTTTCTTGCTGTCCAGCTTATGATTTCAGAGGAAAAACTTGTCACAGCTTTCTTTGGCAGTTGTTTTAAATTCTATACTGAAGAAGCAAAAATCTCCAAATGCCTAACATAAAAAAACCCAAGCAGCCAGAGTTTCCTTAAGTTTCCTTTAACTGTCCCTCCCCAAAACACACCCTTTTATTATATTTTTTTTTGAGAAGTGGCTCTCAGGAGTTTTGAAGGGGCCCTGGCAGCATCTGCTGTCACCCTCATCCCCAGCAGTCACCACTGCTCTGGCTCAGTTGGATTGGAACGGAGTCTTCCTGAACAGGATTGAGCCATCTCCTCTGAGGGTGATACCACAACATCTATGCATCTATGTGATACCACAACCCACCCCCCCATCCCACCTTTTTATATTTTCCCATGTGTGCATTTTCCTACACGTGCTGCCTCTCTGCTTGGTAGAGTTTAAAAAGGGACCAGGTTTCTGCATCCTGGTGTTCCCCAGACTCCTGCCACCTCTGTGCAGCAGTGTGGCCTGGGAATGCAGCTGAGACTTTGCTTCTCTAGAATATGTTGCTGTTTGGCTTTGAGTTCTTAGATCATTTAGGGATAATTTAGAAGTACAGCACAGGTTTTAAGCACAAGTCACTGGATCACTTGTGACCACTTTTATGACACTGTATTGTAAGAATTGTGATAATAGTGTGTTTCATCCACAGTGCCTAGAGTGCTCACAAATCTCTGATGTAAATGCTGGAATACTGCCTTCATGGTCCATGGAAAGAATCATCACAGAAAAGGTTAGTTATTAAACTGATTTAAATGTTGCTGCTTATACTGAAAGCAAAGGGTCCTAACATAATCAGTGGCAACAATGCTTCAATGTGACAAAACCTGAAGAGAATCCAAGTCCTATGTTATTAATACACCACAATTTTGCTTACTTTGAAAAGAGGGATTCAGTGTCCTAAATAAAGAGAACAGTAAGCATGGAGACAGATTGCTTTCTGCCTGTACTAGGTTTGCAGAAGAATTTACTGAAGTGTGGCTAACAGTAAAACAGATTCTGGCTGGTACTTTCCAATATCCTTTCAGATCAGTAAGTTTTTATTTATAGACCTTGTCCTTTGTACAGAAGATCTTATTTTCAACCAGATGGTTTCTTCCTTCTATGTGTCTTTTTATTCATCAAGTCCTACATGATAATATTGCTGTTGATATTTTATTGCAGAGAAGTATTTTTAAGAAATTAAATAGTCCAGGTGTAAAAATAAAATGTATGTCAGTTTGTGTCAATCAGTTTAAGCCACAAACAAAACAAAATGCATACAACCCCTTAAGCAATAAGCACATTTTAGAAACGATGATTTCCTAAGCAGTGGCAGAAGCTAAAGGATGTACAGCATATATAGAGGAATTCATTGAAAAGTAATATATATTTATTATGTAAAAATCAAATATGTTCACTTCAGTGGCTTTCCTTCACTAAGAACTTTTTTCCTTGCATTGACATATACTCAGGTTGTTGTTTCCCAGCTGTCAGTCCAGCCCCTACTAAAGGTGCATGACTGGAGCTAAGGCAGAACCTAGATCCCAGGTCTGACTCTGGTACAGCATTTATATTTGCATTGCTCCCCAAGAAAGCTTGTGGTCCTTTTGGCTTCCTGTGCTGCCCATAAGCTTGAAAGTAAGCATATGCTTGAATACTTTGCTAGAGCAGGGCAGCATCCTACAGCTTCACTTAAGCATTCAGTCCAATTCTCTTTGCAGGAAGGTTATTACTTCTTGAAAGAAATATTTTGTTCAAATAGAAGATGGGAACAAATGTCCCAGAGAAGTCATTCATTTCCTTCTCAGCCCTTTTCCTCCTCTCTTCAACTCCCTTCTGGTTTCCTGGCTCACAACATCAGCCCTGTCAATCCCTTAGAAAATATCAGTGCAAATACTTCTGCTTAATATTGCTAGCACTCTCTGCTTTATATCTCAGAGTTAAATTCAAAAGCTTTTCTTTGCCTTGGGCTCTATTTTCTCTCCTGGTCCCTTTTCCACCTCCAGTGGCATCAGCTGTTGAGCATCATTGTTTCCCACAGCCAAAGCAGCTGGGAGGTGTTTTCCATTGCACACCTGGCCTGCCTTGCCCTTTCTCCCAGCTCCACTCCTTCCCTTATTTAAAGTTTGCCAGAAATACACACCAGGCAGAGATAATATGCCTATGTATCAGCAGTTCTCTTCTGGGCTGGGAGCAGAAAAGGCTAGTGAGGGACACTTAGTATCAGGATAGCTATAGAGAAGGCTCTTTGTGCAGTGTTAAGCTACCAGAACTTCTTGAAGTACAGCTACCAGAGCCCTTGGGTGAAATGCTGTGAGCCCCAGAAGAGCAGCAGTGTACATGATCTGTGACTGCAATGATTCAGTGAGTTCTACAGTGCATGTCTAAAATTCCTTCCTTGCACACTTTGGTCAACAGAAAGGAGCTGAAGGGTGGGGGATGTTAGCATCTCTTATAATGAGGCCTCAGAGGGCTTCTGATAAAGCTCCTCAGAAAAGAAAGAAGTACATTTGGTTTATTGTCTGGTACAGTCCTATTCTTCCTGCAGTGTTGGTCTTTACATGGAGAACTTTGTGATGATCAAGCTTATTTCATGCTTACAAGGTCACAACTAATCTAATCGAACACTTGCAGCAGTCTGTAAAGAAGCTGCTGTAGAAAAAATTGCTGATTTGTGATTCTGTATGCTTTTTGAGCTGTTTTTTTGTTTCAGGAAATTGCTCTGGAAAACATAGGCAGATCTAGCGAGACGTTTCTGAGCTTCTACATGTTCTGTCACGGCAGATGTGGCCAGGCTGGTGGTGAAGGGGATTTGTGATCAGGAGGAAGAAGTGCTCTTAATGAAGGCAATGGGGTTCTGGGAGCACATAGACTGCAGCCTGCATGAGAGCAGGCTTCAAAGAAACATTGGAAAAAGCAGCAAAGTGTGAGTCATCTATAGAATGTCAGCTTGTGTGTGCCTTTATGCACCATGTAATTCTTTTTATACACATGTTTAGTTAATATCTTTTTGTAATTTGTCTGGGACTACATTTTTCTGTCATTCTCCTTGCTGGGTTGAGAGCCATGCTGTTACACTGCCAATGACTGCTTTGGCAGCAGGAGGCCCTTGAAGATCACTGCAGCAATTGTGGCTGCCTTGGAAAGTGGTCTCAGTGGAGACTACAATCTGAAGGTATTTTGTGATGAAAATTATCTGTCCTGTAGCACAAGCCCCCTCCTGCATTTATGTCTGAGGCCAGAGCTCCTGGTCAGGGTAGAGCCAGAGATGCTTCAGGTTTGAGACCTGTTTGTGGTGGCCTTGTCCCTCTTCTTGCTGCAAAGAGGGGAACAGGAACCTGTCCCCACAAACTCCCTTGGGGCAGAACTGAGGTGCTATTGAAGCCTGTACACTGAGATAGTGACGACTGCTAGGGAAAATAGGACATAAAAAGCCAGTTCTATGAAGTAGTCTCACAGTGGAGGGGTTGGGAGTGTGATTTGTGGTTTGCAGCTGGAGGTCTATGAAGGCAACTGAGGATGGAGCAAGGGTAGTTTCCCATTTTCCCCTTTTCCTTCAGTCCCACAGGGATAAATTTGAGACAAAAGGCTCCAAAGCTGTTTGGGCTAGGAAGAAAGCAAAATGTTTTGCCCAAAGAGAAGTAAAAATTGATAGAATTTACCTTTGTCATCAGGAGAAAATATGTGTCTTAGACAGGACATTGGACTTGTTGGTTTTTCATCTTTTACTCATGAGAAGAGACCTCTGACACTTCTGGAAAGGTACACTGTTAAAACTGTTCCCTGAAGGTATGATTTGCAGAGGAAAGGTGAAAGAAGTGCATGGCTTTCTTGTACAGCAGAGCCTGGGACATGAAGGAGAGGAGAAATCTTTCTGCAGTAAACCAATGCTACTTTCAGCTATTAATATGCTTATTGCTGTTGCATGTGAGTTTAAGTCGTGCAAATATGTGGGTTTTCCTCATTTGAATGAGCACTTGCCATTGGAGTCTCCTGACACTGCTGCTCTGTGACTGCGAGGTGGGTGGCAAATGGGAGGGGGTCTGGCCAAGCCTGTGAAAGCCCTTATCACACCTAGGTAACATAATTTGATCCAGTGGCATTAAAGCAGTACAAAATCTGGCAAAATTGGGCTAACTAAACAATACCAGCTTTCTATCACATGTACAAAAATGTTTTGAGACTGCCTCTCATCTCAGGAGTAAAACAGAAATAATCCAGTTCAGCACAGTGGAGTTGCAAGGACTGAATCTAGTTTAAACAGAAGGAAAATCATGTTTGCCGCTTGTTTTCTGGTATTTTCCCAACTACCAGCCATATCCCCTTGTCCCCTCTCCCTGCCCTCTCACTGGCCTTATTTCAAGGTTTCCTTTTCTGTTCTCAACCCTAGTTTGTGAAATGGTTGACATTGACAAGAGATATGAAAGCTGGCCTTTCTCTTGAGTGTTTTTGATTTTGGTGTGTGTGTGTGTTTAGCCTGTGTGCTCTGGGGCATGTAACTTTTTCTTGTATGTTTTCTGCTTCTGCAATATCTGGGAAATTGTGCCTTTCTTTACCCATGATGCTTTTATTTCCATTCTCTATAGCTATCTCATAACATGGGTTTGATCCTCAGTGTGTAAAGCTTGCCAACATTTTACTTATTATAGCTTTGGAAAACCATAAACAACACTTCTGCATTATTGCAGATTTTCTAAGAGTGCAAATGCATAGGGAAAATTCATTTTTCCCTCCCTGTGGTAGGCCAGGAGAAGCATGGAGAAATCCTGTACTTGCATCGGGGAACTTCAGTTCTGGGTGCTGCCTTACTGCAGACAGCTATTTATATTCTTGCTGTAGTGACTTTAGTTGGCCCATCTCCACCTCTTTGTGAGATGAATAGTGTGCTTGGGTCTCCTCTCTTTGTATTAACAGGGTATCACAGGTAATGACTTCATCTTTCGTGGTAGAAGCCAACAAGCCTCTGGCAATCCATGCTCTGCACAAAAATGTCCTTACTCTCACTCTTCATGAAAGTAAATCAGGAGTTTCATAACTGCAGAATCCAGGCAAATATAGAATCATAGAATCGGCTGGGTTGGAAGGGACCTCAGAGATCATCAAGTCCAACCCTTGAACCACTACCACTGCAGTTACTAGATCATGGCACTGAGTGCCACGTCCAGTCTCTTTTTAAATATCTCCAGGGATGGAGAATCCACTACTTCCCAGGGCAGCCCATTCCAATGTCTGATCACCCTCTCAGTAAAGAAATTCTTTCTGATGTCCAATCTAAACCTCCCCTGGCACAACTTGAGACCATGCCCTCTTGTCTTGCTGGGAGTTGCCTGGAAAAAGAGACCAACCCCCACCTGGCTACAGCCTCCTTTCAGGTAGTTGTAGAGAGTGATGAGGTCTCCTCTGAGCCTCCTCTTCTCCAGGCTGAACAGACCCAGCTCTCTCAGCCTCTCCTCATAGGGTCTGTGCTTAAGTCCCTTCACCAGCCTGGTTGCCCTCCTTTGGACCTGCTTCAGGACCTCGATATCCTTCCTAAACTGAGGGGCCCAGAACTGGACACAGTACTCGAGGTGTGGCCTCACCAGTGCTGAGTACAGGGGCAGAATCACTTCCTTGGACCTGCTGGCCACCCTGTTCCTGATACAGGCCAGGATGCCATTGGTCTTCTTGGCTACCTGGGCACACTGCTGGCTCATGTTCAGCTTCCTGTCAATCCAGACTCCCAGGTCCCTCTCTGCCTGGCTGCTTTCCAGCCACTCTGTCCCCAGCCTGTAGCGCTGCATGGGGTTGTTGTGGCCAAAGTGCAGGACCCAGCACTTGGCCTTGTTGAACCTCATCCCACTGGAATCAGCCCAACTCTCCAGTCTGTCCAGGTCCCTGTGCAGAGCCCTCCTGCCTTCCAGTTGATCGACACTTCCCCCCAGCTTAGTGTCATCTGCAAATTTGCTGATGATAATTGGAAAGAGTATAGAACTTGCAAAGATAGAAGATAAAAATTAAAACAAAACAAAAAAACCCCATAACTTCTGCCTGTAGCCACAAGAAAAATTATCAATTAGCATCAGGAGAGCTTAGGAACTTGCCATATGTATTAAGATGTTGCTTATGCATCTGGACTTCTCTGCAGGTACCTTTTATCCTTTTTAGACAAAACTATAAATTTTAAGTCTTTGGTTCAGAGCTTCCATTTCTGAAAGATGCTTGTATCATGCAAAGGAGACAATTCAATAGAGACTGGATGTCCTTACAGCTGAGCTTGATGTGTAACTGACTCACCACAAACAGGAAAAGTGAAAGGGCTGTTATTTTCCACAAAGATAACTAAAGGCCAGAAGCCTTGATCTGAAAGCTGGTTAATGATGTAACTGAAACTTCTGAAGTGCATTTTATACTTAATTCTATCAAATGGTGGGCAGAAAGTATCTCACAGTTCCCAGAACACACTTGATCGTGGAGGGAGTCCACACCATTCTGCCAATGTATGTTTCGGGAAAGGTTTGATTGGGCCTTATGTCTGTTTTTAGCAGTACTTCTAATTCAGATGAACATATTGGCAGTTTCCCAGAGGTGCTATGCTGAGCACTGGTAACACATGAGCTATGTGAAAATGTATGTCCCTTTTGAGTGCTTCTGGTCCTTTCTGTGATATTGCTTCCTGTAGTGAAATGAGGCAACCAGGTGCCACTAATTACCAGGTAGTGGGCATGAGCTTGTGTTAAGCCCACCTGTGGCTGATTAGGGCGGGCCCCAGCTGCGCATGAGCAGGATTAGGGGGCCAATAAAAGGTGATGCTCAAACTCACAGGCTCAGCTCAGTCCTGAGGGAGCCAGCAGAGAGATCAGTCGCTTCTGGAGCAGTAGCACCGAGCCAGGCTAACCAACCCTCAGGCAACAGACTCAGAGCACTTTTTGTGCACCTCTGCTGGAACACCTGTTGGACCTTGGAGCACCGTGTCCTAAGAGAGGTTTGTCTTGCCACAGCTTCCTATTTCAGTGATACTGACACTTGTTCCTAAACAGAAAAATATGTGTTAAGGTGTGGGATGTGTGAGGCCAGCATGTTTCCCATTCTTTGGGATTTCTGTCTTCATTGCTAGCCAGGATGTCTCCTTCACCAAGACATGAGGAGAAGGGAGGCCTTCTCCTAGGCTGGCAGAATGACTGGTACAGAGTCTGAAGACAGAGATCCCTACCAGCCCTCACCAACATAATCCTCTGTAGGGCCCAGCAAGAGTATTCAAAACTGGAAATTACTGTTGTTGCTCCTTTCTCTCCACCTGGTTTGGGAGCTTGTGGGTCTTTTCTAGGAGATGTAAAACACTGGGCTCCTTAGGCCTGTGTTCCCCTGCCCAAATGGGGTGGAACCCAGTTCCCAAGCATCACCCATCCCTGCAGAGTGAGGTGCCAGACAGCCATAGTATGCTGTCCCCCATGGCTTGAAATATAGTCAGAGGGAGAATCTGTGGAGGATGGCTTGTCATCTGATTGAATTATTTTTCAACCACACAAGCAATAAATATTTAAAGTCTGGTTGTAGGCAATGTAACAACTCTGTAAATATGCAGTTCTGTAATATGCAGTTCTCTCAGTGAGAGGCTGATCTTAATATGAAAAAAAAATACATCTCTGTGTGGCATAAAGTGTCCTCCTCCCCATTCTGTTAGGAAGAATCTGTTGAGGCAATTTATCTGCTATGAATGAAGGTGGAAACTAAAGGCAGAAAAGTACTGCTGCATATTTACTGTTACCTCCTGGCTATCTTCTGTTCTTTTCCATTTGTCATCTGGAAGTATTAGATCAAAGCCCAGTGAGGAAAGGCAGGGACAGAGAGAGGGAGCAGAGAAACAGTGCAGCTTTACCCTTGCTACTTCTTGTTCTCTCTCCTGCCCCCATGATGTTCTTTCCTACAGCAGAGAAACTGGGATCAGTGATGAAGACAAGAAGCAGTATGGGAGTTCCTGTGAGGGTTGCTGCCTTCTCTACAGCATCACATGAACCTCTACTATCCTAAATTATTTGCTTTTACAGTAGTGCTTAGAGCTGGTTTATGGAAACTGAGACTGACAACATGAGCCTGAAGATGTTGGGCCCATATCAGCATTAGCAGAAGAAGTGAGAACAAGCAGTGGAATGACAAAGATAAATTCACCATAGCTGTCGTTGGGCATTGGTTACAAACTTTCTTGTGTGGAAATAAATCCAGGACTGTTTTGATGTCTTTTTAAAATTAGTAAAGTAGATTTTGTCCCTTGGAAAGACAAGAAATTAATTCTGACACTGACCGAAGGCAGATCTAGGCTCTCAGATGAGTTAAGCCAAACAGCAGAACTAGGGAGGGGGGGAGGAGGACCCAGTTATGTACATTGTACATCTATATTTCCCTTTTCTGTTTTTGTCTGAGAGTTGTTGTCATCGTTTGAATGTGAGGAGTGAAAGAAAGAGGCTTTCAGGCTCTGAGAGGGACAGAACACAAAGGGAGTGGTCTACTCCCTCCCATTGCCTGCCCATACTCTATAAAGTTGGAGAGGGCTCAGTGCCTTCTCCTTTCTTCCCACTCACTGCGCTGCTCTCCCTCTGTGCTTCTTTACCACCCTCTTGCCATGTGCTGGGCAGAACGCATGTCTATGGGGTTGTGTGTGTATACATATATATGTATATATTTGTATGTTTTGTTACTTTATCCCAGATCTTATTACCTTTCCTCTATGTTAGTAAGCCTCTATCCAATTGTTTTTAGTTTCCAACTTAGTGTCCAGTCTTTATTCCATGCATGTATGCTGCATCTGACACCCCTGCTCTTTCTAAAATACATTTAATGAAGAAAACTCATAGTGGTCATCTCAAACCAGACTATTATCAAACAGCTGTTACCCACCAAGAGACGTTTCCTTTGCAAAAAGCCCATTTGATGCATAGTAGAATATTTATTACATGGCTGGCAGTATCCTTCTGCCTGAGGGATGGACTGTAATTACAGCATGCTAAATATTTGATTTGAACAAACCAGAACTGCATGGGAAGTAGCCTTCCCTGTATTTAAAACAGTTATTAAAATACAACATTAGAATCTACACAAGAATAATTCTTTCTACCCAGTCTAAAAGCTAAACTGCAGTTTTAGGTGAGAAATTTTCTTATTATGAAACCTTGCATATAGAAATAATCTATCTTTGCCTCTGAGGAAGATGGACAACTTAATACAGATAAAACTTTCTGAACATGTGTTCCTTGCACCATTTGGGCTCCATTAAGGAATTAAGAGCAGGCACAAGCAGAGTCTAGTCCCCTTAAAAGTCAGATGAGATAGTGTAAATGTTATTTAAGTGCAAGACCAACACAAATGAATTTTGAAGGCTGTGCACAAGAATGGGAAGGAGTCACTTCAATACTGTACATGCATCAGACTGATGCATGTACATGAAGAAACTAATGGCCTATATTAAATATCTCCTGACTTCCATTCATTTAAAAAATGTCAGTTTTCTGGATACTGGAAAAAGACACAATGTCTACTGCTTTTTTTGAGTGCTTGCCTTACTGCTGCAATTTTCTTACTCAACAGAGAAGACATCGAGAGCACATACAAAGAATGAGGTTTTATGGAATAATAATCTGACAACACCTTAATTTCACTGGAGGTCTTTCTCCTAGAGGACCAGATTATACAATGTTTAGCCTATACTAATACACTTTTTGTGCTAGAGGGTTACAGTGAAGTCCCAAGTCTGTATGTTGGTCCTGCAGTGGTAACAGTCATCTTGCTTCTTCAGAGGCTAAAGAACCAAAAGAAAAAGATCATCTTCTCACTGCACCAGTCACAGAAAGCTTCAAAACTTTCTTTGCCTCTATTTTCTGTGATTGTTGGAGAGTTGCTGTTTCCACTTCAGGTTTTCAAGTAGCTGAACTCCTTTCCCATGGTATCTGTTCTTTGAGTAGCAGGACTTTGCTCAGTGTCTTTCTCCTGGTCAGTCCTTCCCTGCCAGCAGTGACAGTGCTACCTACTTTGCTTTAAATAATTTGTAGGCTAGATGTGTCATTCCAGTGTGATAAATTAGTTTCTGAAGCTGCATGCTATGGTTATGTAGAAATGTGAAGCAGACCTCTTTGCTCAGCACCCTAAGGCAGCTGGTCGTCCCTCTTGTGTTGGAGACTCTGTTTTGCTCTTGTTCTCTAATCCTTTAAAAATTTTAAAACTGCTTGATTGTTCTGGAGTATTTACAAAAACATTTCTGATAGATAAGCACTAAACTCATAGCACTCCTTCCCATCTGCACCAGCTGCTGTCTCTGCTGCTGCCTGGCAGTGAACTTCTCCAGGGAGCTGCTGACTTGTCTCTGGGCCAAATGCACCTTTTCATGCCTGTGTGAGTGATGACCAACACCTTTTAAGTTGTTTTGACCTGTAAGGAAGCAGCATTACTTTGGTAGAGAGGAGTCCAGCAGAGAGATTTCTGGCTTCATATTGTTAGTCCAGAGAATTTTATTGTCTTGTGTGTTTTGTCCTATTACCCTGAGCTCCAATAGAGACTTCTCCAGCTACACTGCAAAGCTGACACAATGCAAATGTTGATGTACAGTGAAACCTCTCTCTTGGGAGCCCTTACCATTCTTGATGTTGCAAGCACACAGATGCTGAATAGTTGTGTCCTCTTGCTTAGGGCCACAGCTGGTGTTCACCCTGAGAAAGCAATTCTGCAGTGAATCTGCTCTGGGGCATAAGCCCACCATTCATTGTATATGGCAATGCTTGCGCAAGAGCTTGCTCTTGAAATGCAGCATCAGCTTCAGAATCCAAAATGTGTTTAGGTCAGATGCTGCATTCCTTTGGTTGGCCTCCAGAATCTGAGGTTGCAACTGCATAGCATTCTAGCAAGGTTCACAAAAATAAGCAAATACATAGCAAAGTGAGTCTCCAAAGCATGTGCCTAGTCTAGTGCAGTGCAGGGATTCAAGCACTGTATTGCTACAGGTTTGTTCACTGACCCTGAGCTGCAGGAGCCCACAGACCTGCTGCTGGCTTAACCCCAGAGTGATGGGCAGGTGGTGAGGGGGGGACCGTGCTGTGCTTTCCCATGCCACCTCCTCCAGGGTTAGGCAATCATTTCAAAGCCTTGTGAAGCACCTCTGTCACAGGTAAAACTGAGTTGCTCAAAGACAAGGAATCTAAAAGTGCAGAGTTGGCTGGTGGGCTAGTAGGCAATGCCTGGGCAGTGGAGGATGAGGATTTAATGTGATAAATACAGATGAAGTAACACTAAAATAGCATTTGGGTCCCTGATTTCTTTGGAAACCTAATCCTTGCACTCTCCCTTTGTAGGTTACAGGAGTAATGAAGGAGCCACACAGTTGTGCTTTCCTCTAACAAGGTAGCCGGGCTTTCTGTGCTCGTCCTTACACAGCACTAATACATGCAGCACTACACACATAAATGTGCATGCCAGGATTTCTGTAGGGTCTGTGCTAGAAAACAAACTTTACAGCTCTAGCTTCATGATGCTGCTTTCCTTCACTAAGAATTCAGTGCAATGGAATCTCACAGAAATGCATTTGAGAACATCTGTCTTGTGTTTAAAAGCAACAACAGATAGCTACAAATATGTGATGCTCAACAGCAAAAGAACTAAAGTAGGTTTTTATCTTTAAGTTAGAAAAACAGATAGTACTGGGCAAGAAAGTTTAGGTACTTTCTGCTTCTTGAAATGTTTATCAGGTTGTACCAAAATGAAGTGGGTCTTTGAGTTGCATTACTGACAGAGTGCTTGTTCTCCTGGGGGGAGTGTCAGCAAACGTCCAGCACAAACACTTATGATTCTCTCTCTATACATACATAGATACATATCATATATATATATACATATATATATATATTAGGAATTCTAAAGGTCCCCAACACTAGCAGTTTAGTACTTTAGGTAGTCATTTAAGGTGTTAATATGTTGCCATCATGTGATGAGATACTCTTAAATTCTATAAGCCAAGCACATGAACAGCTGGCTTCTGGGATGGTGCCTTGGTTTGCCTTTTTGATCGTGAATTTCTACATCTCTCTGCTTGTCTCGATTTTGTTAAAACACTTTTTACATCCAAGCTCACATGTGCATCATCTGTCAACCAATTACTGGAGGTTATTCAAAGGTTATATTTGAAGTACTCATTTGAGATATAAAGTGAGCATTTCATTCATTGATAATGGTTTCTGAACAAAGGCTTGAAAATCCTAAAGGAGCCATCAGAACAGATTTGAACTTCTACGCTGTGGGAGAAGCATTGAGAATTCAAAGTCTGACTTGACAGAAGCAGCAGAGAGCTGTGCTCACACTTTCTGTAGTAGGAAAGACACCTTTGCATAATTGACTGAAGGTGCTTTTCATGTGACTGACATGTTGACAGCAATTAATTATCTTAATATTTGCTCAGAGGTGTGACCTTGCAGTGATTACAGTTATTTATGTAAATTAGTAGGGCTTTTTGCACTCCTTCCTCTAATTGTTTGCTAAATAAGTTACTGTGTTTCAAATCTCCCAATACAGCATATAGTAGCCAAATAATATGGGTCACTGCAGAGGGATGTAAATGTAGGTCTGTAAAGAGTATGTGGAAGAGAGGAGGAATAAGTGAGCCCACCTGGGCTTTAGGGGCAGAAGTTAATATGAATATGTTTTTCACCTAAATAGGACGTGATAATCTACAGATCATTGGTATCAAAGAGCTGTGATGCTTCTGTCTTTGTTATGTGGACATTAAGTGAACTACTACAAACTTTTAAAGAAGCAATTTTTCCAATGGTTTACATTTTTGAATATCAAGTAATGCACCAAACTAAGCCTCTTCAGAAACCAAACTCTTTACCCCACCCTAAAAGATGCCTTTTCTGCTGCACCTATTTGTTCTCAGTGGCCCAGAACTGAAACTCACTGGTCATCTTTCTATGTGTTTCACTGTTTTCTGGAAGGTCACCAGTGTTCAAGCTATTCTGTAAACACAGTAGATTTCCTTCCAGCATTAACTTAACTTAGCATACAATATTTTGTGCCCTACCAAATGCACAGCTTCAGGTGGTAAGCATGTCATGCATTGCTGCTGTCTTCTCTGTTGAGGTGAAATAAAGCAAATGATGTAGTGAGGTTATTTAAACAAAAACTGAAATTCTGGGAAAGAGGTAATGATGGAGAAGTTCTGTCTTTGGGATTCCTGATCTTATTTCAGAATTGTGTATTAAAGGGAAGCTATGAGTCCCTTACCCTTTTGACTCTTGCTATCTTCCTTAATCCACTAAAACCTCCATGACTTAGGTAGTGCCATGAAGTCCAGAAGTTAATGAAGAAACAGTTACCAGAAGGCACTGGTCAGCCTTAGACAGCTGCAGTTTTTGCAGTTATCACTGCTATACCTCATCCAATCTGTGTGCAACAGAAACTTCTAGTGTTAGGAAAGAACTGGGCAGCTCAGATGTGATACCCCGTGTTAGTTCTGGGCCAGCTGCCTACTTAGGTTATGCATAGATATGGCAGAGTAAATAGATTATGCTGATGTGTTGTAAGAAAATGGCTGAAAGCACTGATTTCCACAATACATTGCCCAGATTAACCACACTTAGATCTTCATTGGTAGATAAGAAGTAAAAGGCAGGTGCAGAATGCCTTGTGCCTCCGATTTCCTCCTGTCCCTGTCCATGTAGCAAGTCCTTCACATTCAGTAGGTGATAGTAAAGACAGTGAGCTTCAGGTCTGAGCAATTGTGTATTACATCCACACTCATAAAAAATGCTATACCCAAACTTGCTAAACAGAGAAAAACAGACTGCTTTCTGCCAGATTAATACAGGCAATCCTTCCAGTTGTTATCTGGCTGTTCTGAATGCCTTGGCCATCATCTGTTCCTCTTTGCTGTATGTAGCAGGGGTGACAGCTGGGGACAAGAGTAACAGCTTCAGTTCTCCAAATTCCGAGAGAGACAGCAACCATGCTTCCAAGCCCTGGAGGCTACTGATATCCTGACTGTTAAAGCAGAAAAAGCATTCACATCCAGAAAGGCCAAGCTTTGGAGAGAGAATGACACAATAAATTCTCAAACCTGGTTGACTATCAGATAGATAAATGCCACCCTGCCACAGAACCCTGCAGAACTGTTGCTATGCTACACACAGCCTGATGCATTCTCTTACCCCTGGTCTAGGCAAAGCTTTGCAGTGATGGAAATGAAAGAGCACATCCACTGCAGCCTGATTATTGTCTCTGTAGTATATGCAAGCACTGTGCGTGCTCTCCTTGACTCCATATAAATTCTTAATGGTTAGAGTATTTTTGACAGACTTGAGGCAAAATTCTCTTTTCATGCCCAGAAAATAATGAAGTCCTATCTGGGGAAAAAAAAAAAAAGCCTTTTTATGGATGTTTGATTACATACCTAATAGCAATTCTCTGAGTTCTTGGAGCTGAATTTGCTAGAAGAACTACAATTATTTTCTTTCCTTCTTCCCTTTGCCTCCAGCTGCCTGTTCCAGAACAGGCCTTCCATTCTTTCTCTATCCAATACAAAAGCATAGTATACAGGAAAATATTTATGCAGAGAATGGTACTGCTGCCATCTACTCATTAAAGGAAGCATCAACACTTTCTTGTTAATCACAAACACAGCTTGGGTTTTGTTCCAGATCAACATATTTTTCCTAAGAAATTTTTTCTCACTTGCATTGTGTATCCACTGTAAAATCCACACACATTTTTTCTTTTCCCTTGTCCACAGCAATGGAAAACAAGTGGTGGCATGAACACTGCAGTTTCCTATTTCATGATAGAATTAGGAGTACCCCATTAGATACCAGTTCCAACAAAAAACATTTCCTGTAGGCGTTAAAACTGCTTCTCTCTTAGATGGGGTCCCTTGACTTCTACTATGGCTGAGCTTTTATTTCAGTGAGGCAGACTGCCCTTGCAAAATTTGTCTTTGTGATGTATCTACTGTAATCACAGTATCTAATATTTTTTTTAATTTGTTTTTGAGGCATCTTTGAGTTTCATAAAGGTGCCTGCCTGTGATTAAGAGTAAGTTGTGGTCCTCCGTGACCAAGTCACCATGACTTTAAACTTAACTAAAAATTGAAAGACTCCATAGAGGGCTGTTACTTGCTCAGCAGGATTCCTCAACATCTCTGTTGGTTTGACATGACTGGAAAGCTCTCTCTTTCTTACCTTTATGGTGCTGTTGTGATTAATGTGCTGCTGTGTGTATTTTGCTAACTATGTGTCTACCATGGGAATTCCACAGTGAAAAATTATTTCAGGTAAAAAAATCCATATTTTCCTAATTTGCTTCTTGTGCTGCTTTTTAATTTTGCTGCCTACACAGTACCCTGTCAAATCAGCTAAAAAAAAAAAAAAAAAAAAAAAAAGTAGTATCTTGGTATCAGTTTAACTGCTGTCTGGTTCCTTTATATACTGTGTATTGAGGACATGCTTAAAACATTTAAGACAATGTCATTTCCAAAGTATCTCATTGCTGAGACTTTATCTGTCTGGGGATTTGCTACATTTCAAAATTAATACAAAACAGCAACTGTATCTTGGAATTACTGGAATAGCCTATTTACAGATACTTTGGTTATGGCAGTGTTTGTGCAATAAATACATGTAAAGAAATAAAGCTGACATTTTCTGATTTACAAACGTGTTCTTTTTAGCAAAATATCTTGCTCTTTCCTATGATAATATTTTCAAAATTGCTTTGTGTTTTTAAACGTCCTTGCTGAAAGTTTTATACACTGGGGCTTCCCTCTGGGCTCCATAAATACCATTACAGCACTCAAAGGAATATTGTGGCCTGGAAGCACTTCTAAAAGCATAACAACAGAAGGAATATGTTAGATCTTAAAGAAGTAGGAACCAATGAATTAATCCCACATTCTTCCTTTCTTTTCTGTCTTTTTTTTCAAGCCTTCACCACTGGGACATAAGAGCCAACTGAATTTTAAACCCATTTGACTCATTCTTCTCTCGGAGCTGCTCAAAAGGCTGTGAACCAAATGAGAGTCACGGAGAAGTCCCTGCCTCGGATTAATCTCTCAGAGTGACTCTTGGTTAGTTTAGGGAAGCAATGATGTGTTTGCCATAAAGCATCAAATTTGTTCAAGGAATGTTTGCCTGCTAAGCAGGTGGGGCAGCTGGGAGACATTCAGATGGGGATAGTACAGTGAGTGCATCCACAGAGTGTGCAACACCAAGTGATGTCTCCAAGTAGTGTTGGTCAGAGTTTCCACATAGCTACAGACAAGCTTCACTATTAAATCCTGCAGCAGCAAATGATACAGAAATTCAAATGGCTGTTTCAGGGAATGCAACATTATTATTAATATTATGTGATTCTAAACATCTCTTTTTCACTTGTGTGAAGCTGCAATTTTGCTGCTAGATTCAGTTATCTAACATATCTCTCACATCTCTAAATGGTGAGACAGCTATTAATAGCAACTCCACACCAGAGTTTTTCTAACTATAAATATTGTGGTATATACACTGCAAAAAGCTCTTAAAATAAGAAACAGGTTCATAATTTTAATATTTAAACCCACAAGTGCTAGATTATGTTCAGATTTTAAAGGAAATCTCAGTAAATTTGTAGGGTGTATTATTGTTGAGTTTTATCAGTGATTTGGAAAGAAAAAAAAAATGGTAGGCAGATAGAGATTAATGAGGAAATCAGGGACAGTGAAATAAACATTTGAAGGAAGCCATAAAAGAATTCACACTTCACAGATATCTTAGTGCTTCAACAGTTGGCAAAAGTCTTTTCTTAATGCTAGAAGAAGCTGATGTTTCTGCCCCATCACTCAGACCAAGGCCATTTTGATAGCTGAGGCTCAGACCTCAATCAGGGAGGAGGTAATGAACAGGTGGGGTCAGGGCTGTTCATAGGAAGATGAGTGGATGTGGGGAAATCTCTACCTCTGCCAGAGAGTTCCTAGGGAAGCTGATCAAGGTAAGGAAAATCCTGGCTGTTCCCACCATTTTCTTTTTATCCTCTTCTGGAGGTTTTCACCTGAAGTGTGTTGGGCTGGATGCACTTATTTGTATGACTGTGGTCTCACAGGGAGTGGTGAAGAGAAACAGAGCTGCATGCAGGAAACTTAATAAATCCATCCTCTACTGAATATATCTTATTTCACAAAGTCCACCGGTCTTTATGGTGTGGCACTATTCCAGTCTGTTAAATAAAATAGTTTCAGGGGTTTTTTGCTTAATGCAAAAGCATAAGGATGCACAGAAAGGCACCTCTGAAGGAGAGGGAAAGACTTGCCTGAGAACTGGAAGCTGGGAGGATAGGAATGAGAAAAATCACTCTGTATTTCTGTATTATTGTAATCTTTCCTTAAGCATTCGCTCCTGGCCACTCTGTGACAAGCCGCAGGACTAGAGGGACCTCTGCTCTGACCCTGTGTGTCTGGGCTTGAAGGCTTGTTCCCAGGGACAAAGACCAAGGGAAGATGCTGTGCAGGAGGCTGGCATGGAAATTCCCAGTGTCCCAGCAAGACATGCTCCCAGAGCTGCCACTGAAGGTAGAGAGATGAGAATCAGGTTACTTTCCTATGAAAAGTATCCCAATCACCATCATATTTTAGGGTTCAATCAGAGTATGCATATAAATATACCATATGCCTTTCTGTTTAAACACAAGTGACAAAACCACTGGTAATAAGCTGTATTACAGAAATTCCAGAAAGCTGTGCGTGGTCTGTCCTCTCATGCACACACCATTTCTCTGTTCTGTCCCAGGCTGTCCTGGGGAGGGGGGAAGGATCCTTTTCCTATTTGTGCCCATTCTGGAAAGAGTGCATACACAGATACAAAAATGTTCTTTTTCCTCCAAGATGATAAACCGGGCTGATGATTTCTTAAGGTCCAGGGACATCTGGTGGTGCTACAGAAATCCTGCAGAGTCCCAGAGTCACCCCAGGGTGCAAGAGAGGGGGAGGAAGGATGAGGGATTGTTTTGAATATGAATTCAAATTTTTATTTATAAAATTATTCACTATAAATGGACAATCATACTTTTTTCCAAGGCGCCATCAAAATATTAATTGTACACTTACTCAGTTGCAGTGAGTTATGGTATATGAATAATACAACTAGTACACAATTCATGTATGGACATCCAGGATAATAATGTTGGTAATTCAGCATAAAAGCAAAATCCTTTGCATTAATGCCTGTAATAGTTTATCACAGTCGGAGAAAATGGAACAAGAGTAGTGTTCAGGTACCTGCAGAAGTCCCATAAGAATGACTGTTTGCCTCACAAGATGAGCATAACTAATCAGCATCACAATATCTGCTGGGGTGACTGAGCCTTCCCCTTCCCTATCTCCACCCTCATTCTCCATTGTTTTGTCACACAGACAGGATTTTGGTAATAGGAATTACATTTTGATTAGTAGTTTCTAGTTTGTGGTGGCTCTAGAGAAGTTTGTATGATAATAAAACAATTATGCAATATTATCATACCATATATTTTAAAGTTGGAGAGGAGCTGGGAGGAGCTTATATAAGGACCCAGGACTACCAGCTTTCAATTGAATAGCCTGTCTTTCTTTTAAAAAACCTGTGGTGTCATAAATTAGGGCAAGAGAAATTATAGTAATCTCCAGAAGAAAAACAAATTCTACCTGAGAAAAAATGTCTACTTTTTACTTTCCTGCTTTCTGTGTAGAGGGAATCATCAATGTTTTTTGAAAAGTTTATGTTTTGATGTATCAGTATTTATACACATGAAAGCAGCTGTAATAGAGAGGGAAACTGATGAGTGTGTGTACATATGGGATGTTCTGAGGCAGTTATGTAGGAGCCCTTCAGTCTGCCTCCCTTCAGCATCTTCATACCAGACCCTGACAGCTTTGGCCCAGAGCCTGAGGGGAAGAACCAGCCTTTCCCTACAAGTCCTGAGAGAAGGGTGGTGTAAGCAGGAGCTTCCTGATGTTTGTTGAGCAGACACATGTTCAAAAATGGAAATGGAATCTCAGTGGAATGAGTTACCACAGAGTGGGTTAGCTGGGTTCTGGTTTTATGGGAGCTTTGTGGTACTTAAGAGCATGGCTGATGGAACTCACTCTTTGAAAACGGCTATAAACAGAATCAACAGCAGAGAGGAGATCCTGCACAGCACCAGGCTTCTGGGTGTCCGTGGAGGGAGTCATTATGTTTTTTATTACATTAAATTGCATTATATTGTGTTATGTTTATTGTCTTATCATGCATTGCATGATAAAAAACATCCATTATTACTATTATTTCTTATCATCATTCTCGTACTCATCATCATAATCATCATTATTTCATATAGCAAGCTCCATTTTGCAGCTGCAGAAAACCAAACCATTCAGGTTAAATCATAAACCTGTTTCATGTGGTGGTTTGGTTCTGGTGTTGTTTTGTTTGTTTGTTTATTTGTTTGTGGGTTGTTTTTTGGTTGGTTGGGTTTGGTTTTTATTTTTTTGTCCCTCTCCTTCTCTAAAAGTAAAACTACAGAGCCTTCCCCTGAGTAGAAAGCCCAGGCGTGGGGAGGGGGCTTGTGTAGCTACAGTCACCTCCTGCCCACTGTGAGCCTCTTCTGGGAAAGGCTGAGGATGTGAAGAATAAATTTGATTTTTTTTTTTTCAGAAAAAAAGAGCTGCAGCAAGCGTGCTGCAGTGGTCGCAAGAGGGCAGAAGCAGCCCAAGATTAGGTCTGCTGCTCCAAGGCGGGTTTCCCCACCCTGGATTCCTTCATGTACGCTCAAACTCAAAAAAAACTCTTTGAAGAAAAACGTGAGCACACAACTTAACATAGCTGTGCCCAGCTGTATTGTTCGCTCAGTCTTGGAATATATGCTTGAGACTAATTTTGTTTATAGTTTTATGAAGAGATCAGCTTCCTTGAGAGCTGAATCTCAGGAACATGAGGCTCTGGGGAACCCGGGGTTTTAAAACCATCCCCACCTGCTCTCCCACTGCTCTCCTGAAGCCCAGTTGCCAGGCAAGTTCTGTCAGTGGGCAAAAGGGAAAAATGTAGAAAATACACTAAATTTTTCAGGTGCAGTATTCTTAAAACATGATTACCTCCTCCCACCCATCTTTATATGTTCGCTGTGTTTTGGTTCTGATACCAAGAGGTTGGTTTTTTGCATTCAGCTTTAACTATCTGAGTATCCTTGCTAATTCCAGTGAGGCCATGAGAGAAGAGCAAATCATACAAGGCTTTTGAGATCATGGCCCTATAGAGTAATCTTTTTTCATGCACAGATAACAGGCAGCCTTATATAGCTGGAAGTCCTGTAAATCTCTCAGCACAGACATTAACTTCAAAATTATTTCAAATAATTTCAAAGAAGCATCATGAGATCGGGCTCTTTGCATCAAAATATATAGATTTGTGGCCTTTAAGCTAAAATCCAAATCAGAGCCTGCTCCTCCCTGCCAACAGCTCTGGATCTGATGGCTCTGCAACATCCCCCCCCACTGCTACATAGAGCTCCTGATGGCTTCAGGCATCATGGAGGAGCCAGCATGGGCAAGCACAGGTCCTGTTGGACTGGGTACAGGGAATCCTAACTGATCCAGAAATTCTGCATTAGACAGTAACCCTTGTATTTACAGCTCTGAGCAATGGCTTTTTTTTCCATATTGCTGAATGACTTAGCTGCTAAAATAGGCACTATGGACAACACTTGCAATGATCTTTTTTAGAAACAGTGCCATCTATCACTTAATAAAAAGGCCATACAGAAACCCTAGAGAATGTTGCTGAATCCCCTACTTAATGTGATATGTACTTAATGAATCGTATCTATTTCATAATGGGGAATTTAATTTACTGGGAAGTGGAATAATATAAATAATTTAACAATGCAATTTCATAAAATAAATTAAGCACAGGCAATATAATGAGCAGTGAAGAGACTCAAGAAAAAAACTCTCTTGTTTGGTGACATTTCTATGTTACCTTGGCATAAAGAGAGAGTCTCTCACACATGCTAGACCCTTGGGTAGACTGAGTAACCAAAGAATTCGGAGATAAGTGAACAACTGCCTATTGAACCAGTCCAAAGTGACTTTGAATTATTTGTGTCACCTTCATTAAAATTTAGGGGTGGCATCAACAGAAATCTTCATTTTTTTCACAGATTTTCAAACCATGATTCATCTTACAATGGACTAATGATGATGACTTCTAGTTTCTATTAATTAATTTCCAAATTAAAACTGCAGATGTCACTAAACCAAGGACAGCAAATTCTTTTGATGACAAGATTAGAGTTCAAAATGTCCCTAACAAATTGGAATATTATCTTAAAAATAGGATGACATTAAAAAGAAGACAGAATGAAATTAAAATAAGCCAAAGGCATGGCATTGAAGTAAGATTAATCATTCCAGTTTATACAGGATGGGGAGCAACTTTCTTCAACAGTTCTGAAGAAAAAAATCTGGTCTACTGTGGTCATAAATTGGCTTTTGGTCAACCATGTCACACAATTACAAAACCAGAAAATCTCATTCTAGGATGTTTAGTCAAGAGTAAAATTTTCAAGGTAAGTGAAATAGTTTCATCCAGTGTACCCTTCATTGGTAAGGTTTCATCTCAAATACATTTTTCCTCTTTTGAGTCCTGCTGTTCAAGAAATAGACCAATCGGATCTGCTCAGTTTACTGAGTATGGATTAAAATTGTCTCCTCACTACCAGGTGGGAAGCAGGAGAATTGAAGGATTTCAGCCATCAAGGCTAGGCTTTTGTGAAGAACAACAACAAAAAAAACCCTCTTAAAATCCTGCTTATAAACTCCAATAGGAAAAAGGGAAGAAGAATATGATACAATGAATTAATAAATTAATTAGCACAATTTATGATTATAGGAAGGAATTCATAGCAAGGAATTCAGAAAGTCTTAATTTCTATTTTAGAAATCATCAAGTGGTGGCCAGTACATTAGAGATGAAAACTTTGTTAATTTTCCTGATATTCAAAACCTAAAGTTTCTGAGTATAACCTAATAATTTCTGCAGCTGCCTTCTGTATTAGTATGAAGTCAACCCCCAAGGAATGCTGTTTCAGAGGGAGGCTCTTTCTTCCCATCATGCCACTAATACAAAACTGTTCCACCTTATGTATGATAAGTGGATGTAATTACTTTGTTATTTGCAATCAAGCTCATTGTACAAAATGTGCTTCTGGAAAGTTCCTGCTCATCTGTTTCTTCTGAGATATTTTTTCCAGCTCTTCACTTTCCGATAATCTTTACTTATGCTAAGTAGTGTTGGGTAATGTTAAGTCTGGTCTACAAAATGGCATGGTAATGTTCTCTAAATAAATACAAAACATATTTGTAAGGATATGTCGTGGGTTGACTTTGGCTGGCTGCCAGGTGCCCACCAAGCTGCTCTCTCCCTCTCCCTTCTCAGTGGGACAGGTGAAAAAAGATAAAAAGCTCATGGGTTGAGATAAAGACAGGGAGATCCCTTAGCAATTACAGTCACGGGCAGAACAGACTCGACTTGAGGAAGGTCAATTCAATTTATTGCCAATGAAAAGTAAATTAAAGCAGTGAGAAACAAAGACAAAATTACTTCACTCCCTTCCATTTCTTCTTCCCAGGCTTAGCTCCACTCTTTCATTCCCAGCTCTTCTACCTCCTCCTCACAAGCGGTGCAGGGGGATGGGAAATTGAGAGTAAATATGCTATGGCAGAGGCACCACCAGCATCACCCAGTAGACCCAGTACAGGAGGAGGTCCAAGTCTCCATAATGCTGTTGGACTGGATGAAGAATATATGGTTACATTGCAGGAAGGGAGACGTGTATCAGTAATTCCTGCTGTGAGGTTAGTGAAGCAGTAGGATTTCAGAGGAAAGCAACAAAATTTTGATTACAGGTTATTTTTAAAAACAGACTGAAAAATCTTCTGTCAAAAGAGATCATATTGTAGAGCAGGGACATAGGAGAGGGCATCTTGAGTCCCCTTCCAATTCTGTCATCCTGTCAGGCTGAAAAAATAGTTAATTGGTGTCACATAAGGTAACTTTGCTCTGGGGACAAAGACATGATCTGGGATTTCAGTTGACTGAGTTATTATATTTTCTTATTTAATACTTTGTGGTAATTTTTTTTTTTCCTCTTCTTTCTTACCTTAGATTAAGTTTTTGCAGTTCTGTAATCTCCTACCTGTAAGCTATATGTCTTTTTCTGCCTGGAAATTTTATGACCCCATTCATGTTCATTACCACTTCAATTTTGTATTTACTGCATGTATTTGATAGCAATAGTCCCCATCTGACTTTACAAAATGTTTGGCTTTCTTTTGCTTTCAGGCTAAAACTTTCTGTTTCAGGATTTTTCCTTTAAAAGGTAGACTATACTCATTTATGGCTTGTTTGTGCATTCAGCATGGTTCCTGTTGACAAACATACCGTTTCTGAGAATGGGTGTTTTCTAGTTGTTGCATTTTTCCTCAGGTGAAAACATCATACATTTGTATTATTGTTGCTGGCTTCCTTTTGTGCTGTTAATGAGCTTGAGGATTACATTAAAGGCTTGTTGCTGACTCCCCAGAGAAGAGTAGTCGCCTGTGGATGGAGTAAGAGCAAATAAATATTGAAGTCCTTTCCAAAGATACTCAGGCTGTGAGCTTTGCTGTGGTGCAATGGTAGAGGAGGGAAGATGCTGCTGCTGCTCATGTCCTGGTACACATCTGTGGAATCTCCCCTCCAAGATGGGAGAGGAAAATGTATCCTGAGCAGAGGGATCAGGAAGATTCCCAGCCTGCACAAGCATAGAACCAAGAGTGCTGAACATAGTGTGGGAACACCAAGCTGGCAGCCAACACACGGCCTGTGGGAGCCTTGTTTGGTCCATGCCCATGCTTAGGACTTGCAGGCACTGTAGTTATACATGTGAACCCAGGTCTGAGCATTACATTCACATTAAAAAGAATACTCAAGGCAATTAACTTTGTTGCAGTGCTGAATTAGAGATACTAAACTCCTCATGGCCAGGAAATTTAAACTGTAAACTTTTCAGAGGCATGTTTGATTTTACGTCTGATTTCCTGCCTTTTTCATAAACATTTCCCAACCATGCAATCAAGAGGATGATTTACTTAAGAAAATACCCTGAGTTTTAGAAAAAAGAATGTTGCCATGCTGAAGTTGCTCTCTGTAAGAGCCCAGCTGACCTTACTGGGGTGGAAGGTCAGTCTGGAACAGCTGTAAAAAGCTAATAACCCCATTAAGCCATGAAGAGAAGGGTCAGTGTCAGGGAATGGAACCACATTGCTGGGGAAGGTGTCTTAAGACAGCTGTCTCAAATCCTGTTACTAACAACCTGCTATGATGTACTGAGCAGCCTCTCCAGTTGAATTACATTGGAGTAAGGAGAGCAGTTCAGGTTAAGTGTTGTTAGGCTGTTCTTGAAACCCTTCATTGGAAACACCAGAGCAAACACCAGCAACAGGAGCAAAACCAATGCACACAGTTGTGAGACTGAAGTTTTGCAGAAAACAGCACTTTCTCTATAAGTCTCACAGAAAAATTATATAGGTAATCTGGATCACATATTGACTATGATTATTTACTTAAGCCAGATCTGAGAAAATTACACACTCACTCATGGTACCTTTCCTTGTCCGCTGGTTTTTCAAGTTATGGTATTTCCGCTTAGGATTCACTAATGAAGTTATGCTAAACAGTATTTGAAATTTCATTTTGTAAAACGTAAAAGATATACCGTCATCTGACACAGCAGAAAAGTATTTAATTTGCATGCATAAATACCTTTTAATACCCAAAATTATAATATTGGAAGATTGTGACTGTAGTCACTTAATGAGCACTGTGAGGAAAGACAGCAAAGGAAACAGGCTCTGACTTCCAGTCTACATCTACACATCTGCTCTTCCACATGACAGCTCCAAATGGGCTTCCCTACAACAGGGTTTGACAAGTTATGAAGAGTAGGTTGTTAAATCTGACAGTTTCTGGAGTCTGTATCTCCAGGATACTTTTTGTTAAAAGGGCCTTTTTTGGGAAGTTTTGAGTCTTCTGAAACAGAATTCCTACTTTAATAATTGCACCAGTGCATTAAACAAGTCCACTTGTTTATCATGCCTTATTTTCTAGAAGAAATCAAGGATCTAAAGACAACTATCTGAAGCACTCAAAAAAGGACCTGAATTCTTGAAAGGTGGGTGCACAAAATCATTCGTTACCTTCCAAGAAGCACATAAAGTGAGTAATATAAAATATATTTGTGTAGCATATCATAGTAATTTTATGTTGTAATTATAATTGTAATATGTATGAATCCACATACTAAAACATAATTGTATATTTTATAATAATACATATACTGGTAGTTACTTTTAAATACAAAATCTCTTATTAACCTTAATTTTTTGCTCCCAAAAATGACCAGTTTTTACATTTTTTTTAGCAACTAATTTTATTGTAATTTGCATTTGCCAGTGTAGCTGATTTGGGGAATATGTTTCAAAACTGTTGTTCATTGTATGCGACTATGATGTACAAAATATCCCCTGAATGAATGACTGCTCCTTCTAACTTTCCAAATTCCAAAATCCACTCATTAAAAAAAAAAAAAAAAAAAAGGATTTTTGATAATACTTTCCTTCAGAATTCTCTAATAGTATCCCAATCTCCCTTTGAAATAAGTGTGCCTGTTCATCTTCACTAATAGTTGGTCAAGCCATTTAAGGAACATCTGAGATGCCCTTATCTGAGGCACCAGTGTCTTGCTCTCAGGACTTCAGATGTGCAGCTCAGCAGATGACAGGTGACAGAAATCTGCAAGGCCACATTTCTGCTGTCTGACCATGGTCAGGTACCCTCTCGTGCTCCCTTTGTCTCTCTGCATTGAGGAAACCCCCTGCTTAGTTTCCATATAACACTTACATGTGTGCCTCTTGTGTGGGCAGTTCCCTAAGCATCTCCTTCTGGGAAGGTGAAAAGCCCCCTTCATAATGACAAGGTATGCCTCACTCTCCAGTTGCTGTGCTGTTCTGTAGCTACCTAGCTCAGCAACAGAGCTCAATCTTTTCAATGTTTCAACCCATATAGACCAGATAAAATGCTACGTAAAGTAGCAGTAATCCTTCCTTTTCCATTAGAGCCTCCTTAAAGTACTCATCCTTCCTCTGCTGTCAGTGTAAGCACATATTATGCATCCCCTCGAAGAGTTTCATAGTCATTATGCAGGGTTTATTGTGGTCTGGAGTATTCCTTCTGCTTTTGATAGGATCCCAGTACGTTCACTGCCCTCCAGAAACCAAGTGAAGAAGGCTGAACTTAGTGTTCAGTAGCTATAGCACCAACTGGATAGGCAGAGACCTGTTTTTCAGTTTCTGAATCAGTAAAGCTTAAATATTTTGAACATTCTGCATCACAGCCCCTAAATCTCACAATAAATACCTGCCAGACTGTGGGAGAGGACTGCAGAGTTGATCTGCATCTTTTCTTTTACAGAAATAACCTGTAAACACACTTTGATCTCTGCAAAAATGTTTCTCATGTTCGAAGTAAATCACATGGGCAGTGTGAATGTGCAGGCTCTGAGTGTCAAAGCCTTGGATATAAATGGAGATAGTAAATAGCTGAGACCTAGACAAGTCTGTGGCAAAATGCCTTGGTACAGGAGGACAGGGTCACCTGCAGTTTCCAATGCAAAGCACCTTAAAGCTTCAAGGTGTATAAAGTCTGTGTCTGAAAGCATCTTCCATCCTGGTCCCTCTCTGCCTGAAAGAGAGATGTGAAATGCTTTGTCCTAACCTTTATGTATGAATTTAAAGCAGTGCTATAACAAAGCCTTGCAGTTAGGCTGAGTGCCCTGTTCATGTCTGGGCAGCTGAGGTCCAAGAAAGTGGGAGCTATGGTGGTTTTTTGTTATCAGTTTTTAGACAGTAATAGATGCTTCTAGTGAATGGGTCACTTGACAATTATTTTTTTTAAATAATGCTTCTTATAAATTCTCAATGTCTGGAATAAATTATTTACATTTGAAATGACACAAAACATCTCTGCTGCTGCTACTTGTGAGACAAGAAGCAGGATGGGACTTTATTCACTGGCAAGCAAGGCAGAGTTTTTGCAGTTCATGATTTAATATCACCAAACAACATAAAGCACCAAAAGCAGACAATGTGGAGAAATTTACTGTGGCTATACCGTGGTTTAGGAGGAAAAACCTACTATAACTGCTTTTCTCCTCTGTCCCAGCTCTTCCTTTGGGGAAGAAAGTTCTGGCCTATTGGTCTCTTTATGGAAACAGAAAGTTTAGCAGTTTCTGTTGAATCCAGTACAAGAAATTTCTCAGGACTGAATTACATATAAGTTAATCAAACTGGCTTTCCAGTGATGGAATCTCATTCCTTAAATCAGTGTGTAAGTAAACAGTGTGTAAGAACCAGTCTGTAAGTAAAGACAGGAAAACAGGGACCTTCTTTAGGAGGCAAAGATAAAAGAAGTCCCCTGTGTGCAGGAGGTGTAGGGCTCTGGCAAACCATACCCTAAGCTTTATTTGAAGAGTACTAAAGGGATGGAGAAAATGGCCCTTCTCCTTTAATCTGTGCTTTTGAGACTTCCTCTGGAGTGCTGCATCCAGTCTGGGGCTCCCCAGTGCAAGGGGGCCATGGGCACAGTGGAGCAGAGCAAAGTCAGCAGAGGCTTTGGGGGATGCCTGTGGGGCTGGAGCAGGGGGTGTATGAGAATAGGCTGAGAGACCTGGAGTTGCTCAGCCTGGAGAAGGTGAAGGAATCTTAGCACTGTCTACAACTACATGTGGAAAACCAATATATTTCTATTAAAAACCTTACCATCATGCTTTATGGAAGACTTTTCAGATGGAATGAAAAGCATTCATCACTGCACAAGAGATTACAAAAAGGATTTTTTTCTACTGATTCAAGCCTAACCTTGAGAATTTTTTACTAAAGCATGTAAGGCTTTCCTTAAAATTGGAAGAAAATACTACTTAGAGTAGACACCTGCCACAGCAAACAGAAAAATCTGTCCCTCTTGGAGATATCTTTATACTTAATATACTCACTCATTGTCCGATTTGATTGGTGATTTCTTTCATTATATAGTCAATATATCTGGATTGATTAGATCATGGTTTATTTGAATTGATAGGTGGTATGTATTGGTCCATAAAAGATGGATCAGTTTTGACAGGTGACATGACTTGGAGCTCAGTCAAAACCACTGATATTGATGTGAGATGTTCACTTTGGAGAGTGATGCATCATTAAGCATAGCTTACCAAGGGGCTGTATGCTTAAATAAATATAGGGTGTATTTATGGTATGTGACCAAACATACTTTTTCCTCAAAGAATGAATAATGGAGCCTCATTCCCTTTATTATATGTTTATTGTCAGGAGTAGAGTAGGTAGATTCTATTAGTGAATGCATTTGACATTACTGAATCCATGTGACACAGCAAAGGATTGTGCTGGCATGGTCACTCTGCGCTGAGACCTCCACCTCTACAACCTTGTTCTTGAGATACTCCTGAGCTGGTGAGCCTTGGTCATCGAGGGCCCATCAACATTTCTGGGTTTGGAGGGGTTTGCAGGAGCCATCAGCACCTGTATTGAAGATGCATTCACAACCTCTGTGTTCTGGTTTGTCTTTTCATTATAACCTAACAGTATTTGTAAAGCATGTTGAAGGAGTGCTCATTTAGCATGTATGCTATGCTTTTATAAATGAGGCTTACTTTACAAACCCTTGGCCTCACTTAGATAACTCCCCTACCTCTTCTTTGCCCTTTTTTCTCCATCTAGAGGACGACTGGGCCATCTGATCATGTATTTAATCTTTTTCTCTAATGTGTGAAATAAAATGAATTAAATTGAATTGAAGAATCTTTCAAGTGTGTACCAGGAAAATGAGAACATAATATGCTCTCCTGCTCATTGAGGGCCTGGGATGTGCCCTAGCAGACCCAGCTTTTTTCTTAAAGGACTCCTGGGTACTGAGAACAGTGTAATAGGACAAAATATATATATACTCACAATATTATTTTTTTTAAGAAAATACAGCATTAACAGCAGCTGAGGCTTTTATGAAAGAAATTGCCTGTTTGTGTTTTCCACTTCCAGGGAAGATGGTGCTCCAGGAGATAGAGTGGCAGCACAGCTCTTTTGGGAGATACGCTTGGAGCCAAAGTCCTCTTTGGCAAGAAGAAGGAACTGGCCCACCAGGGCTGCTAAATAACCACTGATGCCTGCTCAAGGCAGAGAACTGGTGTAAGTAATAATCTCAAGGCCCTACACAGTGCTCTCTGCTTCTGGATGTTTGATTATGTCCTAAAACCAGAGTCTATAAATGTTAATAGTTTCACTGGGGCATCCCTTTTGCAAATTAATTCCTTTGAGAATTCTGGCTGGGGCCATAAAATTCTCCTTCTCAAGGCCACATACCCCCTTTTCCAATACTTTTAATTAGTATCTTGGTAATTATGTCACGGGTTATGTTGCTTGAATGTATGCATACATTTCAGACTCAGCACTGCATTCACATTGTTGGTGGCTGATTATATTGTTTCAAAGTGTGTACAGAGTGTGTCAGTGTCAGGAAATCAAATGTGCTGTGACAGGAGACACATTGCAGAGCTCGTTGCTCACCTTGAACAGATTGGCTGATCTAAAGACAGGTAAAAAGTATGTCTGGGTGGAGTAAGAAAGTAGTGTTTCTTTCCATTAGAAATGTTTTAGAGTGTTGGAAGCTTTTTTGTAGACATTTAGCTCTTGGTGATAGACAGAATTGGTGGAGACAGCTTTTCCTTTAGGGCTAGAGGAGGCTGCTGCAGGCAAAGTTCCCTGTGAACTGGGACACCTAGCCTCACTGCCTGCCATCTTTTACTCATTCCTTTGTAGCAACTGATGTAAATTTGAGAAGGGAATAAATATTTCCAAAAGCCAAGATAATGCTCTTCTTGAGTTTTTAATAATACAAAAGTCTGCAGCATTTTCCATTTTAACTTTCCTCTCAAATTAGTGCCTGTTAGTGCCAAGTGCCAGATCCATCATGAATATCTCTGTTCTGTAACATGAAATAAACAGATCTTGAGCCATTATCTGAACAGGCAGTCTCTGAGACAAATCGTTCTGCAGCAAAATATTCTGATGACTGTAATTAGAAAAAGAAGCTACATTGTATATCCCCTACTCTAACTCTCTCTTTACAGCAATAATGGGCCAGATCCAGGGCTGCAAGAGATGTTTTGATGCCTATGATGTATCACATAATCACAAAATGGTTTGGGAAGGGAACTTAGAGATAATCTCATTCCAGCCTCCCTGGGCAACCTGTTCCAGTGTTTCACCACACTGGAACAGAAGAATTTCTTCCTAATGTATAACCTAAATCTACTCTCTTTCAGCCTAAACCATTACCCTTCATCCTATCACTCCATGCCCTTGGAAAATGTCCCTCCCCAGCTGCTTCAGGTGCTAGAATGTCATTCATTATAAGGACTCGCTGGAGCCTTCTCTTCTCCAGGCTGAACATCCTAGACTCTGCCAGCCTGTCCTTACAGGAGAGATTCCCCCGACCTCTGATCATCCTTGTGCCTCTCCTCTGGACATGCTCCAACAGCTCTATGTCCTTTCTATGTTGGGGTCTCCGAGACCGAACACAATACCCCAGTACTCACAACAGAGCAGGGTAGATAGGCACTCACCTCCACTGACCTTTTTTTTATGGAACCCAGGATAGGGTGTGTGAGCTACACCACACAGCCTGTCAGTCTCACTGACAAACTGCTGAGGGTGAATTAAATTCTTCCATCCATGAGACAGCAGCCCCCTCCTCCCTACAGGAAGAGTCACTGGTGGGGCTCAGAGGTGGCTCCAGGCAGATCAAGCCAGCTTGAGCAACCAGATTTCTGAATCTGCCTTTGCTGCCACTGAAGTTGCATTTACAGCTCACATAAAGAGAAAAAAAATATTTCTTTTTCCTTAAGATTCAAGCATCCAAGGAGCTGGCTGGGGCTCCCTGGAGAGTGCTGTCTCCTACAGTGCTGAGCACCCTTTATTCCCTTGGTGGGGACTAGGAGTGAAGACAATGTTTTTTCTTGCCTTTATATTCAGATGCTTCTGCATTTGTCCCTTATGTCAAAGCAAATTGCTTCGATTGCTTATAAAGCTGCAGTGCCAGCAGTACAAGGAGAAGCTTCTTAACTACAGAAGTATTCTTGCCCATTAGAATTAAATTCTACGTTAAGCTAAAGATCTGAAATGCTAAGAAATTTGAACACTACTACAGCTCATCTCTGTGCCTATGAGACTGTTTTCAGGTGACAAGGAAAGAAAAGAAAGAAAAAAGACTGGTTTCAGTCTTTCAGGAGGACTATTTTACCCACCAAATATTTTGAGGATAAAACCTGATTACAACTATTCTTGTGTGAGCAGCTATGGGGATCCAGGAGTCACCTAGAAAGTTAAACACTTAATTTTCTTTTAAATTACTTGGTACTAAGTCATTTTACCATGCTATGTATGAGTGCACCCTTCAGTATGTAGCAGGTGGAAGTTTAGAGGGATAAAAAAGAATGAAATCCACACCAAATTTTTTGGGTAATGTTATCTCCTGTGATTACTGGTATGCATTGAAATGTCAGCAGGGATGCTGCAGCCTTGACTTACACGAATGTTATTATTTGTGAAGCAGAAGAGTGTTGTAGGGGCAGATCTGACCTCCAGGCTGATATAGACACACTTAGCTGTGGAGAAAAAACCAAAAAAAAACAAAAAACCACACCTATTTAGCCTTACTCTGACCAGTTCTGGATGGTGAACATATGTTGACATGGAAGTTTGAAAAGAGAGCAGTGCAAAAATGAACATTTTTTATTGTAATTTCATTTACTGCTGTTAGGGAAGAGAAAGTATGAACTTACAGTGCACTAGGTATGAGTATCTGACTGGCCAACCAGGATTGCAATGCCTCAGCTATTTCCTGCTGTCATTTCTGTGCTTCTTATCCCAAGACCACCTAACACACAGACCAGCTGTCCTGTCAGTGAGTTCCAGACTGCTTTTCTGGCACAGGAGTGCCTGAAACACTGGGCTACAGGCAGATTCCTCCAAGTTCTTTCTTAATTAATGGCTTGCAGGTGCTTCTGCAGAGAGATTTGCCTTCAAAGAAGGTGGAGAAACAAGTCTTCACAGTCCCAGTCTTTCGTAGAAGAAATGCTTCCAGGGAACCAGGACTTGCTAGGGCTTGGACTTGCTAGGACTTGTTTGGGCTTTGTAGGTCACTGAGCAGCAGTGACCAATATATTATAAAGAGGAACAGTACTTGCCTGATATCTTAATGAAAGAAAAAGTTGTGGCTCCCTTGGGTGGGAGACACTGGATCTGGAGCCAGAGGCAGCATCAGTCTGCAACATTGGTTCAAAGCACTTGTGCTTTCAAAAGAAGTAGTTATTTTGGCACATAACTGTGCCTACTGTTTATTAATGGCCTGTTCAATCCATCTCCATTACCAGTATGACAGTGACTCCCTGAGATCTGGGAAGCAAGTTGGGGCATTTGGAATCCACCCAGGGAAACAGGCTGCTTGAAATTCAATGGCTGTGTTAAGTTTTAGGTGTCAGGTGTCAACATTTTTTTCTGAAAGACAAACAAAATCAACATTCAGTGCCTGAATGAACAGGAAGAAAGAAGGAAGTCAAATGCTACTGAATGAATTCCCTTTTGGTAATTCAGTCCAGCCAGATTTCACCTGAAAAATTCAGCATTCTTGGCCTCCTTTATGATGATGCATTTAACAGCAGGGGTCTGTCAAGAGATAATGCACTCAGTCTTCAGACAGCACACCACATGTCACTGTGGCTGATTCTTCATTAAGGGAACTAATTGCCCTGTGTGACTGCAACCTGCTGCAATGAGGCAACAGTAGGTTAAAATCGGGGTTCAAAGGGAATAGCATTTAAGTACATTAAAATGCATCGAGAAACCAACATCACCACTCCCTCCAAAAGTGGGAAGTTATTCCTCTTTGCATAAATGTAAGATTTAGATGTAATATCAGAGATGCAAAGTTAAAAATTGGTCCTGTATTGCCTACGGTATTTAAATATGACATATGGTAAATATGGCTGCAGAGATACAAGCCCATTTAAAATCCATTTTGGCAGCAAGACTCAGTTGTCATTTTTTGTTAGGTCTGTTCTGTGAACCAGAGGCACAGCTTATGCACAGATACAGTGCAACAAAGGATTTCCTACTCTGCCCCAGGAAAACTGACAAACCAGACTATTCTCTAATTGAGATGCGATCCACTGTACTGAAAAATGTGGTTTTTTAGCAAACAATGTTAAAGCTAATTAAAGAGAATCTTAGGCTATCATAGCTTGTTTTTAAGACTGTTATACAATGATGTTTTCAGTTTTATCTGGGTGCTACCATGTCTGCATGTGTCAATAGCAATTTATGATGTAATTTTTTAAGTGGTGTAGATATTCCTGATGAGAAAATCATACCATCAGGCTGGCAATACAGCTAATAGATCTTAATTTAAACTCTGTAATCATTACTAGAAGACAGGAGAAAGGTCTAAATACTTGTTTTACAGAAGAACTTATCAAGTTATTATATAATAATTTGCATCCAAAATGTATTTGGATGCAAAGGTTTGTATTTTGTAGAATCATAATAAAAGCTTGGAACACAAACAGTTTGGTTTTCCTCATAAATTATTTAGAGCTTAAATAGTATAAAGCCACACTGTTCCACAAACAAGGTAATGAACTGGAGAGAAAGCAGAAGTGAAAACTGAAGAGTGATTATTTTTCCTTTGCCAAGCCTAAGAGATAAAAGTGGTAATTAATATCTTGCAGCTTGAAGACATTGTGCTGCTTAATAATTTTGGTGCATAAAAAAAGTATTCCTTGAACAAATTTGATACAGTTTGGATGGTTCTTGCAAATAGAAATGCAAGAAATCCAATGAACTTATCATTCTTCCAAGCAGGGAAGCAGGTTAAGGAGGTTAGAGATAGGGAAGCTCTACCAGGTAAAGGAGGAATTTCTCTACAGGTATTTCTATAAAGACTGGTTTTCTCTGGCCCTATTCCTCAAGGTGACTAAGCCAAATTCCCAGATGAGATCAAGAATAGGAAGTAATATTTAGTGGCATTTAAAGGAACCCAGTATTGGACTCCATGAGTGCTCAAGGTTAGATTGTACCAGCAGGATAGTTGCACTAATCCTTTAATTCATTATTCTGTTATCATCTGCTCCTTAAATCAAGCTTCCACAGTGCTTTCTATACTAGCGACATAATTTTCTATACTACTTATAATCATATAACATCTTCAAAATATAATGATGGGCACTACTTTCCCCTGGCACTGTAGGTAATAAACACCCCTTTCTCTAGACTAATAAAAAAATCCATAGACAGACAAAAGTCAGCACTTTTCAACATTGCTTAAATCTCATAAACAAAGACAGAATGAATTCATATATTTTTGTGTCATAGGAACTGAAAGCAGTTGAGCTCACTGTTATCAGTATTGAACAATGATTCTGTTAAATCCATTTTTTTTTACAGAGAAAGAGTTGCTCCAGAAGTCAGTGTGGAAATAAAGAATTTGAAACTTGAGCAATTCACATTAATTTTTCCCCAATAACTGGTCTGCAGGATATTCCTGAAGTGAGCAACTACATAAGAGAAATAGAAGGTAATAAATCTTTGAGATGCCAAGGATAAAAAGAAAAATTTCCAAAATATGTGAATAGCCCATTAAAAGTGCTGCCCTATTTCTCAGCGGAAAGGCAAAATTAATGAAATTTGATGCCAAGAAAACCAAAGTGGTGATTCAGCATCACTCACTTAAAGGTCAGCTATGAGCAAGTGTCTTGTATTTTTACATGTGAGAAAGAACATCTCAGCCAGGAATTGCTTGGACACTATTAGTTGGCTGAACTTGTTGAATGCCACAGTAAAACACTTGGAAACCTGACTGAACAATCAATCTCATTACCATTAGTAATTCACCTTGAGCATTTTCAGGGGATGGACAAGACACTGTAAGACTGGGATAGACACAGTACTGAACAGCAGTTCTGAGAAGACAAGGGGTTGTCCCAAAGAAAATAATTGCTTCTTCATGTCCCTGGTAGGCACAGCCTAGGAAGGGGTTAGTGTAATAAAGCTCTGCATTGCCTGGCAGTAAATGGAACTTTCTTCAGTGGACACTTTCAAGTGAGACTAGATGAAGGTAAAAAGCCCTGTTCACAGGGCCACTGGTGTAACTGGTTGTATTTTAGCAGGTACATTGATTAGATTATTTCCTAAGGTACTTTCCAGCTTGCTTTCGCTACTATTCTTGAGATTCATAAAATTAAACAGGTCCCTGGGCTTTCAAAGTATCAATTATTTTGTTATTCTAATGAAATGATGCTTACAATAGCTGTTGCCAAAGATGCAGTGACTGACCAGTCTACATTCCCACTGTAGAAATCTCTGCTCAGTGCATGTAAAATTTATCTCGATGATAAAATATTAACACAGCTTTGAAGTTACTTTATGGCTTCTGACACTCACATCAATACCCTTTCAAAACATTGGAGAGAGTCCACAAAGAGACAATTCCATTACTTACACAACTGAAATTAAAAATCTTGAAATGACACAGCCTCCTTTGGGTTTTATTTGTTTTACTTAATGGGTCACTCCACGTAAAAGCATTTTTGGCCAGCATTGAAGAGAAGAACTGATTTAAACCAGCTGATTTTCTTTTCACCACCACCACCTGTTGCTATGGTGCAATATTATACTAACAGAACAGCACGCCATTCACAGGACACAGACTGAAGTATCTACTGTTTTTTCTTTCAGAGTTTAAAACTCCAGTGCAAAGCTGATCCTGCAGGTAAACTTGCTATTAGCATACACTTATATTCCCACCAGCCCTGGTTGAGGTCCCTGTAACAGGCTGCAGTAGTAGAAATATGGTCAAATAGTTCAGCTGTGGAGATGAAACCAGCATGGCAGAAGGGTGATAAACATCACACAACAAAAGCATTCAACACATAACGTATTTTTTTATTATTCTACTTCTCTGCTTGATGTCAAAGGTTCTCCAGTGTCACCCATTTCATGGATTCATGCAAATGGTAACAGTATTTATGAGACAGAATCATAAATGGTTTGGGTTGGAAGGGACCTTTAAAGATCACGTAGTTCCAAATCCCCTGCCATGGGCAGAGACATCTTGACCATGTTGCTCAAAGCCCCATCGAACCTGGCCTTGAACAAGAGAAAGCATAAGATAAGGGGGAAAATATGTTTATTGTGACTTGTTGGGCAGTAAGTTTTGGGAACACGAAGGAGAGAGAAGTTACAAATGAAGTTGTAACAGCTCCGTCATAAGGAGTGTAAGAATAAACTGCCAGAAGTTCTTTTCAGCTCAGGTGAACAGAAGAGAGAGAAGCAGCTGGTTGAGTATTTCAACCAAGACTGATGGATTTCCATGCTGGGCAAGAGAGGCAAGAGTGCAGCAGCAAGAGTGCAGGTATCTCAGAGGGTTTGTATCACGCAAAGAACATGTAAATGCCATGAAAGCTGAGCTACACTTGCTCCGTACTACGTTAATAATTCATCCCTTTGCTCTTTAGCACTCGCCCATCAGCAGCTCCCGGCCCGCAGGACCCTGCCCGGGACTTCTCCTCCTGCTGCCGCTCCCACTGCCTCGTTCTGCCGGGGCGCCCGGGCGAGCCCGTGTGACACCGAGCATGAAACGGGGCTGCGGAGCTCTTCCACGTCAGCTCCAGCCCATATTTGCCTGGAGGAACCGAAAAGCTTCTCTTGGCTGAGGCCAGCCCCGGCGCTGGGGTGATCCCCGGCCACTCCGGCCCCTGACGGCGATGCCGGCCAGGAGGGACAGCGGTTCCCGTCCGGCTGCAGGACGGACTCGCCCCCCAGGTGCTGCCCGGGGCGGGCGCCCCTCCCCGTCCGCTACGCCCCCCCCTGCCGCGGGGGCGGACCCAGGCCCAGCCCTGCGCGGGGGCCGGGTCGCCTCCGCTGCCGCCGCTGCCCCCTGGCGGAACCGGCCGCCGGGACGCGCCGGGTTGTGCCGGGCCGAACCGCGCCGGCACCCGCCGGAGCTGGAACTGGTACCGGTACCGGTGCCGGCACCTCTGTCGCGGCCGCGCCCGCCGCTGCTGGGGGAGGCGTCGCCCGCGCCGCGCCCCCGCGCCCCGCCCGCCCCCGGCAGCAGCAGCAGCAGCAGCGGCAGCCTCAGCACCTCCTCCAGCTCCTCCAGCAGCTCCAGCAGCAGCACCATGGACCTCTCCTTCATGGCCGCGCAGGTAAGGCTGGGGCGGGCCGGCCCCGGGGCAGCAGCAGCGGCGGGGAGGGGGCACGCATCTCCCTCTCTCGTTTTCCGCGAGTTTCCTTCTTCCCGCTCCAAAGTTGCGTCGGCGAGGCGGTAAATCCGGGCGGCCGCGGCTTAGGGTGGGAGCCAGGGGTGGGAAAGAAAATAAAGGAAAAAAAAAAGAAAGTAACAGAAGAGGAGAAAAAGATCGGGGGGAATCGGAGGCGCTGCGGTAATTACGAGAAGTTGTTGGGCTCAGCACCTGTTAGCGCCGGCAGCGCGGCCCCGCCCGGCAGCTGCCCGCTCCCTCCCGCTTCCCTGCTGCGGTTACAGCGCCCGCGGGCTTAGCACAGCCCCTCGCCTTCCTCCGACAGCAGATTGTAAACAGAAATCGGAGATGAGATTTTTCGGTTCTCTTCCTCCCATCCGTACTGCATTTGTACGTGCATCTGCGTTTTTGTAACTTGTTGTCTTTGCTCACAGGATCTAGCTTGGCGTATATAGAAATACTCTTCTGTTTGCCTGAATAAATTGTTTAAATTGCAGCTAAGTTCCGGGTTTCAGCTCGAGGCATGATCGTGGTTATTGGTGTTCATCATATTGATGCTTAATATACTGAGAAATATGTAATGGCTATAAGCCACCCAAAGCCAAAAATCATCTTGATGAATCCCAGTGAATCAGGTTTTTAAACAAACAGTGATGTGCTTCAGAAAAAGTCACACACATCTATTTCATATTTTTCCAGGATAATCTGATCGATTCATGCAGATACCTAAATGTGTGTAGGTAGTTGGGGTTTTTTTCAGGAATGCTTTGGACCCAAGTTTCAGCTTTTTGTAAAAAACATCACCTGCTGTTTAGAGATGGAGTAAGTGCCAGGGAGGCCTTTCTTCATTGTTGCTGCCTGAGCACTGACTTCAGCTAGAAATAGTTGGTGGAAACCAAATCTGATCCTTGCTGGCATGTTCTGTTTCATTATCATGATGACTGTTCTGTCTTACTACTGTCTCAAAACCTGTTTCTGAGGTGGTATCAGGCACTGCTTTTCTGAAGTTAGGATTGGACTCACTCCTCCATTTGGAGATATCTATAAGAAGAATATTTTTTAAGGGAAATGACAATGGGGAGGTGGAAGGCACCATTTCTACCAATTTGTGATCTTACTGGGAACTGGAATATTCAAAAGGAAATTTGAATTGTCAAGGGTCAAGTAATTTTCCTGTGATCCTTCTCAGTATGATCAATCAGCTCCCTCTGACCATCATCTGTTCCCTGTGCACTGGGTTGATGCTCCTGTTGCAGGGAAGCAGTGGTGCAGCACAGCTGCAGGCTCTACCAGTAATCAGAGTGGTGTGTGCCAAAGCTGGGACCAGTGCCACCTTCTCCTTTTCTGTGTTCTTCCTTATTCTTGCTCTCCTATATGCCACCTGTTTTCTACCCTAATTCTGTGCATTTGAGGGCTTGCAAAGCTTTAGTCCTCTCAAAGAAGTTCCCTGTATGAATATGTCTTGGACTTGCTAAGATCAATGCAACGATTTGTAGTGAATTATGTGTGGTTCTTCTGATCGTCTGGGGCTGGTGTACTGCTTTCCTTTGTCACTAGAAGTGACAAAGAATAAATTTTTTTCATTGTTACTTTGTTGATTTTGTGGAATTTACCTTTTTTCAGGCAACATCTTTTTAAGGAAGAAAAGCATATTATGCATCAGGGCAGGCTTTGGGTGAAGTAAGATTCACTTCACACAAAAAGAGGTAATTCCTAAACTGAGTTGCTTAATGATATAAAAGCAATGATTTCCTCTCAGGTTAGTTTAGTTTCTACAGGATACTGTGGACTGTTTGAGCTCCTGTAAGTTGCTTTTGTGTATTATTCTTTGCACCATTCATCATGGTCCTTATCTGGCTTTGCTAGATGTCTTGTGAGACACCATAAATGATCTGCACCTTAGAGACCCTGTGTTGTACACACAGAGATAGAAGGTGTGTGTGAATTAAGTTAACACTTTCAGCTTCAGGGATACTGTAGTGTGTTCAAGAAGCTTAAAACTGACCTTATAGCAGCCTTCCAATGTGTGAAGGGATCCTACAAGAAAGCTGGGGTAGGGCTTTTTACACACGGGTGTAGTAAGAGGACAAGAGGAATTGTTTCAAACTTGAAGATGGGAAATTCAGGTTAGACATTAGGAAGAAATTCTTTCCTGTGAGGGTGGTGAGACCGGAACAGGCTACCTAAGCAAGTTCTGGCTACCCCCTCCCTGGAAGTGTTCATGGCCAGGTTGGATGGGACCTTGAGCAAGGTGGTCCAGTGGGAGGTATCCCTGCCCAGTCAGGGGGGTTGGAAGTAGGTGATCTTTAAGGCTCCTTCCAACCCAAATTATTCTGTGATTCTACAATTCTGTAAAAAAAAAAATAATCTTACCTCCTCTAAAGCTCTCAGGGCAAAAGGTAAGGTCAGGTAGATAACAGTGTCTTTTAAGGAAAGTTTTAGTGCATTTGATAAAAGGTTCAGTGGGTGAGAGCTTGCACATCTGGATAACTGTATTCTCTTCAGACACCTGAATACAAGGAAACTGCTTTCTAGAAACACAGCTGTATGGTAACACAGCCTTCATCTTAAGCATCTTCCTTCCCTGTTTAAAATGTCAATGAGGTGGTTTGTGACTGGGAGACCCTGAAACTATTCCATGTGCCAGCAGAAAGATAAATGACATGCCCACCCCAAATGATACATTTCATGCTGCAGAAAAGATAACATTTTGCTGATAAAAAATGTTGTAGAACTGGAGGTTGTCAGATAGTAATGCTAACAGATCTGTGCACTGTAGATGCAGCATTAGGTTTTGGATGTCCAGCTTAAACAGCCACATCTGAACATCTCAGTGTACTAGATCTATTACCTGTGTCATGAAAAACAGCTTTTGACTGTAACAATAAAATCTCTTGTTAAAATAAGCCTTTTTATATCTGTGTATTCATCAGCAGTTGATTGTGCAGGCTTTGGTGTCCTCTGTTCAGTGTTCTACTCAATCCCTATTCAGGTCAGTGGTGCTAATAAGCATGAATTACACCTGGTCAAATCCTATTACCCAGTACTTTTTTGTTTGGTTTGGTTTTTTTTTCATTTAAAATCCAGATTTTAATGACAGTAATCCTGTACACATTGAGATACTCTGCCAGAGCTGTTCAGCCACTGCTGAGCAGTATGACTGGCTCGTTTCTGTGTGTTGTTCAGTGATTCCATAGTGCTCTTGTAGTCTAGGCAACCTGACAAATTGCCTCTTCTTATAGGTAGAGACTTTTGCTTCCAGCACAAAAGCCTGGTTTGGGGGGATTCTGAGAGCTGGGTCTGGTCTAAGATCACTCAGTGCTGTTCAGCAGGGTCAGGGGGTTGCTGTCAGCTGCCCCCTCCCTACTTCTGACACACCGACATTAATATTTGTTAACAGCTGGCAAAAGCATTTTTCATGGAAAAAAATGTTCATGGAAAACGAAAATTGCATCTGGGTTAATGGGAGCAGGGTTCTAATGTGTATTTAACTTGAAAAAATAGAGGTGCTTGGTGGGGAAAAACTGGGAAGCTAGAGGAGAAAGAAATGATGTCACAGTCTTTGGTATGATACTGATCGATATGAGCTGAACAGTGCCTGCATTCATCATGCCAGTTATGTATTTTTCTAGATTTATGTTTGTAATTTACCTTTTCCCTAAGTGATTCCTGTATTTTTTGTCTCATATTGAAAATAAGGAATGGATGTCTTTAACTTGCAATATTTTATGGCTGGGTAAATCTCCATATAGTAAAAATTTTTTTTTTTTTTTTTTTTTTTTTTTGTCAGATAAAGGATCTTTTCTTCTTTTATATGCTGAACAGGGAAAATCTATTAAGAGCCTTGGGAGCATGGTAATTTCTATGGATTTATTTTGATCTCAGTCATATTTAGTTTACATATGAATTATCTGTTGATTCTCCGTGCTTAAGAGCTCCTTGTAAACAAATTCTGAGGATTTGAAATACAATAAGTTAAATTCTTTGCCTAGTGTTTAGTGTCAGAGATTAAAAATTATTTTTGTAAACTTTAATTTCTATTGTAGTGTTGAGGATTTCTTTTAATAAAAAACCCCATGACATGCTTCAGAAGCTAGAGAAAAATAATTAACAAGTTTTGTACAGAGAGAAAAAACATAAAGTACTAAAGATAATTTAAATTTCATTGGGTTTGTGTTCTGTATTACTCTCTATTATTCTCTGCTACTTGGATTTCAGATCTGGCCAGTGATCATTTGAGTCACTGTGAGCATTGCATTGGCTGTTGTTCAGTTCACTTTCCCCAGAGCAGGGTGGTTATCCTTAAAAAGCCTTGTAGGTGCTTATAGCCATGTCAGTATGAGAAGTCCAAGGCTGCCATGCCTCTGTATTAAATATATATTATTTCAAACTGTGTAACATCTGGAAAGCACTGGAATACACTCAGTAAACCGAGTTTGACTTAATCATCATATTCTATAGAAGAAAAAGATTTGTCACAGAAGACATGTCTGTGCAAAAGTGGCACGTGTGCAGGGGGTGTGCCTGATATTTTTGGACATGCAGCTACCTGAACAGAGCTGCTGTATTTCCAGAATTCCCAGACATAGGGGCAATATCCTTTAATTCCTTTCTAATGAGATTTCTTGATGCTGGAGGATACACAAATAAGATCTGCTGTATCAGTGCAGAGGAACCGAAGTGCAGGACAACCCTCCATCGGTTTTGCTGCTTTTTATGTTTTCTCCAGCTCAGGAGTCAAGAACAATTCAAAGCCTTTGTTAAACTCATGCTCTTTCTACAGCAAGGTAATCTGAAGGTATTAAAACCTTCAGTTTAGATTTGTGGTTTTGACAGGTTATTCCCACCAACTCAGAATAGAATCCCAGCTCCTTGCTCAGCATGAGCTTGTGTGTGTGCCTGTGTGCTCCATGTATGTGCCAAGAAAGCTGAATCCATTGCCTGCCTCTGGAGAGAGAGCCTGCTCAGTCATGTTTGTACTTGGGAGAATCCATGCGTGACAGTGCCAGGCAGGGTGGTCTCATGGAAGCTGGTGTAAGCTTACGACTGATCTGTTCTACTTTTTTCTTTAAAATGTGTGATTGCAAAAAATTAATCTCTATACCAAATTACATGGAAAATCAGGATTTAAAGATGCATGAACCTCCTCTTATCAAAAGCTGCCTTGATTGTAATCTAAGACCTAAGACAAAGCTTCTTTGATCTGTAGCATCAACCATTAATAAATGTTAGCTAGGAGGATGTAGGCATTCTCTCAATGTCCAGTTAAGTGCTCTCTTACATACAGTGTAACAGTGCACTGACCATTGCTCTACCAGCTCTGTTTGCTTTCAAATGTTAAATTTTCTTTGGCACCCTTTGATTTCTTCAGAATGTCTTGACCTCCTATATATAGAATCAAAGCACCAGGAAGCTGAAAGAGCAGTTCTGAGTTTAACTGAGGGTGTCTCAGGTGGTCAAAGTTCAAGCTTAAGTCCTTGTGGTGTTTCGCTGTGGTATGGCACAGCCACAGAAGCCAGCTGCTTAATTCAGATGTTGCAGAAATCCTGTTCTTTGTGCAGAAATCAGTGGTGTCCTCATCCAGGTTGCTGCCATCAGTTGAGATGAGAATTATTTTCTGGGGAAGTCTTTCTGCTAATTGCTTGACACAACTGCTGTAGATTTTTATTAGGGAAGATGAGCAATTCCTGCACTTTTGTCATCTCTGCAGTGGCACTGCAGACTGCATTTCCAAGCCTTGTATAGCAGAAATTTCTATGCCAATGAAGCTTTCAAAAATTCTGCAGAGATTTGGGTGTACTGGATTTATGAAGTGTTGATAGTGCACCTTGGAAGAGGCTGTTGTTCTGGGATTGTGCTTGTATTTGCTGTCAAAGATACTGAAAGCAGGGATTCCGATCCAGTAAAACACTTAAACAGTTACAGCACTTGGAACACGTGTATATTGTCCCAGTAACATCATCAGGACTGTCCACTTGCCTAAAAAAATATCTCAAAACCTGGCAGAGATGGGGTGAGAATGCTTTGCAATTCATAGCAAAACCTCCTGGGAGAACAAGGAGAAACCTACTGTTGGTCATACTATTAATTCAGGGAAGGCTGGGACTACCTGTTTCGGAGTGGTTAAATTTCCATCAATTAATAGGCCCCATTACTCATAGGAGCCACTAAATCTTAGAAAAGGAGGATGTAAGAGGGGGTTTGTAGGGAAGGGAGATGATGTAGCTATTTGTACAGTCTAGTTATGTGCATCCTTGCACTGGGGAGACTAGGAAGAGACTGGAAATAATGTCTTTGGGTTTCATGTCCATTTAACTGTGAGAGTAATTCTATGAAGTGTTTTTTTTTTTAATCACATGATTTTCACCAGGTATGGGCTAAAGATTTCACAAATGGAGCAGATCTTACAAATTTCCATCTTTGTCGGATGTGGCAAGGAGGTTTGTGAGATGGCTGCAAACAGACACATTCACATGCATTAAAAGATAAAGCCAAAGCCTTTAGCAACACCAGTAATGGCAGCAACAGCTTGGGTCCTGTTGCAAACAGAAAATAGCTACAGGTGGCAGGTAAGAGAAATGAAGCAGCACTACCTTCATCTTTCTTGTTCTGGTGGCTTGTATTTCTTCAGTAGGAAGAGCCCAGCCCTGTTGTATACTATATAGTAGTGCTCCTGCTTTTAAAGCTTTTGTTTGTTTGTTCTTGATGATCTAGTCTGAATTTCTCAATTCACTGATGAGCTACAAACACTGGGGGAGCTGTGTTTAAAACTTAAAACTGGGGTTTAGGTTTTGTTGGAAATGGGATGGATGCTGGCCATTAGGTAGCCATTTTAACCATTTAATTTTTCCTAACCTTATATCCATATTTGACAAAAGCCAAAAAACCTCCAAATCATTCAGAGTTGCATAGGATTTAGTAAAGCAGTGTGGTGACCATTGATATATCAACAAATTCAATCATTATTGAAGGAAAATATTAGAATATTCAAATGAAGTGCGTTGAGGTGGAAAGCAGAATATTACAACAGCAACCCAAGTAAATTGAGCAATGACCAGCAATGAGCAGCTGTCAGCTTGCTACCTCTGTCTGCTGGGACTGACTTTCCGTGAAGGTATTTTCTGTAATGAATTACATTGTCTGCCTAAGCCAGTGAAGTCTATTGGAGTCCTCTGTTGTTTTGGCAGGCTTCTTGATTTGATGAGTTTAGTATCCTAAACAAGATAAGTGTTAATCCATTCCACATCCACAGGGGTGTTGATTTTTAAGAAGTTTTTCAAAATAGTGATGGCTTTTTGTTTTAAGCACTTTCTTCCAGTGGCTACATGCTCAAGTTTGAAAGAAAAGTCATTTAACATTGGTTGTAATCTGATGACAGTCATATCATTCATCAGTGGCTTGATCTGCTCACGCTGGTGGACACCTATTGAATGTACTCTGTGGCTTTGAAAGGATTATGGGCAGAGGCAACACAGGCTGGAAGATCTCTCCCTGCAAATATGAATGTGCAGTGTGTGTACATGGCAGCCAGAACTGATGCTGTTTGTGGCAGTCACTGCCCACTCAGGCTTCCTCTTGGTGGCTTGCACACCCACACAATCCTTGCAGCTCTGTCTCACAGCACTGCCTGTTTGAAATGACACATACTCCTAGGATGAATCTTCAGTTTTCAGCTTAACTCCATGCTCCTGGTAGCTGCCAGAGCCAAAATCTGCCAAGCAGCAGCTAATTAGAAAACATGAATGTTACAGTTGCTTCAGAAAAGCTGAATGCCTCTTTGCAGTTGGCTGTTGGAATCTTTTAGTTTACCAAAGAGATGTTTTAAAAATTAATAAATAAAAGAAGCTTTTAACCTCAGCTGTTTCTGTTTGTTGTAATTTTTCTTTTAAGGCTTTTCTGATGTTACGAAAGGGAGAACACGCAGAGTCACTGCATGGAAGTAGAAAGGACAGCCATGTCTCAGGCTGATATGTAGAGGTGTTGAGGTGTATATTCAGAGAAAAAACAGTAACAACCAGATGGACAAGGAATTAAACATATTAAAAAGATGAAGTTTCAAAGGCTTTCTGAGAGTACAGATGAACCCAAGGACTTGGAGCAGTTGATCACTTCAGTTCTCTTAGCCTCCACCTGAGTGTTGAAGTGAGCTTAAAGTGTTTGAGTAATCTTCTGAACTACGCCTGTTTAAATGAAGTATATCATTAATGCCTTGATAATCTCCAGTAAGTGACAAAGCATTTTAAATTACTGTAATAGCTTTTCCTCAAAAGCAAGTTTCAGCTGAAATAAATTAGGTTTTTTTCTTTCCTCTGGTCTTCCCCTCCATGTAAGTTTTTCTGGACTCTTCTGAGGGATATTTTCTGACCTTTTCTCTTGAAAGGAGAACATGCTTACCACTCAGGTCTGCTGTCCTTTTTGAATATCTTTTTTCTATGTTCTTAATTTCCTTCATCCTTACCTTTCATACCTTATTGCAGATGTTATAGCTGCACCAGCTCTCATCCGAATCCCACAAAGACATGCTTAGATCTGGAAGGTAGGAGCTAAAGAGTAAATAATTCTTTTTAGAGAAGGGAGATGAAAGTGGAACAGACTTAAATGCTGCAGTCATTGCAGATAAGTGTAATAAAAAGTGAATGGTGATAGATGTAGAATAAACCCCCCCTGGAATGGAAGTGTCACCCCATCTGCACTTTTTCATGTTTTGATGCCTCTCCAGCTGGAGCAGAACAGTTTACCACCTCATCTTGAAAAGTCCTGAGTTCTCTTCTGTAGGTTATGAGCCCATCAGTCACTAGGGAGAAAAATACAGAAATGCATTTAAAAATACTTTTCTCTCTTTGGCTGTCTTATGCATTTCTCTCCCCGTCCCAGATCTGGAGAAAAACTATCAAATATGTGGTTATTAACCATAAGGCACAGCAAATGGTCTTTCTTTTAGGGGATCCAACCTGTGAAATGGTTCATTCTGCCTTGGTCTCTGAGCCATCTGATGGAGCATGCCATGACACTGCAGATGGGTAAGGCAGTGAAATCCTGCATCATTTTGTTGTCAGGGCAGCAGATGTTTTATTCTCTTGGTACATTCTTTGGCATTTCTTATGGCTATGAAACAGAAGGAGAAGAAACTGGATTGTCCAACTGCTACATCCAGCAAGGATTTAGTGCTCACTTGATCCAACTTCTTATGTGATCTTCATTCTCAAAAACTTCCAGATTTCTTAGAAGGAATGTGAAGTTTTACCTTCAAATAAAGGCTACACAGAGGGACTCAGGATTTCCCTGTGGTACTGCAGAGGAGATAAGGGTCTTAAGGAGAACTTTTAGTAATTTTATGCTTCCTCAATAGGGAAGCTTAAACTGACCATGGGTGGCAAAGGCAAAGCAGCAAATCCTTCTTACGTGGTGTGTCTGCAGTCAAGTGTCCCAGCAAGCGCTCTCTAGATCTGGATATTGATGAAGTTAAAGCTTTACACTTACAGCCCTGCCTTTTGGTGCTGGATTCATAACTAATAAGCTCTGAGTTTTTTAATTTTTTTCTGTAGCTGTTGTGTCATTTTCTTCAAAATGAATCTAGCAGGTCACCTTACAGAAGTTCGGAAAAATGGGACTGTCAGACTATTCACCACTTCAGTAAAGCTTGGCCAGCTGGCAAAAGGGGATGTGCTCTTCCCCCAAGATAAGCAGCATCTCTCTGAGCACTGATCTTGACAGAAACCCCAGGTTTAAGAGTAATCCAGCTGATTCCTTGCCTGAGGATCATACTGTGTTCCTGTCAGACCTAGTGGCCATCCCATTCGCTGCCTGTCTGGCAGGAGGAGCAGAGTGGTGACAAGAGAGGAGCTGCTGCAGCTGTCACACCTGTTTACGGCTTCTCAGTCACTGACTTCAGAATAAACACACAGTACTCATGCAGTTGCATGGTTAGCAATTTATTTTTAAAATCAGTTGCTTGAAAAATACCAAGGCACAAACGAAACAGCTCTGTCAGCACTTTCTGTGTGGTTTGCAGCCTAATGCTTGACCTGAGGGTTTCTCTCTCTTTCTATTCATTTAAAATAAGAGTTAAGGGAAAGGCCACATCCTTAACTGGTGAAAGCATTTGTTTCTCCTCTGTGGGAAGTTGCACCGAGATGGGATGTGGCTTTCCAGATGTAGGAACGTGCTGTTTCTTGCCTGCTGCTGCCATTTTATTCCCTGATTTTATTACCCACTCTGTAGTGAGGAGTAACTATTTCACATATAGACAAGTAATATTTACTGTAAGAAAGGCTTAGCAAATTAATAGTTGAGGGAATATTTAAAGAAATAAAAGTTACAGATTGCTTTCCTGCTTTGTTTGAAAATACTGAGAAGAAAAAAAAAAAAAAGAAGAAAATAAAACATTTTCTCTTTGATAGCCAAGAAACAAATGCTTCAGCTCTTATCTTCCAGCTTTTCATTCCCAGAAATGTGGCTATGAATCTGGTTGTATTTAGGCACAAAACCTTTAATGAAGTCAAACAGTGGCTGACAGTGGAGCATTTATAAACAAAGTTGGGAAAGTTGATAGGATTAAAATTTGTAGTCTGTTTTGGGGACTGAAGTGGGACAATCTCAGATGAACAGAAGAAAAGCAAGTCCATAGTAACCCACACAGATGCAGTATTGGGAGACACGGATGTTGTGCTTGGGTTTTCTTTCTGCCTCTTCTCTCTTCCTCATAGCTGTGGAGAGAACCACACAGAACAAGCATCTTGTGGCAGGAGCTGTGTTTTTGGCTTGGACATGAGAGCACTCATCCCTTGAGCAGATTGGTTACACATTCTGATCAGTGGTAATCACCACTTGGCAGCTGGCTCTAGGAGGTGCGTTGTAGTACAGTAGCTGCTACAAAGAGGTTTTCTTATCAGGTCGGCCTGCTGTCAGTGTTCCTAGCTGGGACTTACTGGTCCTTTAGGATCTCAGCTATCAGTCTGGTTTTGAAGTATGTGGGAAACAGCATGATTGTGTGTACTTATAAACTCATTCCTGGGTGGGTGCTAGTATATGAATAGTGTTTTCAGGGATATGACATTAGAGCCATAGATAAACACCTTACATTTCTTTTTCTCTTATTGTGGGTGGCTTTATCGCTGCTGATGTTGCCTTTCTTTAAAGCAGTCTTTGAGTATCTGCCACCATTTGGCCCCTCCTTTGCCACTTCTCTGCATTATGGTACTGTTTGTGTTAGTTGGTACCAAATAAGTTGGGTACTTGTACCTTAGAACTGTTAAGGGATGTATTTATTCAGTAACTTAAAAGCATAGTTCTGTGTAGGATCCCGCACATGGATGTGGTGCCTCCTGATGTAGATCCCACTGATTCATCAGTAGCAGAGCTGTGCATTTCCCTAGAGGCACCAGATTATAGCTTTCAAAATGTAGCAGTCTTCATGTTTTTTATTTGTTTTTTGTTTTTTCTCGTACTTATATTTTTCCTCCTGCGTTTTTTCTAATCATAAACCAGACTTGCTTTTCTCCAGAGACTGCTGGAGCCAGTGTTTCAAGCAGCACAACTCTTATTTATCTTTCAAATGTTCTACCATATTTGCTGTAGGAGCATTTATTTTATATGCAATCTGGGCCACAAGGTTGGGGGTTTTTGTAGGTCTAGATTCAACTGTGGGCTGTGCTGCTTAGCACTGCATTTATGTAGCAGGAACCATCAGCAAAACCGATTTCTCCAGAACTGGATTTTATTTTTTTTTAAATCTACTTCAAAGAAGCCTCCAAATCTTTTCTTCGGACAATGTGACAAATTCAGAGAGACAGGCTGATGGGAAAAATTGCTTTTAAAATCAGGAAGCAAAACAGCAGTAAGGGTTCCCGTGCCTTCACATCATGTAAATCTGATGCCTGCCAGTGGGAGACTGCACGTTTTCCTCCCTGCCTGGAAAAGCCCTCACCCTCAGTGACAGGATGCTACCAGGCCTTATTGTCACATAAGGACAGGACTGGCCTGGCCCTATCACCAATGTGCAGGAGAAAACTGCTCCCCATTCATGTGGGAAGAGCAGTGGCTCCTGAGTGCTGAGGAGCAAGTGGGAAGAGGAGTGGGTGGAGAGTGACACTGCTTTTCTGCTTCATCTGCCACTGGCCACCATCATGGCTGCCCTCATCTGCCACAGCAGCAGAAGGGCCTGTATGTGAAGAACAGAAGGGGATGCCAGGAGAAAAGTTGCTCCCATGTGTTGTTCAAGGTAGTCCTCAGATTCACATCTCTGTAAGTGTTCAGAGCACTGGCTGCTGGGGGCAGCCATAAAGCAGCAGTGTAAATGAGCATCCAGCTTGCCTGCATGGTGTGTGTATGTCCAAGGGAGAACAGGGCATATCTTAAAACTGCCACGTGCTGAAAATGTAGAGTTGAAAGAAAAATACACAAAAGATGTAAACCCACTTGCCCTTGCTGTCTTGCAGGCAGTGTCGAGGCACTTTGTTGATAACTGCTTCTGCTGCACAGCAGGCACTATGGATGCAGTGCCCACAGACTGCTCATCAGCAGCAGCACTGTCTGTAAGTAAAAAGCAAATTAGCCTCATATAGACCTGTGGAGGGAAAAACACAAGCTGAGAAAATAACAAGTGACTGACAAGCACTCTGGTCTTCAGCTAGATGCAGAGCAAACTGGGAGTACCAAGAAGTTTTGGAGACCTGAAATGATTAACCAAAGAAACAAGCTATTGTAGTTTGTTTTGGCTTTTTGATCACTCTCCTGTCCCTTGTCTGACTCAGTTAGTTTTCTGCTTTCAAATGAGGACCATATATAGAACTAACCCTTGTGCCAACTGTCTCATCCATCATTCTATATTTTCTTTCAAAATCTCATCTCCTAATGCTGGTTGACCTACAGTGACCTCTTCCATTATCCACCTTTTAGATTTCAGGGTTGTCTTTTCCCATGTATCCCCACAACCTTGCATGTAGTTTCTCACATACAGCAAAGCCACTTTATTCTTTTTTCCCATAATACATTCTGAAAACCATCCTTTTTTCAAGGCAGCAAAATGATGGGCAATAGTTGAACTGCTGGTACCCATAGCCTTCTAGCTGTAGTTCTGTCTCAGTGCCAGCTTTGTCCTGCTCTCATTCCTTTACTTTTAGGTTTGATAAATAATTCTTAATTTATTTTCAAAAGTTCTGTGGAACCCTTCTATTTAACTAGAATTATTAATCCCTAGAGTAATAGAATGAAACAGGTACTCAAACACCATTCTGAAGAAATTTTATGTTTTTTATCCGCATCTGTGGAGAAAAACTTTCGTGCTATTGTGTATGCATCTATTTTTAGATTAGGATTTCAGGAGTGTGTCTTTAGCAACAGCTTTTGTGCATCGATTCATTTCAAAGACTCTTTTTCAGTTTTTTAGTCTGCGTAGATTTTTCACCCTATCACTGAAATTACAGTTGTCTTCAGACCTGTATGTCAAGATGGGATATGGATTTATTTTTTTTTCCCTTTTCAGGCCACCTCTGATCAAATGTTAATTGTTTGTAGCTTTTCCGCACCTCCTCGCCCCACTGCATCTTTTAAATCAAGACCCCTGAGCAGCAAGTTCAAGTTAACCAGTGTAAGTGAGTTGTTGGCTAAGTTAAACCTAAGGTAGTCTGGTGTGTTTTCAACAAATGTACCAATCCTGAGGGCAGGAATTGCTTGTCTATGCTAGCTCTGTGGCTTCAGAGAAGATAGAAAAAGCTCAAATGAGCTCAAATGAGGATGTCTAAGAAGAGGTGGCTATTGCCTTCAGCTGAAGTCATCACCTCTGTACTGTATGTCAGATATGTTTAGAATGGTTGGGGTCCAATTAGCATTGGCCTGATTGAGATTAATTTCTTTTCACTATTAGTATCCTTATAGCAAAAAAGGGAAGATTTAATTTATCTGAATACATGATACAAAATAGCAGTTCATTTTTTATTAAAATTGCATTTAGTCTTGCTGGTAGCTTCTTTTGCTTCATAAATGTTATACTTGGCAGGACAAGATGGCCAGCAGATGTAAAGGGTATCACCTGGAAGAAACTTTGTTAAATGTGCCTTTCATGCTCACTTCTGAGTTGCAAATACTCATGCACTGGTGTGTGAACATAAAGAATTTACATTTGTACTGTGTTACAATGCAGCACAATTAAGATCACAGGCAAGACAAGTATCTTATTTAGCACTTTGTGTAAAAATGTTTGATTTTTCACTGAGAGATGTGAATAGCAACTGAAGCATTTATCTTGGTAACATCATGTCTCTTGATCAACAAAAGATCACGGTAACCTTTTGAGAAAGTGGAGTACATCAGTATCCCTGTAATTCACCAATGTCAAACTTTTTGTGCACAAAATATCTTGTTTGCACTCCTGCAAAGAAAAGAAACATATCATCATCTAAATTACAGGATTTGCTGAAGGTCTGAGATGAAAATAATATGGATGAGGCAATATTTTAAGGCTGTCATCTCATATTTAGTACATCTTGTTCTGTCTCTAGATGCCCAAGTACAGTTGTGAGAGGCTGGTGCTGCATTTTCTTGCCTTTTCTACTGTCATAAGTGTAGCTCAACAAGATCATCTGAGCACTTCTCAGCCCTAAAATGCCTGGAAGCCTCTGACCAAAATCACCCGTGGCCTAAGCAACCGAGAAGAATCAAAGGCAGGAGAAAGGGTATTGAGAGAAGGAATTGGAGTGCTAAGAGGGGAAATTGACCTGGATGGAAAAAATGAGGTATAATAGAGGTGTAATGGAAGCAGAAAGGTGAGAATGAGAGGGGGGAAAGGATACATGATGAAATGTGACTGAAGTGCAGATAATATAATCATAGCGTATCTCAAGTTCAAAGAGACCCATAAAAACCACCTAAAACTAAGCTATACGACTAAGAGTGTCATCGAGATGCTCTTTGAACTCTGACAGGCTTGATACTGTGACCACTTCCCTGTGGTGACTGTTCCAGTGACCATCCTCTCAGGGAAGAACCTTTTCCTAATGTCCAATCTGAACTTCCCCTGATGTAGGCTCATTCAGGTTCCTCATGTCACATCATTGTCACCAGAGAGAGATCAGCACCTACCACTCCACAGCCCCCCTTGAGGAAGTTGTAGGCTGTGATCAGGTCACCCCTCAGACTTCTCATCTCCAGGTTAAGCAAACCAAGTGACCTGGGTCCCTCCTCCTAAGTCTTGCCCTTGAGACCTTTCACCATCTTGCTGGCCCTCCTCTGGTGACACTCAGTAGTTTGATATCCTTTTATATTGAGGCACACAAAACTCCACTCAGATTTTGCTCTGGTTCTTCAGGTTGATTTTTGTCAGCACACCCAACCTGAATAACTTGAGTGATATTAACTATGCCTGCCAGATTTCACTGCTTGATCCTAAGGTGGTTTTGCTCCAGCACAGATCTTGGGGAATGGCTTTTTATTTTTTCCTCCAGCTTAAACTCAAGAAAAGACATTGGCACAAGTAATAGATATGAGGCAATCTAATTAGTACTTATCCCCTGCTGTAGTCTATACACAGGAGAAGGAAGAGCGTGCCCTTGTATTTTAGCCTCTTAGTAAGAAGCATTGAACACCAGCTTTTGGTTGATCTGAAGAAAAAAAATTTGAAAGATACTCTTCTAACAGAAATAGGTGTTCAGTGTTGGGAAGCCACTGGTTCATTAGGACTGGTGAAATAAGCTCTAGATGAGAAAGATTAAAAATAAACATTAGAATATCACTATTCTGTTAGGGATCAAGGCAGCTTTGGAGTTAAAGGTGAGCTGAACACTTGTAATGCTTCGGAGATTCATCAGCTGGTCTTGTGTTGGACACAGATCAAGTGCAGAAAACCCTGAAGAGCTTATAGTCAAACCAGACAGGGCAAGAAGAAACTTTACACACCAGTCAGAGGGATTAAGTTCCATAAAGTAAATTAGTTCCACTTTTTTTTTTTTTTGTGCTTCATTGTGCAAATAATCAGATTTGTAGCATAGGTCTTGTTCTGACACAAATCCTGACTGACTGGTTTTGCTGCTGTTTTCTTCATGTGAGCAGATTCTCACTCAAAGCCCATCATGTTTGGAGCCTTCTTTATAGGACAAATTTCATTGGTAGCCAGGGCTTGGTTCCAAGTAATAGAATGGATTTTCTAGAGGCAAGATACACTGCACTTTTCAATGAAAGGTGCCAGTTCATTCTGAAGGCAGCCATCACCCAATGGTATTTTCTTAGTGATGAGTCATGCACTGTAATGCTTTCTAGAAACCTTTTTTTCTTCATCAGGTCAGCAAGACCTGGATGGCTTTGTTGTGTTTATTTTTGTTTGTTTGTTTTCCTTAAGGTACAACTGTAAAAAGCTTGAAACAGAAAGGATGGGTATTGGTCAGATTTACAGGGAGCATGGCTACCTGTGGACAGGGGGTACTGATAGTATTTTTGAAGTAGAACTTCAGCTTTTCTACAGCTCCTCAAAGAGCAAGCACTTTCCCTTTGTGGAAACATAAGTGGTGCCAGCAGAATAGGACTGTAGAAGGGAATTAGTCCTAATGGAAGCAGATAAGTGGAAGCTACATCTTCTGCTATGGCTTGGGCAAGTTAGTGAACAACCTTTTGTCTCTGGGGCTGGCATGCAAATTCCAGGCTCTGCTTTCAACTTGGAGATGGTGGCACCAGTTTTGTCCTATCAGTGCTGGGGTAATTTAGTGCTTTGATGGAAGAAAAATGCTGTAAGCAGAGCTGGGATACACAGCCTGGGATCCCTCCTTGGAATCTGAAGAACGTGTTTGAGCATCAGTGGATGTATACAGGGAGGTTGGTGTGTTAGTCCCTTTTTTCACACTGAGGCTCTTTCTACGGCCAGAGTGAGGGGCTGAAGTTTTTTTTGGTTGTTTCCTCTTCCTTCCTTAATTGAACTGTAAGAAAAAGAAGCTACTCTTTATAAAATCAGACAAAATGAGGTTTATAACAGCAGTGCTGCATAGCCCCAGGCTCAAGCTCCATTTTGATGTGTTCTCATCTGAGCTAGGAAGACCTAACCTAGGGAAACATGACTTTGGACTAATAGTAATGAGTATTCATTTCCCATCTCATTCTTCCTAGATCTTGAAGCAGCAATCTGAAGCTGACCAAGGCCCATTGTAAAATCTTACGGGGCTCTTAGCTGTAATGTAATAAGAAAGACTGAAATTTCTTGGGAGGGATCTTAACCATGGGCCAGTGTTAGGTACTCAAGGAATCTTTGTCTTCTCCACAAATCTCCTTCCATATTTGTGCTGTACCTCTTCCTTCTGTCCCTCTGCCTGTCTGTGTGTGTCTCCTTGTACTACTATCTCCTGGTACCCTTTCAGCAGTATCTGATGATCCAGAAACCCAGACCAGATAGTGAAGAGGAAGAGGAGCACTCTCTGGCTTCTCAAGCCAGAGTCAGGAGGGCCATTGCTTTTATATACAGAAACTGGAACAGGCACCAGGACAGTCAGAGTATTATTCATCATCATGAAATTGTGTGGCACAGTCTAGTTCTGTTAACTCTGTTGCAATACCTGAATATCCCTGCTGGATGAAGCAGGTGTTGGATTTTGTGAATGTGCTTTAGCTGTGTCTTGTCAGTTTTGCCTGCAAGCATATAAACGCTGCAGGTCTCTGAAATCAGTGACATGATTGTGTATGACAGTCATTAGTGGGTGAAACAGAAATCTGTCTGTGAGCATCTGTTTTGAGGGAACCAAATATAATTAAAGTTTAACCATGCTGCATTTGCTCTTTTATTTCCTGGGACCCAATCCTGCTTTGTAGGGATCAAAGTGACATTTTTTGTGGTCCTTCTGAGGAGGCTGACATGCTGCTTTTTGTCATTCAATGTGTGTGTCATGTAAGCGTGTTTTGCATCACAGCTGGGTCAAACAGGTTTATTCAGAGATTCACTTCAGGATTATGAAACTGCCTTCTTAAATGTCTTCAAGATGTTCCTGAGAGGAATCATCTCTGATGTCAGGTTGTTCTGAATAGGCTGATGTGACACTGGGGTGTTTCCTAACATAAACGAGGTAAAGAAAATAACAGGTGTGATTTTTTTCATATACAAGTCCCCCAAACTGATACAATATTACTGCAGTAAATGTCAGTATAAAGTATTTCAAAGAGGAGAGTTGGGTTCACTGAATCCACTGGTTTGGTTTTCTCATGTCTATAGCAGGCATGGATATTCCATGGATAGGTAAAGGGTATCTGAGAGTAACTGGTTGCTTGTACTGACCAGCTCTTTGTCTAAAGAACCACTGGTAACTACAAATACTAGTTACAGACACAAATTATGTACACTGAAGTCAAAGTGACTAGACAAGACTGGGACCTGAGACTGGCAGTCTCTGTGTAAACTGAAAACTAATGAAATCACAGCGGAGTTCAAGCATCTTGCCCCAAAAATGAAGAAATAAGAACAGAAAAGAGATGAAAGAAGTGCAAAGAAACGTAAATTCATGAAGGTGCAGAGTCAGGCATTGTCAAGGAGGCAAATAAGGGTTTCTTGATGAGCACCAGCCTTCTTTCCCATCTCTCAAACTGTTGCTTATTATGTCTCAGACTATTCTTGTCCCATTGGGTGGCTGCCTATGCTCCCTAGGGTTTCTGCTTTGCAGCCAGTAGAGGTTTTCCAAGGGCTACTACAACCCCTCTAGTTTGTACAGTAGTGGAGCCTGGTTTGGAATTGGTGTGAAAACATGTTGTACTTATATTTTAAATTTTGTTTGTTTCACGGACTTAACTAGAATTCATACCAACAACCAAAATAAAAGGTTGAAGAGAAATTTGCAAGTTTCCCAGAGAAGCCAAGCTTGGAAGATTTTGTAAATATTTTATAATTTCCCATTTCTTTAGGTCATTTGTTCCCAAACTGAGCTAGAGCTTATTTTAATGTGGCTCATGGTGAATCTTTAAGCCATGCAGTCCTTTGGCATCAATGTACTGCATTTTGTTAGTCATATTTCCAAGATGCTGTTTGAGCAATGGGGTGGATTAAATGCATTTTTATTGTGTAATCAGATCTGCGTACTTGCCAATAAATAAAAAATGTCTTTTCTTAACATAGAGGAACTTCAAGTACTGGTAAACTACAGGTGAAAGGAATCTTTTAAGGATGTGATGCAGACATCAATTTTGTACAGTGTCACCCATCAAGGAGTGTATTGTGATTTTATGCCATGGTTTCCAATTTGTTCTTAAGGGAGAACTGGATCAGGTATTGAATGTGCAAGGAGGAAAGCAGGATCTGTGATTTTACAGAGTGCAAAGATCATAGGCCTTAGAGAAACTGCATGAAGGGTTTTCTTGCCTTCAGGCCTACAAGCAATTCTGTAAAAAACATTGTTTTGGGAATATTTTGAACTTTCTAACTTGACCTCATTTTAACTTATGTGAACATGGTTGTCTGTTTATTATGGTCCACTGCTTGTCATCTGATGTTTCTGTTATCCCTTTGACTATGCTTTCAGCATGCAATCATTCATATTACAAAAGGACTCAGGATATGCAGGCTACTTTCAAAAAGACAAAATGCAGAATTGCTTTTTGGAAATGATAATTCCTTTTCAAAAAACCTTCCTGTTTTCTCTACTATTCGTTGTATTAATACTTTATTGATTTAGTTGCCTTTAAGATGGATCTATGTAGATAATTTTAGATGTATGTGTGTCTGCTACTTTTCTAGTGCAACTCTAAAGTCTAGATGTAATAATGAGAATAGGAGACAAGTTCCTATAAGCACCTAACAAGGTAAAAGTTTCTCAAGTAAACTTACAAATGAACAGTGGTCACTTACCTAATATTCCAGCTTAGTTCTTGCATTCCCATGCAAGAATCTTAGACTCAATCTTAGACTGCTTTTGCCAGATGGATTATTTTTAAATTGCATCTGTAGGTGCAAGACACCAGCTCAAAACTGTGCATTTGGACATGTATGTGCAAGTATCAGTCTCAGAGTATGTGGGTGAACTTGTCTTGCTTCAGTCTCAACCTTGAATCTTAAAACACCAAGATATCCCTTGGCTGTTTTGTTGCTTTGACTACCTGAAATTCAGAGTGCTCTGAACTTCAGGTGTCCAGAAGAGTCTGTGTGTTCACTTTGGCTTGCAGGCTGTGGAGAAACATTGCTTGACCTAGGGCTCCGTTTTCTAATTACTCTTCAGTACCCTTGATGTGAAAGACTTAACTGGTGCACTGTTCTGATGGTGGCAAATTCTTTTGTACCTGAATTGTCAGGTTCAGGGATAGAAACATTTTTTTCTGTGGAATAGGTACTTTCATAACATTGTTCCAAACACCCTAAGATCTTAAGACCAGAGAGTGCAAACTTGAATCATCTATGTGGAATGGGAGGCCACTGCATTGCTCCTTCTGTCTGCAGTCTTCCAGCAGCAATTCCACAGTTCAGATTCCACTGAACAAAATGGAGGAAAAATGCAAATACAATACATTTTTATTTTCTTTGTTTCCTGCTGAGCCTTTCGTGGTGCAAGAATGACTGAACAAGCTTTTGCAGAAATCAGTTTTTGGGTAGGAAAAAAATTCATTCCCAAGGAAAGCTAATACATATTCATGTCTTTAATTATCCTCTGCAGCCCCAGCAACTGTAACAGTACAAAGCACAAATATAGAATTGCAAATAGTTGTATAATAAATTATACATTGATTTGTGCCCGTACTGTGCATGTCAGCCACCAAGGAGTGCTTTTTGCCTGCACATATATAAACATGCTTATCTAGACAGAAAGCAGCAATATGTAATTTATTCCATTTTTCTGAAAATTCTCTGAACTGCTTGAGCAATCTTGAGCATAAGCACACAAACACAGATGGCTTGACTGTTCTCTTTTCTTTTGGTGTGATAAAGACATCAGCTGCTGCTGTCTAGTTCAGCCACACTTAATCATCCCTTGATGGTCTTCGTTGGGGAGCAAAACCTAGATTGTGAGAATCTGGGTTTGTGAGAACATACGGAATATTTGGCTCTGATGATGGCTGTTCTTACACTTTGATGAAGGTTTCTTCACCCCTCAAAAGAGACAGTGAAATATCCTGTATGGGTGCTCCTCTTTTACTGCAAAGCAAAGTGATCCTGGCTTATCTTAAGTGATTTGGGAAATGTTTTCACACTGTGCCTGCTGACTTTGCACTAAAGTGGATGAGATGTGGTTGTTATGTCCCTTCCTCAGGCTCTGCTGCAGGAACAGTAAATCCTAGAACAGTGTTGCAACTGCTGCCTGGTGGCACTGAGTTCTTAAGCACTCAAGATTTACAGGTAATTGAGCTTTTAGTCTCTTCATGACATTCAGCAAATAGTTATGTTGGAAGAAAGTTTTCTTAGAATCATAGAATCATAGAATTGGCTGGGTTGGAAGGGACCTCAGAGATCATCAAGTCCAACCCTTGAACCACCGTTGCGGTTGCTAGATTATGGCACTGAGTGCCACATCCAGTCTCTTTTTAAATATCTCCAGGGACGGAGAATCCACTACTTCCCTGGGCAGCCCATTCCAATGCCTGATCACTCTCTCCGTAAAGAAATTCTTTCTAATATCCAACCTAAACTTCCCCTGGCACAATTTAAGACCATGCCCTCTTGTCTTGTTGAAAGTTGCCTGGAAAAAGAGCCCAACCCCCACCTGGCTACACCCTCCTTTCAGGTAGTTGTAGAGAGTGATGAGGTCTCCCCTGAGCCTCCTCTTCTTCAGGCTGAACAGCCCCAGCTCCCTCAGCCTCTCCTCATAGGGTTTGTGCTCGGGTCCCTTCACCAGCCTGGTTGCCCTCCTCTGGACCTGCTCCAGGACCTCGATATCCTTCCTAAACTGTAGAAAATAGGAAACAGTCAACATTTTTTTGCCTTCTGTTTTTTATTTTCTTCTGTATTGTGTTGTTAGCTCATGCATGACACAAAAATGCAGAGCAAAAATAGTTTTTAAGCAAATTGTGTTTTCTTCTGTAGGTATAAACAGCTACTGAAGCATTACAGTGAGATGAGGAGGATGTGCAGTCTGTATGTTGTTTGAGTCATATGTTGAGCCTGAGATCAAGATGTATGGCAACTTGTCAGATGTTGGTATTCTATCAAGCAAAGTGTACTCAGTAGGTATAACATTTGTCAGTCCTCCTTTCTTCCTAGAAGCTGCTCTGTATGCTCTACTTGACCTTCGTGCCAATCCCTACTCAAGGTCTGCAGACATGAAAAGGGCCAACTGTATCAGCTTCTTTTTTTTTTTCCCATCTCCATGTTAAATTGGTTTTTTTTGACTCTCAGGCTTGCTGTGTGTCTTGAACTACGGGCCAAATGAAAAAGCAAAATTTTTTACAAAAAAAGCCTTTATAAGACATGGGAGATATACCTCAAATATTCTGTGTGCATACCTCAGCCCTAACCCTTTCTATTTGTGAAAACATAATGCAGTATGAGAATGAAAGGAAAAGAAAAAAATTATTAGGAAAAAAATGTTGAATGAAAATGAGGCATAGCCAAAATAAAACTGCATACATTGTTACCAGTTTTCTCTTTCCTCTGTTTCCTCTATAAACATAAGCAAAATAATCATTGAGACTATTAAATTGCTCATTTTCTCTTCTAAGGCTTTCCATTGGGTGCCTGTGAGTATTTTCTGTGGGACAGTTAATCTCTGGAAGTCATTACAGAATATTTTTTTTCCCCAGTAGGTTTGCATTATTTTGGGGAAACTGACCTACTATCATATTTGAAGATAGATTCCAAGTTGCTGTTTCAAAGGTGCTGAAAATGAAGCATACATAGTATATTATTAGGTACAGGAGAGATGTAATGGTAGTGATTGCTTCCCTCAATAGGCAAATGTATCCCAACTTGTTTGTGTTGTAAAACTATCACTATGTAAAATACATCAGATGTATAGTTTTAAAGCTTCTGGGTCTGCATGGAGTAATAAGTAATTTCTCTGATGAAACAGCTGTGCTATACTATTCATGCTGCTGTGGCTTAGTTAAGCCTCAGCCAATTAATTTTTCAGAAGCTATGTGGCAGGGATTGGAGCTAGCATGCAAGATATTTTAATTGCTACTGGGTTTTGGTTTGAGCAGTGGCCAGCATATGCAACATAGAACAACTTACATGTGGTTATTTTCTCTAGATTGATAAAATGACCTCCAAAATGTTGCATCCTTCTAGGTCTAGCCCCTAACATGTGCCTCTTGAAATTCTTTTAGTGTTTGTGAGAAGCATCCTGATTACAAAAATCACTGCTTTTGCCCATGTCTGAAGTCTAGTGATTTAAACAATTTTTAATTTGGAACTAGTTCTAGTTTTGAAATTGTGTTGTTGTTTCCATTACTGTGAATGGCTGCCAGTTCCCACTCCTCTTCCCCCACAAATAGCCAAAGCACTTTGTTAGCTAAGGAAGAGGGAGCAGAAGGAAAAAATCAAAAGGACAGAAAGTTCAGCCTTCTTTCTCTGATTCTGTGGCCACAACGCTAAATTGATAATGAAGCATCAATATTTTGTCAGATATTGATATGTCTGAAAAGATCATGATGGAGGAGGGGCTTGTGCAGCCCTTTTTCACTTTAAGAAATGAGACTTAGTTCAGTTTATACCTGTGCATTTGCTCTTGAGCTCTGCTGTGTGTGTTTCCACTTCCACCACATTGTTTGGCTTTTCCTAGATATAAACTCTCATCACAACCACCTTGTTACTCTTCTTTTCATCTTTGTCCCCCGGGAAGTGCAGACCCACTTACTCTCTGTGTAAGCAACATCCAGTGATACTGTTTAGCTGTGTGCTTGCTTGCAGTCTCTGTTAGCACCTTGTGTCTTTACAGCAAAGCTGTCCATTGAGACAGCAAAACATTACAACCTAGGCTGTGTTCCTTTCTTTCCTTTCTTTTTCCCCAGATTGTTTTAGTTGACTGTTTCTTGGGTTTTTTTTCTCCTTCTGTAGTAGAGATAATAGACACCAGAAAGAAAATAGCAGCCTGGATCAGAGCAGGAGACTAGTTAATTAAATACAGTATTTTGGCACTAGGTGGGATAATCAGCACTTCTTTCCTGTCACATATGATTAAAGAGTTTAATCTCAGAAGCTTGGTGTTTGAAGCCCTTCTGGAGTCCTGTTCTATATTAAACTGATACAACTCTGTGGGTTGCTCTTACCTCTAAAGAAAATCCTGTTCTCTCTGGGTTTCCCAGTATGACAAGACATGGTGTGAAAAGCCCCTCTTTTTGCTAGTTTTGGAAACTATGAACAGATTTTAATAGCTTCTACTCACAGTAACACTGATGGTTTTTTTATAGTTTTATTTTTTATTTAGTTTTATAGTCTCCTATTGAGTTTATTTAATTGATAAATACCTCTCTGATTCCCTCTGTTAGTATTTTTTCTTCTGTGTGCATGTTTTCCTGGAAGCATGGAATTTATAACTGTGTGTAAATGGGACCCAGGTATCTCCCACTTCCCCAGCGTGGTGTCTGCAATATGCAGCTGTCCTCAGTTGTGCAGTTATGTTGAAGGTCAGCTAGTGCTGCTGCTTCAGTGGTTCTTCTGGCACATCCAGACAGTTTTAAGGACTTCTGATTGCCTTGCATGCTTTGTGATATTCACCATCCCCTCCAATTTAGAGTGCACAGGTTCACGATTTAAATGGCACATGACTTAGATTTGCAGCTTCTTCATACAGGTTGTTTTACATTTCTGTTTGGTGTTGGCAGAGCTTGGGCTTTTCCTTGCTGCTGCATTGTTGACATAGGCTGGAATTCTTGGGACCAGGGATAGAATGGGAAACTCCTCTGTTTCCATTTGAGACTTGTCAGCAATAAAAAGGCTTGTTCACAGTTTTCCAGACTTGGAAGATGAAATCCAACAGAGTTGGCTGAGCATAATAGTTTAAAAGCAGCAGGGTTCTTTGAAATAATAAAAGATGCTTCAGGGGGCATTAGGCAAATGTAAACTGTAGGACTGGAATTATAGCATGTTTATCATTAGGTCATCTGGGGTGCTACCTATGCAGAAATATGTGTGGAAGAATCAGGGTGGAAATACTTGCCTTATTTACACTGTTTCTTGCAGCTGATTCAGCAGAGTAACTTTCCCCAGAGAGGTGCTCCAGTCTGCACAAAGAATGTGCTCATATTTATCACTTGAGGGGTAGCTGTGCTTAGAGACAAAGATGTATCTGAACTTGGTTCCCCCTGGGAATTCCTTAGTGAAGAGAAACCAGTTTCTCCAGCCAAGAGCAAACTCAAAATTGAAGTGTCTACTGCCACATCTTGGAATGTCTTGGAACATTTTTGGACATTTCCTTCCTGAATATCTAGACATCTGTTAGTCAGGGTAACTCTTATCATGGTTCAACAGCAAGGCTCAAACTTGCACCTCTAGCATCTGAGATACTGCTGATAAGGAACAACTTTGAGCAGCGATCTCCACTAAAAGGGCAAAGACATTATATATATATTTTCCTTCATGTGAGTGATTTCAGTTATAAAATAGGATTTTTCTTCTAACTGGAAACTGTATTACTTAACTGTTATGAGCCTTGTTCTCCTCCTCATGACCCGAAAGCATCCTCTTGGATGTTAGTAGGAGGTAGTCAGCACAGTGGGTATTAGCATTATTACTTGACATTTTGCTGTTTGGTTTTCTGCCTGTTGCTGCTTAATGATTGGCATTCTTTCCTTGCCAGCTCCCAAAACCATCTAGCAAGAAACATACTTAATAGTATCGACATAGTCATTAGGGAAAGAGTTTCATTTCCAAACAGTGCTATAGCTTTGTCCCTTGCCATCTGTTTCTGCATGTCCCTCACTGCCATGTTCCCCAGTTAACCCTTTGCTCTGACCTCCTTGTGTGGAGGCTAAAAAAACCCTCTGAGGCTAAAACAGAGTCCAGGTCACTGTGGTGACAGTGACATAGGTGAAGCTTTTGGCTGCTGTAATTTGGCATGTATTGGCTTATAGATGCACAGATAGAAAAATGAACAAACACAGAAAGCGTTGCAGGCTTTCCATCCTTAGCCTACTGTTTATCATAGGCAGTTTGCAACTCCCATTAGTGACAGTTCTGGATGTCTCACAGCTTTAATGTAATATCTCAAGGCTGCTGAGGGAAGATACTGTACCTTTTGGGAAAACACAGACATCAAGACTGAGGATGAGATTCATCTCTCAGAAGTTAATCCACCAAAAAGATAAATTACCAGTTAATATTTATCATCCATGCTTCCCTCTTTCCAGCTGAGAGGCAGGCATATCTCCCAAGATGATTTGGTGATGCTAATGACTGAGCAACCCTTACTGTGAAGTGGTAGTAAGAGGCCAGACTATGAGAGCTTCAGATGAGCTCAGTGGAGGTTGGGCAAGTTCATGGTAGGATAATTCTTGATGAGTTATTAAATCCACAAGAATAGCATCTGACTTGCTGAAAACAGCTGGAGACTGAGTTGTTAAGGGTTGTAGTGCTTGTCCTGTTGTGCTCTCACTCTTCCCTAAGCATCTATTTATGGCCACTGCTGGAGCTAACACACAAGGGAGATGGACTTTCTGTCTGACACCATATGGCCTCTCCTATGCTCTCGTGTGAGGCCATTTTAACAGTGAGAAAGAGGGGGACATGCATTTAGCAAGAGACAATTTCTGCAAATGGGAAAGTGGCAGTAAGGTTTATTTCCAGATCTGCAGTGAAGTGCTACTGACCTACAAACAGTAACACAGAATGTCAGTTTTACAGAAAGGGTCTGTGCTACGTGCTGAATGTCAGGGCTTTATATCAGGTCACCCCAAACCTTTTGGAGCTTCAGATGAGCTGTTTTTCACCATGTGTTCCCCTCAGATGGTGCAAACAGCTTGTTTGCTCCTTAGATAGTACTAGGGAATTCAGGTCTGCTGTCATTTTTAGTGTGGTGTGTAGCTGTGCTGCTACCCAGATGCTCCCTGCTTCTGTGACTACACCAGGTGGACTAACAGGGTGGAAGCTTGTCACTTCAAATAACCCACTTAGGGCACAGAATGTGTGGCCCAAAAAACCAGGTGTCAATCACCAGAACTGTTCTTTTGACCTCCCATTGCCTAGGACACATGTTCGAACATGTGTACCTTGACATTTTAAATGGTTGTTCCATGTGGAAGACTTTGCAGAATTACCATCCTAAATGCTGGTACCCTTAAAATGGTCTGCTAAGGAGGCAAGCATCTCAGGTTGATTATTTTGTTGCAAGGATGGTAAAAGTCTGCCAGTCATTCTCTGCAAAGATGATTAACTACTGTCTCCATAGCTGTTAAATGGCAGCATCACAGCATAAATACACTGATGGCTGAAGTCAGAGCTGCCTTTTATGGCAATCTCCACATAAAAAGAAGTCCTGATTAAACTGAGTAATGTTTTCCTTATCAAATCTCTTGACCAAAAAAAAAAAAAAAAAGGCTGCTGGAATTGGATTTAAAACATCAAGCTGGGGTTGTGAAATAAAAGCTTTTGCTCTCTTGAGAATACACATGATGGTGAAAGTGGCAGCAAAAATCTCTGATGCAGGGAGAATGCATGAGCTTGACTTTTGCAATTTCTGTTTGGTTTCCTGCAAACTGTTTTTGTCTGATCATATATGATCTAAAAGGTAATTTTATTTAATATGGATAAACTAGTGTGGCGTATTTATTGTGGCCTTTCATCTTCTGTTTCATTTTGAATGCAGCATGATGTTTCCTAGTGCAGATGAAATTTGTCCAGGAGTCAGCTTTGAAAAAGAATTTTACAGCTCTGCAAAAAGGATAGCAAGCCAAAGAAGCTGCTTTGTTCTTGAGCTTCCCAAATACATTGCTCTAATCTGTAGATTACAGCTACCACTGTGGAGAGTAGAGGTGGTTTATCCCCAGGTCCTGTCCTCCTCCACAGCACAGCTGCCCACAAGCAGGAGGGGTCTTGTTTGGTGTCAAGGGAAGAGGTTACTGGAAGAGTCAAAATGTGATACAGGAGTTGAAGGGCAGAGGGTAAAAGAGATTGATTTTTCAGCCCAGTGCATATTAGATAAGGCAATTTAGGAGTGATGATGTTGCAGCTTTCTGGATAGTGGATGAATGAGGAAGACAAGGATGGTTCCTCTGTTCACAGGCCACGGTGAGTTCAACTGTTAAAGTTATGATAGTACTACTGCTAGTGTAAGAGCAGGAAGGATTTTTATTTTGTTGTTACATAGCCAGAGGGTTTCAGCTGTAGAAGCACATCCTATAATAATAAAGCCAAAAACCCAAAGGCAAAAGCAGGGTGTAGAGGAGATTGTAAGCAGGAGATTGTAAATTGAATCAAAAGGTTGGAAGGTATGGAAAGGCATGGAAATCACTGTAGGGAAGGGAAGGTTGGCTAGTGTTGCAGCAAGGGTGTTCTTAGGGAGAATGTTGCCAGAATTTTTCAGCTTTTTTTGATGCTCTGATGTTTTGCCAGATCTGAATGGAAAGTGAAGGTAGGTTGCACTGATGATGATACCCACACTGCTTGAGCTCTTCCTTCAGTATGTATCAGTTGCAGTTTCTTTGCTTGCAGTGCCTATCTTTGCCTTTTTGCAGGTTATTCAGAAGTGTGTGTCCAGATCATCCAAAGATATGTGAAGTAGGTGTTCTGGAGCTAGATTTAGTCTGAGAAGCCTGCACTGGGTGAACAGGGGAGACTCTTCCAAGTCTGTGTTCCCAAACATACAAGGGACAAGAACAGAAACAAAAACCTTTTGTGTGAACCTTTTTTAAGTAATAAATGTTTTTAGCACTGTGGTAGGTATCCATCTCTTGCATGAATGTGGAATCTATACACTTGCAAAAGGATGCAGTTTTACGTCTCTGTGTATAGGGAAAAATAGCAGTTGAATTGTGAACAATGTGTGTTGTGATCTAGGGTGAAGTTGGGAAGACAACGGGAACCTGAACTAAGACAACATGAAATTACTGCTTTTTTCTTTGACTTTTCCATATTCCTGTATTGAAAATCTGCTGTTTTACTGAGAACTCTTCATGCTACCACTGAGAAATCCACTTAGAACACCAAATAATCTTTGTCCCTCCCAGTAGGAGCAGTCTGAGGTAGGAGAAGTGTTAGAAATTTGCCACTTATTTAATTGCTATGGAGCCTTTCAAAATCCAGTTTGAATGCTTCCATTGTATAGATTTATAGATCCTGAATCTTTGCAAGGCTGTGTTTTGCAAGTGAGGTTAGTGCACTGAGTACACTACACCTGTTTTGCTGTTAAAACACTTGGAATTTGTATGGTTTTTTTCTACAAAAAGCCTGATTAATACACAAAAGGAAGGGGAGAACCAGTTCTTGGTGCCACATCCTCATACTTAGGTGATGCCTTCCAGTGGTAAGACCCCATTGCTGGTAGTTACAAAACAATCATGTTGCTGAAGAGATATGTTTCAGTATGCGAGTGCTTTGTGGATAGCTGTCTCTTCTTTCTAAATGTGCACCATTACTTAGGTTGATTTGGAATCTGCTTGGTAGCTCTTATGTATATTCCATGTAATATACAGAGGTTTTCTGCAGTAATGCTGATTCTAACAGAAATGGAAGAAATAGCATGAAGTATGTGTCTGGTGTTCCTGATGGGTTATCACCATGTACATGAAATCTCACTTAGTTTGCAGGTTTGCTACTGGTTACTCTTTTGAAATGACTTGGAGACAAGGCAAACACAGATATTAACCTTCAATCTAATTTTGTTGTCTCTTTCCTCACAGCTTCCTGTCATGGGAGGGGCCTTTATGGACTCACCCAACGAGGACTTTAGTACAGAGTACTCCTTGTTTAACTCATCAGCCAACGTCCATGCTGCATCTTCCATGCAGAATCCACCAGAAGAGACATCCCGTTCTTCAAATGATGCCATATTGTTATGGATTGCAATAATAGCAACAATTGGAAATATTGTGGTTGTGGGAGTGGTGTACGCCTTCACCTTCTAGGTTGACTGTCACTCCAACCACTGGAAGAGAGGATAACTGCAACAGTATTTGTCATGTGTATGTATGTGTGTATATATACATGTATATCTCTATAAATATATATAGGTAGGAACTTTGCTGATTACATGCTGCCACAGTCATGGGCAATGCAAGTTAATCATCTCAGATCTTGATGAGAGAAAGTTTGGATGCAATTGCAAATTGTATGGAGATGAGAGCTTACCAATTTTGTCTAGAAATATAATAAAAGAGAGACCAATATAGGTATAATGAACACAAAGAGAAAGGGAGATTTATATAGAAAGTGCTTATTTTCTACTGTTTAGATTTTTCTAGCAGCTCTTCTGCATTTTGTCAGCTTTTTGGTGCTTTTTTTACTGTGTTGTAATGTTGTATGGAATTGTTCTATGTCATGTTTGTTGGACATCTTAGTTTTCTAGATGGACTGAATGGTCTGCAGTTCTGATAAGTGCAAGTTCAGCATCTGCAAGTCTTGAGCACCTGCATACAGCAGGTGTGTGCTAAATCACAAGTCTTAAAGCTAAGACCTGAAGATATCCAGTATCAATTACTGGATCTGGTAATCTGTGAATAAATGTTAAACCTGTTTGCAGGAGTAGGCACAGCTGTTGCCCTAGTACAGCTGCACTGCAGCTTCTGCATGCCAGGGTGGGACAGGCAGCACAAGCTCCCATTTCTGTCTAGAGATACTGGATTGCAGTGACAATGACAATTCTGTATTGTAGATGTGCCCATTGCAGGAAACAAAGGCCAAACACCTTGCTTTTAACCTTCTTTTAATGTAATTCAGCAGCCATATGCTTTCATAAGCTTATTGGGTATAAAAAGAGCATGGGAAGATTGGGAAGCCTAATTACCAGTGAATGATATCTGCGAGAAAAATAGAATTGAAGCAAAGATTGGACAATTCTGTGCTCATGGAGTTAGTGCAAGAGTCAGTTATGTCCTGGGGTAAAAATAGCACAAAAAGGTGTGGTACCTGACAGATATGCAAGTGATTATATTTCATTATTTGTAGTGTCTGGGTTCTGATGAGGCTCCTAGAAGTGACTTTAATGTACCCCATTTTAGGTAACAATGATGATCGTCATTTGAATTTTTTTAATTGAAAGACATTTTTCACTGCAGTGTTCCTGGGTGCAGTTCCTTTTCAAGAGCTGTATCTTTTCAAAACACCTGTAGCCTTCTTTGTTTCTGCAATTATAAAATCTTGACAGAAGGAAAAAAAATCACCTCTGCTGGCAATGTCCCTCTTTTCCATTAAAACATGAACAAAAATACATAAAAATGTCTGCACTTTGAGAGTAGCAGACACACTCCTCCTCTAAATCTGCGTGTACTGTGTAGGTTTTTCTGTCTCATACAGCCACTACCCTATTTCCAAAAGCCATGTCTGCAGGCACAGGAACTATTTTTGACACTGGGCTCCCACTGACCTGGAGGCAGGACTGAGAGCTGCTGAATGCATACAGAGGTTTGGATTTTCTTCTTTCCTCTGTAAACATTTTCCTGCAGGGCTGGTGGTCAGTTAGTTATTTGAATCAAAGCAGCATGGTCTAAATCAGTATTTATAACCACTCAGCAGTCACTGTGTATCTTTTCTTCCCTATGAATTCCTCCTTATATTCTCTGAGCAGAAAGCGAGCTCTTCAGTGAGGTTGGAAGGTTGCAGAGAAGTTTCTAGTGCAGAATTGAGCAGGACAGTATCTGGTGTACGAATGTGTAGGACCCCGGAAATATTGCTTAATGTAACGCTTTGGTCCCAACCATTTTCTGGTATTTTCTTTCCTTTGTACTTGTATCAATTACTCCTGGACTTTTCTTCAGTGTTTCTGTGAGCTCTCCAGCTATGCCAGATCTTGCAAGCGCTGTTTCTGCATGAAGACCCAAACATTTCCACCATGAATAGAACCATGGTAGTTGCCCAATGGGATTACTCTGCTAGTTAATGAATTTGCCAGGAGAGTGTTTTGTTTAAATTTCCTAGAATATTAATCCAAGTGCAATTATCAATGTTTCTGTTTTCTCCCAAAGTACTCGACTAAATTCTTAACCCATGAAGAGTTTTAGAGTGGGAATAGCAAAGAAATACCACTCTGCTAATGAACTTGAGTGACACTTTTGTGTTGTTTTTCCTGAAAAAAGTGCTCTACTTTCATATAAAATTGATTGTAATAGCAGGAGTGTTGTAAAAAAGTGAATTCTGCCTTCTTCATCCCAATCATTGTCATACATTTTTTTATCATTAGAGGCTGAGTTGTCAAGAAGGGCCAGACAGAACTTTAATAATGAAGACACAGCAATGTGGCAAACAGCTGCAGACATTTCCTGTGTCATAGCTGAACAGCACACTAACTGCCCAGCTTTTCTGATGGAAAGAAAAATAGTTTTAAGATGCAGGTACAAGGATGCAACATGCAAGAGCCTGTACAGAGTATTGTCAAATGTACGAAAGATCCCAAAATTACAGCAGGCAGAGCTTGTTCATACTCTGATCTACTTTGAGAGTGATAACATTCACAGTATGTTTCTGGACATTGCATTCTGGCTTCATCCTCTACAGCCTCTTCCATCTTCTGGAAGGTTAAGAAAGGTTAAATTCAACCATCGAGGAAGAGGATTCATCCATCATTAAGTTCAGAGATGCCACAGAGGGGAGTGGAGAAGTGGATGAATGGTGGTTGTTTCACAGGTCTTGTGCTGTGAAATGTGCTCCTGCTTCTTTCTGTGTGTATATTGCCCAGAGCTGTCAGCACAGCTTGCCTTTGAACACTGCAGCTTCTCCTTTCTTTGGAAGCAGGCAGGTGGGTAACTGAGAGGTGACCAGGAAGCCCAAGCACATTCCCCAGAGCTGCTGTCTGAAGCTTTCCTATAAAAGCAGAAGAGGACTTTGTGCTTTGTCAAGCACTTTCTGTATCAGCATGGGATCAGGATTCCATTTATAGAAGATCTGTGCTTCAAATAAAAGCATCTAGTACAGATACATTACAAGATTCCAACTGTAGTAGACAAAAGCAGAACACACTCTATATGTAATGTTAGGCTCCTAGCTGTGTTGTAAACAGCCTTGTACAAACACAAGAAGGAAAACTGGATGTGCTCTCCAGTTATTAATGAGCCATGGGAAGTAGGTAGACAAAATAAATGCCCTAATGCCTCTGTGCTAGCCACAGCCTCTAGGGATCAATAGCAATGTATTAAATAATTGAGCCTTTCCTTAAGGCTTTTCTTTTAGTTCTAAGCAGCCAGCAGTTAAGCATAAGTTTCACCACCACAGCAGAGACTGAAATCTGAACAGTTATGCAGGTGGGTGAAAAGGCACATTTAGCCAGGAGAACTGAGTGGGGAAAACCCACACAGCTGCTCCAGTTCTAATTTTACCAGGGTGGCTTGGAGTCTGTGCTTGTCCACAACATTAACACTCTCTGAAAAGTAAGAGAGAAGGCAAGAGAATGTATTTCTGTGTTGACACGCTCGCATAACTGAACAACAGATACTGAAATGGATGCAATGAGTGGGCAAGTGAGCTGATAGATACCTCAGAAGATATGAGATCCCCTCTACAGAATCCTAGCTTGCAACGGAACTTGAGGGCAGTCAGGATCCCACCAAGCTGCTGAGCAGCCTGTAATAACAAAACCCAAATCAAAAGTGAATAGAAGCAACCAGCCATTATACTCTTACCCTGTTCATCCATTTGAAGAGAGAGGGGAAATGTTCCTTGGTGTCTGGTGCCAAACAAAATCATGAATCCTTAGTCATTAGGTTGTGAAGTATTTTGTCTATTATTATAAGCTTCTTTTTTGATATTTTCAAACAATTCCAGTCTTTAAGATCCTCTTCACATTTCTCTGCAGGCTGCTGAGAGTTATTAATTTCACATAGCTGACTCCATTTATCCAGAGCAATTTTACTGAGTTTCCTGTGGCTGATCACAGAGCAGAATCTGGAAAATTATTCTCTTTAGGGGTGATTTCCATTACTGAAAGAAATAGACCAAAAGTCATCATCCCAGTTCAAAATGCTTTTGTGCTTTTGGAGCATTCAGTGTTCTGGAGAATTGGACTTCATCTGGTTAAGACAGAGAAAGGAAAAGGGCAGTCAGGTCCCTGATGATAATGTCAGAGCTGAGTGCTTCGTTAGCTCCTACTCTGCCCCTCTGAGTCCTGCTGGCTTTCTGGATGCTCAGCCAGGGATGAGTTCAAGTGAACAAAATATCACCTACAGCATGTCCACTCTCATCTTTTAGCTTGCAAATCCTCAGGGAAACGTATTTATGCCATTCACAGAAGACACAAATATCAACGTTCTGCTAAGTATATTGTTACTGGTACCCTTGTTTTACCATAAGATAAAGATAGGGATCTTATAACATGTAATTAGCTCTTTGCCCCGATCTGGAAATTCTAAAGAACCCAAAGCATCCTGAGTCCTTAAGGTCTCCTGCTGTCCTTGAGCTGACACTTTCTGTGTTTCTCATACAACCCCTCCTTGCCTTTTACCTTGTCTTTCACTGGAAAGAGTGAAAATGAAGTCATCACTATGCTATTCTCCAGATGCCTTGGAAACTCCTAGCAGCTAGGGACCAACCATGTCCCATTTTAGATTTTGGCTCTTCAGGCACAAAGAAAGGGGAAAGTGTCCAATTATCTACCCAGGAGATGCCAAGGCAATGTGTGCCTTTGTAGAATACAACTCATAGCAATTTTATCTCATTCTGATCTGTACAAGAAGAGTACTTACACCAAGATGAAATGCCCAGACCTAGTTTTGCCGTAAACCCATTCTAGGAATTAGAGCAACAGAGCCAGGAGCTTTATAACAGCCCTGATAATACAAACCTGTCATATGTCTAATCATCTCAGTGTCTCTGAAGGCAGGTTTGCCTCAGTGTCATAGACAGACTTGATTTCTTGGTGCAAAGGCAAACACCCTTTCACATGAGCACAAATGTTATCTTCATCTTTTCTTCTCAGGAGAATTGTGGTACCCATTCTATATTTCCTAGCTAGGCTGTTAGCAAAGAGGTTTTCCACTTGTACAAGACACTTGGAAAGTGTCTGATGTTGGTAGGACACATGCAACGTTTACCTTCCAAGCTCTACTTAGTCTCCCTGCCAAAACAAAACCACCTAGGTTTCTTAAGCATGGAATGTTAATGCATCAGTTATCACTGGTAGCGTCATTTTAATTTACATCTTTATGCCAATAGGTCTCAAAGGGGATCTTACTACTACCCAGAATTAAAAAAGGCTGAGAATAGAGTCAGTTCTTGAGTCAGTTCTCAAGAGTGTCTCAAAAGTCACTGCCTGGTCCTTCAGGCTGCATCATTTTTCATTACACCCCGACATACCCCAAGCTGAACTTGCATCCATCCCTTTAAACACCTTGTGACCATCTTGTCTCTGTGTCTTCGTTTTATTTCTCCTCTTGTCTTCTCTCTATTCTTTGAATTCTTTGGTATCAGAGCATGCAAGCATTTGCAAGCCAGCAGCGTGCTTCATCCCTTAACCATCTCCTGGACTGACCCTCACTGCCCGTAAGGTTGGTGATAAGTAAGGACTTGCCACAGTAAGCACAAAGTTCAGTGATATAGGGTGTCTGCCTGTAGAAAGAACTTAATCATCTGCCTTAGAAAACCACTAAGTGTTTCCCCCAAGGAGAGGAGTAAGACATGGCCGTGGAGCTTGGGAACTGTGTTGTCAGTATCCATACAGCCCAAAGGTCCTCTTAGAAATTCATATTTTGTCAATATACTGCATGGTTCTGCTTTCAGCATTTACTGAGCTTTCCTTAACCCAAAGTTCCTTGTTATTCTCAGCAAATCAGGGTCAGTGGTAATGCACTCGGAGCAGGGTGAGAGGAGTGTAAGTGCCATACATGGGAGACTGGTAGGGTCAAGGCCATTAAGCCCAAGCCTAATTCAGTGAAGAAAACCAACCAGAACCTGCTACACCAGGGATGTTTCAAGTCTTGTCACACCTGTAGTTCTCTGATGCATGGCCAAGCTGCTACAGCCAGATTGCACATTTCTAAACCTATTTGTGAACAAAAGGAGGTTTATTCCATGTCCAGAATCGAGGTGAAATGACATGTCCTTATTGTTCTGGTATTGTTTTGGGAGCTTCCTGAGCTGCAGTCATTAAGGTGACATCGCCTTTCCGGTGGGGCTCAGGCCCAGCAATGAGCAAACGAGACTGAACTGTTCCCAGAGAGAGACCCAAAACTCTTTTCAGTTACTGCCTTCATAAGGACAATTGGAGTTCCTCAGCCTGCAAACTGCTCTGTCCTGAGGGACCTTTGCCTCCACCTGGAGTCAACTGCATTAATAACACTTTTACACTTCTGACATCTGCTTCACTGGATCAGCTTGCGGGACTAGTTCTGGGTTGCTTCTGTTTTATTTTAAATAAATCTAAAGATGTCCATGATTTCCTAATACAAGAGAGAAAGTAGAAAGCTGTATTTTTTTAAATAAGAAGGTATTAAAAAAGATGTGTGAATATTTTGATAGATGGAAGAGTATATAATGTAACGAACAGTTGCACTATTTTTTCTATTGTTTAAGCACCTAATTTGAGAATAATTTGTTCTTTCCCTAGCAAAAAACCTCTTTCAGTTCTGAAGTTATGAATTTCGGAAGGAGTGGAGTGCAAAGCCCCAATGAAATTTTAAACTAATGTAAATAAATCCAGTAGCTAGTTTTGTGAAGTAGCCTAAAAGGCTTGGTTTTCAGTTCTCATCTTAAAAATTGCCTAACTGTTGGAGTTTTTTACCAAGATAATCTAAACAGTGACACTTCTAAAAGCATTTGTACTTCACATATAATTGCTGTCATGGAAATAACATCCTTCAGCTCATGTAAAAGTTTTACAGGAGCCCTTTATTATGCACTGTTACTTTTCACAATAATCAAGACAATTTCTCTTGTGCTTTGTCTCTGCTGCCCTGTTTTGTACACTAACAGGTCTGCAGGGCTTCTCTGTATTGTTTTTGTAATGTATAGTTTGGTTTAAAGAAAAACCTTTACTTACAATAACTGTTCTTGAAATGTGGATCTCTGTCTGTAAAGAGGAAAATTTTAAATATGTCCTCTGTTTTCTCTAAGGTTACTGTAATTAGCAATTTAGTTAAAAGAAAAGTGTTCTTTTAAGCTCCTTACATTCTTTTCCCCTTACTAACATATTTTCACTCTGTGTGTACTTAGTACTAGTTCATTCTTTTACTATGGTGAAAATGACAAGTTTTGTTAATAGCAGATGGAAACTGTTTTTGGATAAAGGTCTTCAAAATGATGGCAGTGTGTGGTCTTTCGTTTTATTCTTAGTTTACTTGAGAGCATTTAGAAGTCTGGAAATACAGTTAATTAATTATTATCTCCAGTGACACACTGACACTAATAATTTGTTCTAAATCTGCATGATTTGTCAGCTTTTGGAAAACATCTCTTGCGTATATGGCACAAACACAACACCATGGCTATTCCTACAATAATGGGTTCCCCTGCTCTCAAAGCCCAGGAAATGCCTCAGCACATCTTGGACCCATCAAAAAGATATCTCAGCTTCTTCAAACATAATCTCTCAGAATTCCTTAAGCCATGAACCTGTGGTGTCATTGCTCTCTCCCAGTTCTCCCTCACATTTAGCACAACCATCCTGTCCCACAGTGCAGCAGAGATGTTTTTGTGACTGTGGCCCCAAACTCCTGTTCCAGGGCAGCCATTCCAAGGGCTTTTAGGGACTCAAGGAGGCATCAGACCTCACCATAGGATGTCCAGCAAGCTTCATAAAAGTAAATAATGGCAAAAGGATAAGAGGAAAACATTTGACTTTCCTCACACAACACAGCATGTAAATTACCATATGCCTTATGAACCTCCAAAAGGACTGAAGCAAGTGTGCATATCTACTGAAAGAATGGCAAAAGGATGTGCTTAAGTGTCCTCTCACACACAATTTTTTTGATTTACCCATGAATGAAGCAAGCTCAGAACATCACAAAGATGCATACACCAATTCTGATAGCAAGTCTGACAAAAATCCGTTTAAAAAGATCGAAAAGATGTCTTTAGCAATTTAGCAACATAACATATTCCAGAGCTTGACCATCTAAGTCAGTGGAATTGCTACACTACAGCAATATCTAATTATAATTCACTTTCCCATTGCATCTATGGAATCATGTAGATCTCAGTTCTGTTCATTTCCAAATTCTGCATAATAATTAGAAATAAAAATGGAAGAGAATGTTCTGTTTAGCAATCAAGAAGGAAGAATATCAGTCATTTAAAGATTTAGCTATCTGTGTTCAAAGTAATGAAACCAGCTGAAACTGTTGGCAGTGTTTTCCTGCACAGCACTATCTACAGAAACAAACTGGGTGCTAATGTCTGGTCTGCTAATGTGGATTGCTTTGTAGCGAGACAGCAACATCAGTCTTTTAGCCCAAAAGTGTCATCCACTTCAACTGATCCATTTTTCTTTGCTGAACACTATTTTACAGCTTTCTTTAGGGTAAAGAAGTGCTAATTCAAATATTTTGGACTGACTGACTCTCCTCTCTGTTAACTGCATCTTGCAAACGTCTTGTCTCAGGCTTGCTGAAGTACCTCTATAGACAGCCTTCTATCCCTTTCATTGCCTGAGATGAGGAAAGAAGCAGAGGAATGAAACAGGAGCTTTCCTTCGGCTTTGAATTCTTAGGAGCAGCTGCAGGGGTCCCGACAGACCGCGGGCTGAGGACTCTGACAGGGGCTCAGGTGTGGGGCAGGTCCGGGCACTGCAGCTCCTCCTCCTCCGTCCACGGGGATTGCACCAGCCTGAGGCAGAAAAGCCACCCCACCATTCCCGGTCCTCTTCCCACCCCTGTCAGCAGGAGTCCATTAGTGCTGTTTCCTACTTAGAGCTAATTAATGCTGTTTCTTTTTAAAAACATTATTTTGGGCTAAGCAAACCACCTGCAAAGCTTGTATTTCAGCTTGTAAACATGCACCTTAATTCTGAAAACGAGATCAGCCTCCGGTTTTCCTTTAGGTATTCAGAAAATCCTTGCCCATTAGAGGCAAGAAGGATGCTCCTCCTACGAATTTTTTTCTCCTGTAATTTCTGTTTTGAATTACAAAGGTGTTATGCCTTCAGATGGCACTTGGGTATAGAAACAAGATCTGTGACTTTCCTTAGCGACTCCTTAGAAGATAGGTAAAGTGATTTATTAGTCCTTGGTCCTCCAGTATAGCAAACAATTTTAACCAGATAATTTTATTATTGTATTTTCTCAGTAACTCAGCTCTTCCAAGCATCTGAGCACTTTTTAAAAATTTTTTAAATATTTCTACTCTTTCTTCATATTCCTTTTTCCTGTGACCTACAAGTTACCTCAATGCACTACAATACTTAAGAATTATTTTTATTCTATAGTGACTTGCTTCCTATTTTCTTTAAGTTATGTCAGTGTACACATTACAACTGCCTTCTGTTCTTCAGATTACTTGGAAAAGTACTTAGGATTCCCCAGACAGCTGGCAAGTTAAGACACAAGCCTGAAGTATTATTCCAGATGATAGGCATCCAAAACTGCACAATCAAAAAACTAAAGTGCTATTTTTCCAACTTGTTAGAGAGACCAGTAGCTTTAATTTAATCATAACCATAGTATTCCCTTCTTTTCTATCAGTTACAAATACTGTTTAATGTAATACAGCCTTGAGACAGCATTAGAGCTCTCTACTGGAATGCTATATTATCTGCTATGAATTAATCATTATATCACTATTACAGTGAATGATTAGTCTTTTTCTTTATAGGCTATAAAACCAAAATTATTCATATCCCGTCTGCTCATCATTATATGAGGAATTCACAGAGGGTGCTCCCTGCCCCCCCTTACCTCTTGCTTTATCCTAAGTCACATAGGATATAGTCATGTTAGTTATTTAGAGATGAATCACAAACTTTAAATAAATACTGAAAAAAAACACAGCCCATTTTTTCTTCTAGGTATGTTTTTCTCCACAGTGTAGCTTTGAAAAAAATACTCCTAAATAAATGGCACTCAGTTATAGAAAGAATTCATAAAATGTAAGTGTTGAGAAAGCTCAACTCTTTGGAAATTTGTGATTTATCTGTATACAAGATCAAGTTAAATAATCAAAATGTCATTTAGCTCTGGAATCCTTTCAAGAATTCCTCTTAAATATTGCTTTATAACACAACTGAAACTTTCCTCTCCTCTATGGTTTAAAAACACATGCAAAAGTTATTTTGATGGCTTCCAATGTATTTTGCAGTGAATCCTGGGACAGAGAGACATTAGAATTTTCTTCTCATTACTCAAAATTGCACCATAGTTTATTAATTGGAGCAAACTGAGCAACACCTTCAGCAGATCCCCAAAAGATAATCTTACTCATCTTTTCCACATACATTAAAGTTACTCTGCCTAGAACAATATTGGCTTCACTAGGGTCCTTGATTTAGAGCACAACTAGCATGCTCAGAGTCAGAACCATTGTTTCACATATGGCCCAGAAAATTCCCAGTAGGATGATCTGTAAGTGCAAGAAAAGAAACTAAGTTTCCAGTCACCCAAGTTATCATTCTTTAATGAGGTCAAAAGATGGGGAGAATTGGAAAATTCTCCATTATAGCCAATATTGTCAAAACTGGCAATATCTCCATGTGCAGAATGGTGACCTGAATTTCCATTTTTGGCATATCAAAAGAGTAAATCTGTTCCTCAGGTCCTGCTAGTATTTTTAGTCCTTTGCTATGGGAACCTGTATCCCTGAAAACAAGGAGGGGAAAGTTCCCTGCATAAGGATATGAGAACTGCTGCTTGGCTGACATACAAACAACCATTGTCCTTCAGTGGCTCCAGATTGTTAAAAGCAACCCAACCCAAGAGCAGTGGACCTTGAAGGAAATTTTCTGATTTTATGTTTCCTGTCACCACTCTGACACTGCATTCCCAGTTTTCCATGAGTAATATCCTTGTCGCACCAAGGCACGCATTAACAATAAAATGTTTCCTCTTTCTGGTATTTCATACCAAGAGAATTAGTGCCTTAGTGGACATCCAATCTGATCATTTTTTTTTAATTATTTGGCTCTCTAAACTACATGCAGTGCATCTTCTGTGTTATTACTTTTTTTTTTTTTTTTTTTTTTTTTTTTTTTTTTTTTTTGTCAGCTTCTTACATGATGCTTGGTTTTATTTTTAGTCCCTTTTTATTTATGGGGTTTCGTTCTACAGTTTGGTAGTCACCATTCAGGAAACCTCAGAACTCCAAGATCATGAGTAGGAGCTCTTATCTTAAATCTTCACTCAGTGAATCATATACTGGACATTTTAGATGTGAGAACCACTTTTGTTACTGTGCTTTGGATGGTTTTTTATTTGTTTTGTTGTCCTTTTTTAAAAAACTACAACAGACTTTAAGCGAAGACCTGAAGATACTTTCCTATATACACCCAGTGGGAAACTCCCACAAGCACCATGTTCTCCTAGGGTCCATAGATCTCCTCCTGAGGAAGGTCCCCTGCCCAGGAGCAGAGTCCCTCTCACTTGGCTATACCAAAGATAACTTGGCCATGCAAACATCAGTCGTCTTGGTACCACGCACTGATGTACACAAAACACATCCTCATCTTGTCAGGCACTGACAAATAGTGTTGCTGTGCACTGCCAGAACTGACCCCAACCTGACATCTGTCCAAAAAAAATTTAGGCATGTACAGATCCATAATACTGTGATCCAAGAGCTACCAAATGTTCTACAAAATTCCAACATGTGCTGGTACTTGTTTCCAATGCAAATTCTGAAGCTAATAAAATCCATGTAACTTGGCTGAACAATTGTTTATCACCTCAATAAATTCCTTGCGAAAAGAAGGGATATGTCCAGAGCACCAGTTGATTAAAGTGGCCACGTGCTGCCTCATGTGGGGGCAGATTCTGGAGGCTGTAAATAGCTCATCAGCAGCCACATGCCAGAGCTCACCTGGTCTTATCCTCCGTGCTAAACCTGGGCAAAGAAGAAGAAAAGGAGCTGTATATCTTGGTTGCATATTGTACAAAAGGTCTCCTTCAGCTGGGAACTTCTCTACTGAGCAAATCTAACTACTCTCCAGCATCAATCACCCTCTTCCCAGGTAACGCAGGGCTGAAAAAATACCAAGCAGCATGACTCTGTCACAGCCTCATTCACAATCACATTTTAGCAACAAGAAAAGAAAGTTTTCTCCTTCCAGCACTATAAATCACAGCAGCCACAGTACATGCATCACAGACAACTTTAGCCCCAAGACCCATTGTTAACAAGATGGAGCAACACCCTTGGATCAGAGAAAGGGTAAGAGGGGCAGGACTGCCCAGCTACACAGTCACCACCGTATCACACAAGCAGGAGCAGGTATATTGAGCTGCCCTTAGGAAAGGGATGTGTGAGCACTTCTAGTGTGTGAGCTAAAATTATCTTAAGGGTATCACTGACAGTGCCCAGACACCCCTGACTCTCAATGGCAAGGCACATAGTGAAGATGACAAATAAATTGCTAGCTGGTTAGTTTCTCCATTAGAAATAATACCTAAAGGAATTTATGAAAAAGGACATCATTTGCAGTGCTGTTAACAGCTAAATATAAGTTACTCCAAACTCAACAAGATAGGAAGTTATTGGGCTAGTGCTGCCTTTTTCCTCACATGCACAAGATGACCTACAACTCACCTCCCTACAGAGGTGAAGTGGAGGCCAACCTCTCCCGGTGTTTTGTTGCCATGTCCAAACTGCTATTGCAGGGCGTCACTGACAGATCCTTACTCTTCTGCCTCTGCCCCATCACACTGACTGGAGTATCACACCACTGCTCTCATCCCTATGCCTTTCAGAGAGAGGGACAAACACTTCTCTCCTGCTATAACATCTTTTTCCAGAGGAAGTGCCCTAGACCCATGTGAGAACTCAGGAGATGGGAGGTGAGGTCAGTCACTTCCACCACTCCCTCTGAAGTGCAACTTATAACCAAGGACTACTGCTTCCTGTCACACAGAGACCTCTGGACTGCATCGTGCTAAAAGAAACCTTGAGTGGTTGCTTCTGCAATAAATAACGTTCAGAATACTTTAAAATATGAGCTGGGGACATTTTAAAACTCATTGAGGTGCAAGGCCACTTGCACAGGGGAAACAGGCTCTGTGCACTTCCTTGTAGTCGCTATAAATACCTCAAGGTTCCTCAGGTCCTGGGTGAGGGCAGGGGAAGCACATACCTTTCTCAGAAATGTACATTTTTTTGGTTCACCATAGGATGAAACACCCTTCCTTTGCAGTAGTAGCTGGAATTTATCCCATGTTTTTAATCTAGCTATAAACAACAGCAATGGGTTTGTCTCATCTCTGAATGTTGTTTATACACAGTTGGCAGCAGTGAAGGCTGCCCAGTCCAGCTGGATTTCTGCCCCTGCTGCTTTCCAGGCTAGTTTATATAATCTATCCTGTTTACTGGTACCACTGTGCACCTCTAGAAAAAGGGAGTTGTGGTGTTCATGTCATGTGGTTTGAATTCATGGAGGTGGGGGGGAGGAAACAACAAACCACACTTTAGTTGGATGCCAGTACTTTCTAGAGTTTTAAAATGATGGCAGCTACCAAGAGGAGTCAGCACTGTACCTTCTGAGTTCAGCACAGGCAGCATAGCACTCATGGTATTAACAGTATACAGGAAGCTGAGGAAAACTTCCTCAGCCCAGATGACTGGGGACTTTGGACCAGGTGTTCAAAGCTCTCAGCAATTCCAGCAGAAATGCTTTCACCTAAGTATTTGAGAGGATATTATCACATCCAGCAAGCTGTGCCATTGTAAAAACCCAACCATTTGTCTTGAAGCATTTGTCAGAAGCATGCAAGGGCCATTTCTAATAGGCAAACTGTATGAATACCTACATATACACAGATACACTTGCCAGGAACTACTGTAAACACAGAAATTATAATACTTGTGAGCTTTATTTTGAGGTTTGTAAATAGTAACAGAAGTGCCAATCACTATATTAAACTAAAAACCTGGTCCCACATGCTGGTGGCTACTGCAAGGCATGCCTGCTTCTACTTATTTTTCAGTGAAGCTATCCTGTGAAATATTTTTCCTGGTTAGAGGCTATGAGGAAATAGCTGTAGCCTACTAAGCAAAAGCAAGCAGGAGTGGAACTGATCACTTTCCTCATTTCCTAGGACAAATTCTTAGGCAAGAGCTTTCTATTCTCAGTTAGTGAACACTGCCAACTTGCAGGGTAATTTTATGTCAAATATGAAGCCTAGTGCTGTTTAGATACGCTCAAGGACTATCAGAAAGAGTCCTATGTGCTAATTCATCCCAACAGCCCCTGTAAAAGAGGCTGCCATGGCACCTCAAGAGTTTCCAGGCAAACCTGTGTTGCATATTATAGGGATGTCGTGCAGAATCCAGTACTAATTCCAAATCCACTTTTTGAAAACTTATCTATAATACCCATTGATCTAGTACAACAGCACATCATTTTTACTAGATTATTGTTGCCTCAGGAAGCTGCAAGATCATAGGCTGCATGGGGGTACATGCTTTCCCACCCAGTGTCCACTGGAGACAGTGGATGGAAATCACACAGTTTCCTGGCCTAGGCTGTACCAAACCCGCAACACCCAGTGCCAGCCCTCAGTGCCCCAGAGCCCTCTCATGCTGTACAGATTGGCGCTGCCTCTATCTCATGGAGGCAGAAGGGGAAGCTTCAACTGGTGATTCAGTGGCCCACAGGGACATCATCTAATGAGTTGTCTGCTCTGGGGTCAACAACACATGACTTTTTCACAAGTCCTTTCTTCCCTAGAATCAGTTATGTGTTAACTGTTCTGCAAACAACATGAGAGGAAAAAAAAATGCCTTGGCCCCAGCTCTACACCGTGTGTGACTTCTTGTTCTCATTTGAAATGGAAAATTTAATCACGGATGTTTAGATATGCACATCTCTAGCAGCTTCTTGCCTGCTGCTCACTTTCACAAGAGCCTTCTATAATTTCTAACATGCCTGAGGATTCTGATCCCTCAGGAATGCTTTCCATTACAGCTGTCCTCAAGCTCTGTCCCTCTTAATGTTCTCATTAACCCTCTGTGGGCTCTGCTTCTTATCCCTCCTGGTCTTTTCCATTACAGACTTTTCTTCCCAGTATGACTACATGCAGTGCAGAAATAGTCTTTCACTTTCCAAAATGCATCATAGTGCAATACAGAACAAACAACCTGATCAGGGATCTCAAACTGATGTGTGATTTCAGGGTGCTTTCCAGCCCAAATAGACACTTTTTAACATCATAATGCTCAGCACGAAATACAGTAGTTGTTCAACAACAAATAATAAGGGATAAACTTTAAGTAGGACTCTTTTAGATTTACCCACACCATAAAATATTTAGCAAAACAAGAAGCATTTCTGTCATAAACATTGACTGCAGTAATTGTAAATTAATAGGGGGAAAAAAAAACTCTAAACAATTCTTAGAAATTATTTCAACTCAAACCCATGTACATGGCTTGGGTATTTTTCTTCTGCCACAGTGTGAATACTACATGCATTCATGCATACAGATGCATTTCAATCTCTATGTATATTATTTACTACATTTATATCTGTATTGTATATCTATTTAGTATATTATACAGATAAAAAGTTCAGGAAATCCCAAAACTGCTGAAGTTGGGAAGAGTTAGACACATTTAGTGTTCTTATTTTTAAATCCTCAGCCAATGCTGTAGACAGAATAAAGATCTAGATGGACTTTTTATTTTAAACTGTACTCCCCATGCTCCTGGGTGGATCCCAAGCTACATCTGCTCATTGGATCTCACAAGCTTTGTCAGCTCCACGAGCACATAGCACCAGCCCTCCCATCTCAGGAGACATCGGGAACACATCAGGTGCACAGACTGCTTTTGGGTGTTGAAAAGAGTAATTTCACAACAGTGTGGGAAAACCTGTAAGTGGATACAGCCTAACAGCACAGTTAGATGGTTTTATTAGGGTAGAGTCCTGGTTACTTTTTTCCATCAGAGTACCATTGTTAAGCTCCATACCTGAGGTTCTTAGTGTAATCTCTCCACTCATGTATACTGAGTCAACCACTGACTGCCTCCTTGGCACATTCTGGTAGCCAGAGACTGGCTGCCAAGAGGTGCCCCACATTAAATTTCCCTTACTGCATGTAAATTCCCTGGGTCCAGCCTGGGAGGGCATGCCATATGGAGTAGATCCTGAGTTTTTCTGCCAAATCCACCAGGGTACCTCTCTGCCTATCCCTTCCTCACAGAGAGAGAGCAGCTTTCACTGGGAGATAAAAATATTCAAAAAAACTCAAGTGTGCATGGGGCTTGCCAAGAAATATCTGCAGTTTATAACAGCATGACTGAGGAGTAGGAAATTTTCAGTTGCAGAACGTTAAATCTGCCTTTATGACCAGCCATATCTGAAGTAATATAATAGGAAGCTGCAACTGAATCTTTACTTCACTCCAACAACGCTGGGAAGAGTATTCTGCATGGATAGAAATGCAACAGGTAGGGATATGGATCAGTAAAAAAAACTAGGTGAATAAGGTAGCAAATAGAACACAACTCTTGAGAAAGGGATGGAAAGAAAGGAGCTATAATGCTGTTAAGTCCATGCAGTTTATATCTCTATTTTCTGATCATTCTTACTAAGATAAGGAACAGTGCTTGGGGGAGATGACTTCAGCGATCAGCAAAGGCAGAAGTGGAGATGCAGCTGCAGCAATAAAAGTGCTTTTGCCGCAGGAGTTTAATTTGTTCAGATGAGATGATACCATGAAAAGAAAAGAGTCTAATGTGCTCTTTTGCTTCTATGAAGCAGTTTCACAGTAAGAGAAATTGCTAGCACAGATATACTAACCAGTCTTTTCCAGTCTTTTTTTTTATTAGGAACCCTGTTGTAGATGTAACACAGATTTCCCTTTATCTGCAAAGCTTTCACACTTTGCTCATAATCAGATTTTCCTTCGAAGAAAGCAATGAGTAACAGGCAAAAGTTCATGAACTCAAACCAAAGGTGCAAATTATTTTAAAAACAAAATTATCTGAACTTTGCTGCACTTCCAGATCTGGAGTTTAATGCATGATTTAGAGTGCTGTTGAGTGCAGCCATGACACTGACGCAAACCAGAGCTAGATATGTCATAAGCATTAGTGCTGATGATTACAAATAGATTCAGGATATGGCTACACACAAACCACTGTTTGGGGCAGCAGAAATAGTTCTGTAGCAACTGTGATAAATAAAGCTTTAATTTTCTTACTTCTAAGATCATTTGCTGTCTATTCACGGGGACATTTTCCCAATCTGGTAATACCATATCCATTACCAAGTTCTGATAATCTACAACAAAAACAAGCATTGAACACTACATAAGCAACACAAAATAATCAAATAAATTTACAAAACATTGATCCCTATACTGGGAAATATGCTCTTCCAGGAAAATCTGCTTCTCACTTTTGCACACCTACCTTTTTTCTTGTCCCTTTTACTACATTTGGATTGCATGAAGTCCCTCTGCCTTTAGACCCTGACCTTCCAGACAGGTAAACACAAATCCAGCCACAGCATGTTTGTGTCATGGGTGCTAAGCACATGCTGTGGAAAGGGTGGGCACTCCTGTTACCCTGTAAATCCTACCAGCTACACCCCTGCTGCTGAGGACTAACAGCAATGAAGGATATGTAAGACTGTTTTAATCCTCTTTTTTTTTTTTTTTTTTTTTTTTTTTAGTGTTATTTTATCTAATACTTTACTATATGGAAGATGCACGCAGAATATATAGAGCACTGAGGAAAGCCATACACACAATTTGCTACCATGTACATTGTCAGGGTCAAATGTCAGAAAAGTAGAAGACATTGGTATGGTAAATCTTACATATTTCTTCTAGAACATGCCAGCATCCCAAAGAATCTAAATTTCCCTATAGCTATACTATATTTGCTTGGGAAAAAAAGCCTTCTGAAGTAAATACTTAAGATTAATGTTTATAGAGAAAGTCAAAACTAAAACTGAAACAATCACACCAAACTCTGAGGGTTTAAATAAAACATGATATTGTAACTAATTCTCAGTGGCTGGGGCTAAGATTTGGCTTACATTAGCACAAACAAGTATCACAAATTCAGTTCTTGGAATATGGAAATCCGCGTACTGCAGTGCTGAATTTGTGGAAAACACTAGGAAGCAACATATACAGTAAATGGTTTTAGAAACTAATGAAGCTAAAAGTACTGGAAAGACACGTTATGGGTAAAGAATGTTCCTGTTTTAACTCTTGCTGATATGAGTAACCATGCCCTGCAGAAGAGCTCCCCAGTGCAAGGCACAAAATAATCTCTAGCATTAAATCTGACAATAAATCATTTCATAAGTATTCTTCTTGCTCACATTGAAGACTATTGCCAGAAAAATCCCTGTCATTAAGACTGCATATCTGCATTTTAATATGGAACCTAAAAAAATAATTAGGCAGTGGAATGATTTTATTTTTTGGATAGGTGGTTTTATTTTAATAAAAAGCATCGGAAGGAGAGCCAAAGTTAGTTTTGCAGTTAGCATAAGTCACAAGGGCTGTACCAATCTGTATGAAACTATTCCTATCTGCACTTTATCTTGTCTTCAATACCTGCTTTATGCTACACAAATACCTAGCACTAAGTGTAAAAACATATAAAAAAAAATTCCTCTCTTGCTCATTAACATTTATGGATTGGAATATTTTTTTTTTCACCAGCAGCAGTGGGACAGTTTGTGAGTAAAATTCTTTGGCAATACCAAAAATACAAAACAAACAAAAAAATTCCTAGCTAAAGTCAGAGTGAAGACAGACTCTATTTTCATTTACACAAGCAAGGAAAGAAAATATTTGTAGCAAAGGGCAAAAAAAGTTTTTTCCCTGGGACCAGTGGACAGAGCTAACAAGACACAAGTTTTAACTTCTTATAACTTTGACTTCTCAACTGACACTATTTCAACTATTTTCTGAGATCACAAATTACCCACAAGTAGGTATGAATGTTTTGACATTGAAGTGACTGATCTTGATAAGATAGAACATGGGGGCAGCAAGTTTCATGTTATTTGTTTGGGTTATTTGAGTTATTAGATATTCAGATTATTAAAGTCAACCTTAAATAATAGTACTATTAAAATAAAAATTGAAAAGACAAAATGAAAATCTCAAGTGCCAGCTGCCCTGAGGCAACACATTTTTTGTTTGAAATTTTAAAAAATTCAAAACCAGTTTTGAATGTAAGTAGTAGTTTGAAACAGGATTGTTTAGCATTTTGGAAAAATTCTTGTATATGTTTTCCTCTCATTTCATAGCAAGAAACCCTTCAAGGATCACATTCTGATTTGGCTTTATTTCTTGTAACTTCAGTTTGCCTCTGTTCCTGGAGACAACAACAGCTGGAGCAAAAAGCTTGAAGCCTTCTTGGGGAAGAAACAGGAGCCCATACAGATAATAGCAAGTGGCCATCTTCATCTTAAATAATGAAGTGCTCTTCACATACCATTAAAGATGCAAGTCACTATAATTCAAAGCCATTATTCTCAATTTTGGACATGTTCTCAAGTGTCCTAAGGATCCTTAAGAATGTTTTCCAACACAACTTGAGAAAAGCGTGCATGTAATTATGTGGGTGGGGGAAAAACAAAGTCATGCAACTTCTTTCTATTCACTTGTTTCTCAATTCTCAAATCTGAAAACAAAATAAAAAAGCTTTTTTAGCTTTCTTGGGATAGCCGTGTTGAACTTCAGGGCTTGAAAGCTACTGCTACTCTACACTTTTTTTAAATTTTACTTTATTTTACTTTTAAGTCTGACATTACTATCAAAGTATACTATCATGGTCAACAGCTAGAAAAACTCTAAAGGACTTTTGGCAGATCAAAACTACTGTTATGGAAGAGAAACCATTTTGAATTAAACATATACTGACACCATGTGTGTTAAGAAACTAGTTCATGTTTACTAGTTTTGAACAAATTAGTAAAAAGTATTATAATCTTTTAAAAGGTTCTTGTTTTTCCCTTACAAATGGCTCATTCATTGCACAAACTCTTTCTTGAAAAGTACTTCAGCTTGTTGATCCTCCTAAGTCTTAACCCTTTGAGAAAACTTTCTAAGAGCACTTTCATATTACAAAACCATATCCCAGCTGAAATCTGGTTGGGTGCTTAACTCCCAATTGAAAATTAAGAGTTTATTCTTAAATACAGATGCACCTCTCCCCTGGAGATCCTGTATGACCTGAAGCAGGCCCACATGTTATGGGCACCTTAAAGCACTTTGACACCACAGCACCAGGTCATTGCCAATGCATGAGAACAGTGGGGGATGGCCCAGAGATGCAAGCATAGCAGAGAAGTTGAGCTGTGGTTCGATGCAGCTACTGAAGTGAAGACAGAATGGGTGGGGATGACTACCAGTATGTTACAGTTAGTCCTGCAGTTTCACTTCCTACACCCTCAAGCACCAGGCATAAAGATCGTGCTTTGAAATATCCTGCTTATCAGGAGCATGCACAGAAAAAGGAGATTTATCCTGGAAAGGAGATTTATCCTGAAGGACACTACTCTCCCATACCTGTTCCTCAGTAGCAGCTGAGACTACAGCAGATGAGATGTTCTCTATGTGCATCATAAAAAAAGAATATTACTGATTTCAGCCTCTTGAGAAAAAGCAGAGGACAGCTTCATAGCAAAATTCAGAACTGCAATTTCCTTTCCTGAGTTTATTTTGCCATTAAGACAGAGATAACCTCTTATGCACTGCTTTTAAAAGGTACTTGTAAATATAGAATAGATACACTAACCTTGTTTCCAGAGCATTCTAGATGTACTTTCAGTGATGATTTGCTATGGTCATCAGTTTTTAAGATAATAACTTGTTCTTAACCTTCAAATTTTATCAGCATGGCACAATTTGTTACTGGCATATGCCATTACAGGTCTTCCTCACTAAACATCATCTCTCTCCCCATCTAGTGATTAGCTTCAACTATTTTAAGTGCTAATGAATCATTTTCCTAGCAGTACAGAACAGTGCAGACAAACCTCTTACAATAAATCATTTTATCTGTGGAATTATCAGTGAATCCTCCACATGGCTTCCTGCAGGACCCCTTCTCTTTTGGCAGAATTGGTTGACAAGCAGTTATGTAAGAGCATAACTGCAGTGGGTTATTCCAAGAAAATTTTACCAAAATTTTGGGGTGACAAAATGTTTTGAAGAAAACAATAGTGAGCAACTGTTATATCCCACATACACATATCCCCTATTTCTTATTCCCATTTTAAAGTCTCCCATCTTTCTACAAGTTACTATATGAAGAAGCTGTGGTTATTTTCTCTAACTCCATTCCAATTTTTTCCAAATATGGGAAAGCACTAGAAAATTGAGATTATGGTAAAAAGGTGGCATGCAACAAATCTGACTTTACTGGACTATAGACCTGCAGGGTTAATGGGCTCCACTGACCTCTGGGAAACCATAGTGATGTGAAAAGAGTGGTACAAGCTTGATATGTCAGTGTACTTGCCAAAGACCTCTTAGTGTGAAATCCTTATTTGAAACAAAGCACAATGAAGGAATGAAAAAAATGGGAAATGAGGCAAGAGGATTATCAGTCTCTGCCAGCAATCTTACAATAGTGCTCTGGAAACAACTCAAGAGTTCCACGTCCCAGACACATGCAAACACAGAGAAAAAAAAAGGGGGGGAGGGATATAGTCTCGATGGTATATAGTGAATTGAAGCCATATTAATTGTAATGTTGTCTGCTTTAGACTTGCATTACAACTACACTGTCCTTGGGAATAAATAATTAAACAACAACTCTTCAAAGACTGATCCATTTTCTCCTTATCATACAATCATGGCATCTTAGAATCATAGAATGCTTTGGGTTGGAAAAGACCTTAAGGATCACCTAGTTCCAAACCCCCTGACATGGGCAGGGACACACACAGCCCTCATCTCTACTCAGAGATATACAACTGGAATCTAGTTGAAGTTTGCAGCCTTATTTCCATCACCCAGAAAAAGACCCTCACAACACATGCTATTGAAGGAGGAACTGGTCTGCCGCATCCCTTCTGGCTCCCTACCACTCAGTCCCTGACCAACTCCAGACACAGGCGTGCAGTTACCTAAGGCTGCTGTGATGCCTCTGATGTGCATTTGCCTGAACTGCAGAAAGGAGCCATGCTGCTTTTAGCAACTGAAAGCTCCAGAGGCGTAAGGAGGAGGAAGATACTGTTAGCAGACCCATCTCTGGTAAAATCACCAGCTACCATCCCCTTCTGCCCTATCATATTCTTCAGTGTGGTGAAAGTCAGTTCTGCATAAACTGCTGAGATAGTTTTAGGATTTGGTGTTTTCTGAGGCAGGAGCTAAACTGGAAAGAATTAAGACCAGGAATCTGATGGCAGGACCTGATCAGCAGTGCCTGCTATAAATATGTGTGGAGCTGAAGAAAGGTGTTAATATATAAGTGTGAAAAAAAAAATCCCTGAAAATTCCAGCATGGGGCACATCTTGTAATCTTGTTGCAAAAACAACGCAATGAGAAAAGAGAGAATTCAGCTTCAGTACTGAAAATATCTGTTTTAAGAAAACAGAACAGAACAGTAAAGCCTAGGAGGGAAAACTAAATAAACAAACAAAAAACACCAGCAATACAATTACTGTTGGATCTCTCACAACTTGCCTCAGTTGCCACCTTCTTTCTGGCCTCTCTGGAATTCAGGGAAGCAGCACTCCCTGCCCAGTCTTGGAGCAGCAGCCAGCTGGGCTGTTGGCATACAGAGTGCCCAAGTTTGCATAGAAACAGGACCCAGAAGGATTACAAAAGCTGCTTCCATCAAATCTGGCCTTGAATCTTTATTTCTTGGTGTGTGGGATAGGGGCCATCACACATAAGCACTGCACACATAAGTGAGGAGGTCAAATGAAAGGTATTTAGCTAGCTCCCTAGAATAGAAGGTGAGAGACTGCATACAAACTAAAATATTATATAGCATTTATTATTATTTATACTCTGTATTAATTCCTTATATGCATATTTCAAAGACACTCCCTTAAAGGACACCAACACAAGAACTGCCATCTCATCATGGCTAACAGCTTTTGGATTCTATTTGTTGCTATGAAGCTTTTTTTAATTTCCTCGTTACCAAGACTTTTGTTGTTTGGATATTTGTATTAAGTCAAGATGAAGCATTTGGCCATGACTGTTGCTTATTCCTTAGGTTTTTTTAATGCTTATTTTTCTATTGTGATATAGAAACTAGTCACATTTAATACAAGGACAACGAGAGCAGTGACCAAAACAAACAAAGACAGACAAGGTCTCTACAGGAAAGAGACCCCTCGTCAGGAATGACAGACACAGATGAGGAATAGCCACTAGGCTGAAAATTCATGGCTTTAAACACTGAGCAGCAGTCCTCAGTCTGTTTACACTGTCACACATCAGACACTCCACTGTTTTCAGTGCCCGCATCTAAGATCTTACCATGTAGCCACCAGCAAGGACAAACTCTTTCACCAGTCCCTGATCCTCAGCATATTTCTGAATATTTTCTCATTTTTCCACACACAGAGCAAAGAAGAAATTATAAAAGGGGTGTCACAGTCCACAGGGGCCCTGATTTCCTCTGCAGCATCTACATCACATTTCCTGGTACCCATTTCTTGGATAGTTGAGCCCTCAGAGTCAATTTCCCTGTACTCAACAGGTATCTCCAGAGCACACCCAGTGTAAGAGCTATTCCAACACACCTTCAGTGGTTCCTGAAGTGGATAGCCTTGTAACACACAGCTCACTCTATTCAGGACTCCTTGGACTGACATCCCATTCCACACACCAGAACCTGATCTGCAGATTTGCCTGGTTTCAATAGGTATTTATCACAGTAAATATCACAGTGAGCTGGATGATGGCCAAGAACAGAAGTTGATTGTCACCAGTGGAAGACAAGTCTGGTTTTTTATTGATGAAATACCAATTCTTCTCTCAATAGACATCTCAGGTCAGATGATCTGATTCTGTCCAATGCTGACTTGGTTATCAAGCTGGGAACCTGATATAGAGCAGAGCATTTGCTAAATCCAAACCTTACAGAGTCACAAGCAGCAAAAGTGTCTCCTGTCGTGAGGTTGCAGAGGATACAAGTGGGATAAGCACAAATCCTGGAGCAGCCAGCACCCAGCCATGTGAAACTTAGGAGTTAAAAATTCTCAGACACTGCTATTTCAGTCCTAAGGAGCATGTAGCTAAACATTATCTTGACTGTAGCAAAAAGACTCGAGGTTAGGCAGCTGCCATTCCTATATGCAAGCAACAAGACATATGATGAAGAAAAGCTTTGACAAGAGGGGACAGACTGCTTTCTGTGCACTGCCTTCACTTAGTCACAGCTTCCCTTTCTTGGTCCTGAAATCTCCTACTCTCTGGTCTCACTGGCATTTCTCCAAATGGGTGCAGCACATCCATCAGTTTAAATAATTGTGTACAAAGCTGCCTAGACACTTAATTCTAGACACTTAACACAGCATCTCCTACATTTCTACTAAGATGTATAGCTGAAGAGTGTTTTTAATCTTCCCCTTTTTCATGCCCTTGGGGTGTGCCATTAACAGCCTAAAGAAGTCTCACATCATTATTTCCTTCTTAACCACAAATTTATATTATTTGTATAGCCATTTTGTAATGCTTTATAGATCCTGGGACTCTCATCCCTGGTACTCATGATGGACCATCAGGTGAGCCAATTCCATGCAAGCTTTTCTGTGTGCTATGAACACTATCAAGTTAGTTTCATGAATTCTGTTTAATCATGGTATCTGTCCATGTGTGCACGAACACCCTTGAAGGTCTTCAGTCTCTGTGTGTGCATCTGTACTGGGGCAGGGGCTGCTGATCCCAAGATGGGCACAGGCTGCTGGAGTCTGTGCTCATCCTACAAGGCAGAGCACCCAGACTGCCACCTCCTCTGCCTGAACTCTGCCTGCTAAGAGGCAAGAGACAGGGATTACAAAGATCAAGATGACTTCACAGATTTTAACTTCTCGTTGAGCTACACGGGTATGATGTACTGGATGTAATTGTGGGGTTTTTTGGTTTAGGTTTTGTTCTGGTTTATTTTTAATAGGATTAGAGACAGCTGCAGGATATTCAGCATAAATAAAGTTTGGTAAAATATATGCTTGTGCTGCCTCGAGAGCAGCCTTACTCATTAATTTTTAGACTGCATTATACAACTGAGACATAAAGGGACTTCCAGTGTTTAGCAATATTCCACTTCTTTTGCCAAAACAGGGACAAAAATGATGGAACAAAGTGTCTAGTGTATGTAACAAGCCTAAATTTTGCCAAAATAGATTATTTCACAAGAAAATCCTGACAAGAAGACTAACAGGTCATGTATGAGACTTTCCTTAAGTAATAAAGATCTTTGTTTACATCATAACTGGGCACTGAAATTTGGATATGAGCTGGACTATTTCCAGAGTGTGAGGGAACACACTGCTCTAATGCTTCTTTAATCTCATCAGACATCAGAAGTCAGAATCCAAACTTGAAGCTGCTACCAATCAATAATTTGTTAAAGCAGAATAACGGGAGAGTTAACATTCCCAAATTTATACTGAGAGTTATGCATTATTATGAGCAGTATTACCACTGCCAGGCATTTCTTTCTATCTATATCACCAGCAACACTAGTGATATATGTATATGCAATGTATATATGTACATACATACTTTATACAGTTAACAGTCAGTAGCCAAATGATAGGATCATATGTATATATATTTTGACATCAGAATAATACAGTATCCAGAAATTCTAGAATTCAAATAACTTTGACTGCAATTCCCAAAGGCTCCTGTTATACAGACCAAGACACTCATTTCCACCCATTGAACCCCTCTGAAACACCTCAAAATTGTGCACTAAGCTCAGCTATTATTTTCTAAGCACTTTTGTGTTGTCTTTACACAGTAATAAGCCAAGATTCCTAGTTTTTACCCCTGAGGACTTTTCACCTAGTCTTTTCCAGTTCCCTTAAAATCATTAAACTTTAAACCTACGTCTTCTACCTCAGCATTTACTGTAAACATTTTGGACAACAAATAGAGCTTGCTAGATATAATCTTGATTATCTGGATTGCATAAATTATAGAGTTATAGATTAAATCATTATTAGAGATCATCTAACCCTACCATATTGCTCAGGGCTTTGTGCAGCTTAGGTTTTGAAATTTACCATCATCATCCTACATTGTAGCCCTCTTACCATCCTTTTGGCCTCCCACTGAATTCTCTCATTTGTCAATGTCTTCCTTATAATGTGACACCCAAAATGGGACACAGCACTCCAGAAGTAGCTTTGCGTGTGCTTAGCTAAAGAGAACACTCAGATCTCTATCTCATGGGCTTGCTGCATATACCCTGGTCCTACTTTGACAGGTCCTACTTTGACACGTCCTCTCTGGTACAATCAATTGAGAATTACGCAAAAAAAAAAAAAATCATACACTAAAAGGTGTGTAAGTACAAATGCTATCTGGTGTGAGCCTCAAAGACAGGAAGAGGTGGATGCTAAAAATAAAAATATCATCAACTAAAAAAAAATAAGTTAACTGATCCTGAAGTTAACGGCAGCAGATGAAATTAAGAAGTGCAGGTATAATTCCATTTAGATTGTGGACTAGGTTACTAATATTATTACATTATATTTGGAGAAATCTAGCAACCAAATAAACCATCCTATAAAGCAGAGGAAAATAAGACTTCAGTTTACTTTCAAGCCTCCCAAGAGGTAACCTGTGCATGAAGAAATTGAACTTTTCTTCAGAACTGCAAAGTAGCTCCAACCCTTCCATGGTGCTCCCAGAGCCATGCAGACTTGATTGTTCCATAAATAAATATGCTGAGAGAAGGAGCAGAAAAGCAAAGTAAATACAGAGACCTAAATACCTCCCCAGACCTTTTGCTCACTCTCCTGCTGTCGCTGGTATAATATAATAGTTTTCTATCAAATAATAGTGTTTCTAAAAGGAATACAACTGCTACAGACAAGACACGGTCCCCACATTTGTGAACTAACAAGAGAGGGATGTACAGAATCATAGAATCGTTTGGGTTGGAAAAAGGCCATTAAGATTGTTCAAGCATTAAGCTGACACTGCCAAAGTCCAGCCATTAACCTAGCATTTAGTGTAGCCTGACCATCAGACACATTTAGTATGATACTGATGTAACTGGCAACATTTATGAGAAATAAAGTCTGATTCTATGTGGGGCTTTTGTTTTCACAAGGCTCCCAGCCCTTTCTTCTTCTTGGTCTTTGTTTTGAAGTTTTCAACCTTTGCCTGTCTATTTTCCTACAGTGGTTTGGTATTGCAGACAAATATTCATTCCTTTACCCTTGTGGATGTCACTTCTCTTTCTTTTATGGGATTTTTGATCACTTTGCTCAGCCCAAGGCAAGGGTGTAAATAAATGTAGGTAACAAAGAAAAATAGAAACCAAGCTGTCAGGTAAGAATTGCTTCAATTTAGGAACATATATCCACTCTATAACCTCTAGAAAAATGCAATAATTTTGTCATATCTTAATATTTGCATATAGTAATGGGAAAAGGGGTCCAGTAATGGTGTCAGGCAACCTCAGACTTGCACAGCAGAGGATAAGGGCATCTTGTGTGCTGGTTTGAAAATGACTGTGTCACTTATTTAAGTGCACAAATAACTCTCCTGACTCTGATGTAACTTTTTGTGTGAGACAAAGAAGGAAAATGGGTCTTAGGTACGAAGAGTAGGTGACTCTCCAGATGCTTTCCCAGAGATGAGGTTTATATTTACTACTGCTATTAATTTCCCAAGTTGTATTAAGTGGCACTGAGAAAAAGATCACAGGCAGTTCTAATTTTTTAAAAGAAAGTATATCCAGCTGCTATGTATTTATCCATCTTCCTTAGACAGCACTAAAATAGCTGAGAGTTTAGTACATTAATATATCACTTATACTGAAACCTCATTTTTTTTAGCCAAGGCACTAAGGAGTGAGTGTTTTTCGGTGTCACAGATGTCCAAACAAAAGTGAGAAGCTTCTACTAGAACTTACAGAACTGAGAGGCAGAGCTGCCTCTTAACCCACTCACTAAAATAAGATCAATCTTAAAAGCAGTGATTAAGAAGCCACTAAAAATCAGCATAACCCACAATTTCCCTTATCCCAAACAGGATTTACCCTTGAACAATCAGAGGCAGCACATGGACACAGGAACCCCTGCCCAGTCTTCATTTCTGTATTGACTGCAGGAACAAGCTTACAACCAGGACTAGGGAAAAAAAGCTTTTATTTCAAATTTTCACAGTGAGCAGAAAAATTGGCTAGGATTAGCCAAAATATGGAGACTTGCCACAATTGTTTTCTTCTTGTTTTGTTATGGTCTTCAAGAGGAGAGACAAATCCTTAGCCAAATGCTTTCCATCAGTAAGTTTACAGCATGAAGCTACGTGTCCTAGAAATTCTCATTTGCAAGATCGAGATTTGTCTGAATTTATGTCCATTGCTGCACAGTGGATCATTTCTATGCACACCTTCCAATAAGGTCAAACTTTTCCATAAACACCATGTTCCCCATGCAGGGTTCAAACGTGAGAAGACACTAACACCTTATTCACTTCCTCCCTGCACATTGAAGGCTATATTCCAACACCATCCCACCAAGGGCAGAGTTTCCTCATTTGCTGTTCTACATAAGATGTAAATTAAAAAAAAGACTGCATCCCAGAAATGTGCACTTGTCCCCATAGCCAAAGGTCAGAGCTGATGTGCCCTCTATAAGCCCATGAATGTTTGCATTACACTTTAGGGATCCATTTCCTCCAGTGATACATCTTAGATCCAATGCTTTTTGCTAGTATACTAATATTTTACTTGTTAACTGTAAAAAACCTGAGGAGATCCAATAATACTAATCTCTTGTTTCAGTTTGTCTTTTTGCTGTATTTCCCCCCTGGCCAAGGCCCATATGCACTGGGACAATGTGTTCTCTTTCATGTTGGCCAAGTGAAAAGCTTCTGGTGTTTTCTCTTATTTATATGGCAAATGTATTTCCATTTTGCTTTCAGCAAACAAGTTGCTCCTCTAATAGAAATAAGCAAACATTTGATTTTGAATACACTCAAAAAGAGTTCTTTATATACATGTTTCTAGAGAAAAGTTAATGGAAGTAAAATACATTTGCTATTTCAATCTCTGGAAGGTTTTATGTATCAGAGCTTAAGGGCAATGGTCTGAAATCTTTTCCAGGTGACCCCAGTGAGCTAAAACTTCTTACTCCACACAAAGCCTTACACTTAATGACCAGAAGCAAGTTTTGCAGTAGATTTTCAGACCTGAAAAAAAAAGAATTTCTGATTGCTTTGATGCAAACATAAGTGATAGATCTTGAGTCAACTTTCCAATCCTCAGAACACATCAGTAGATACTTGAACACAAGAAGAATTGGCTCTCCCACCTATCTTCTAGATCAGCCTATGTGAGGCACCAGCCCCCTGGAGGACAACCAACCAGTGCTATCAGCTATTACAACCACCTAACTGAGCAATTGTGACCTTCCAGTAACTAAAACAAAATTATCACCTTTAATTTTAATAAGGTTCTGCATATTTCTACCATATGAACACATATTTGTAAAGATACTGGATGAACAGGAAAATTATGAAGAGCTTGTGGCAATATTCCATAATAATGTGAGTAGCCCATATACTCACTATTCTGATCAAGTCAGCAACAGTAATGTGCATCTCCTAGTTATGCCTGGAAATGTCAAGTGTTCCCAGTACATTTAGGGTGACCATGCTCATATAACTGCTCTGAATTATTACTTTACAGAGAACTTTCCACATTCTTTCATATAAAGTGAATGTGTTTTGCTGACAAGTTGGTCATGTACTGCAAAGAAACCACTAATACCAACAGTTAGGCTTTTCTCCTACCCCTCTTTTTCCTCTCACCTTTCAGAGTTTATTGCAATGATACTTGTTGGGTATCAAGACAGTTAAGATTATAAAGTCAACCAAGAATCACAACTCTCCTGCTCTATATCCCTGCCACAAGGTAGGAGAAATCAGGCTAAGATCAACAAGCAGCTGTAGGAAGGTGATCCATAGTAATCTTTAGTAAACCAAATTCTGTACTTTATGCCTGACCTGGGAGAACTCCAGAACTTTACAATATTAACAAAAAGTATACTTACCACTACATAAATATATGGCAGTTTTGCACTGAAAAAAAAAAAAAAAAAAAAAAAAAAAAAAAAAAAAAAAAAAAAAGAGAGAGAGAGAGAGAGAAGAAAACAAAACAACCCCCAAAACTTCAGCCAGTATGTTAAAGATTTTACATTGTAATCACACTGGGATAGACACACTTTACTCACAATTTGCATCAAATAATCAGAAAATATAGTCCTCTTGGCCTTTAGAAGTAATACTGAACCCAAAACAAAGCTTCAAATATAAGATAAATAAATGTGGTTTGAGGGTATGAGGTATTTGAATTTCAGATTGTCCTACGTACTTAAGGCATGGTTAACTTCTGTGTTCCTATAGCATTCTGTTCTGCACAGCACTGAACACTTCTACTTTCACCATTTCATTCAAAGGCAGAGTCCACCACAGTGAGGGCAATTATCCAGACTTCAGCTTCAAGCAACTGAAGTTGTGGTTCTGACCTAGCACACGCAGTTGTCGCACTTTGGCTTCCACCACTCTACAGACAGCATCATCTCTGATGGCTTCACTGCAGCCCTCATGAAATCTTAATTTACAGCCCTTCAGCTGTAGATAATTCCACTCAATTACTTATGTGTCAAGTCATTTACTCTACTAAACTAACTGGTTTGAAGCATGGAGGATAAACTTTAACAGCCATATATTTACTGCTTAATTTCCTGAACAGGGCTTCACCTTTTATATCCCCTGTAGTATAAGACCATTTAATAAAAGCATAATATATCATCACAACAGCCACCTTTTTTAAGCCCTTCTAGTGACTTACCTCACTCTTGTTGCATAAATAGATCAGAGCAATAACATTTTCAAACACAAGCCATGAAACTAAAGATCTTTTGTTGCTTCGCTGAAAGACCAATACTATATAGTGGTAAACTCAGTACAAATCCTACTTTAAGCAGCATGTCACATGGATTTTGGTTCTATATATAAAAATAAGTGAGCACACTCAGGTTATATCAGCTTAAATCCAGGGTTGCCTGGAAAAGGAACTAAAACAGAAGAAAGGGCATTGAAAGAACCTATATTCTCTGCCCAAGTGAGATGCTTGTTTAGATATCAGTGATTCAGCATAGTTTGTTTAGATTATGCAGACTACTCCCCCAGGATAATTCACCTGTAATATATTATTTATTTAAATGAAAATTGCACTTAATGGAGTTTGGATTACTTGGCGAAAGAGTCTCACTCACATGAAGAACACCATCCTTTCACATGGAGCCTTGCTAACTTTAATGGCTGAGTTTCTAGCACAACCAATCTGAATTGATCAGTGCATTAGATAGGGCCTTGTCTGCCTTCCTAAAATTTGTGTGGAAAAGCAGACAACGGATAGATTTATTGTTGAAGAAATGGAGGGGCCACATGGTAATACTCCCAATAGCCCTGTTAGACTCCAGTAGATTTTTTTTGAGAAGTGCTCCCTCTCTTCATTGCAGTTTTTTTTTCTTCCTCAGTTATATGAACAGCATGAAGATGAGAGATGACTGAGACACTATCCCTGGGACCCTGAGTTTTCACAGGCTTGGGGGAATCCAGTCAATGTGGATGGACCATGACCAGTGTAAGCAGTTTCCCCTTCTCAGGATTAGTGTTGTATGGGTGCTCCCTGACCACCCATGGCACACAGCAGGAGAGAAATCCCTGCCTTGGAATGGGATCAAATGTTGTGACAGGGCACGAATATGCTTTGGATGTTAATACAGGAGCAAGGCCACTCCTCAGTGAGCAGCTCCAAGTGCATATTCCTTAGTGGCTGAACTGATGAGCAAACTGCTGTATCAAAGGGGACAGCAATAGGTCTTACCCTACTTTCCCAGCAGAAAGCCCTGCCTTTTGCACAGTGTATCAGAGAAAAGCTCAACAGCAATGTGAAACTAAGAACTTCACAATATACTTTGTTCGAAGCCTGAAATCAGTTTCCCTGATGTGTTTCTATTTCCTCCCACTCCTCACAAGACAGAGCAGAGAAATAGCATTGTAGTAAATCTTAAAATACACACCATCTAACTTTGTATATAAACAAAAGTGTTTTCTACTATAAAACCATGAAATTTCAGCTATTACTTACTGGAACTTTTAGCGCAAGTCTAGAAAAGAAAGAGACGTGAGTTTTTAAATTACTCACTGCAAGAAAACCCTGAGTCAAGAAAGCAGATGTCTTAGTCAGAACTCCCACATACGGACTCATAAACTATAGTTACAAATATTAAGTAAGAAACATCCTTGAGTAATCTAGAATAGGAGGAAATTTTGGTTTCATTTGATAAGTCTGAGCTGGTTCCGCCTCATGTTACAAACAAATGATCTGGTGTGACAGATTAAAAAAAAATTCCAGAACAGAAAAACCCTCGAAAACAACAACTATCACTATTACTGCCCCTTCCCCCACAGTTCCCAGTCTCATAGTATTAACACATTGCTTCAAGTCTTTCTCCTCGTGGCCTGCTTTTAATAACAATTTCAAGAAGAGAGTCTTATCTTCCTTTCTATTTTGCAATTATAACCTCCCAAATCAGTTAAACAGGGTGTAATCTAGCTCCAGTTCCCCTCTCCACACTTCATAGAACAAAAGTGGAATTTACTGCTACTTCATCCTGCAGATCACCCTGAGGTTCTTGTACAGAACTTCACTCATCTCTAGTCCTTGAGCTCAGAGATGGGAATTGTGTTAGTCCCTGCTCAGACTGAATCATCACCCAGGTGCCCTGCTCATGACCCTGTCTTTGGCAGTCCTGTGATTAATGAGGCTGCTTTCCCACAGAGGGATATGAAACACATACTAGACATGCAGTCCTTTCAGATTTACAAAGGACAAAGCCTCCTTAAAGCTCTGTAATATAAAATCTTTCCAGTCCTGAAGGGAGTGTATCTGAAGAAATAGAGTGTGGAGGTCACCATAATTTAAACAGCTTTCTAATCTGACACTGGACGACAAATATTTCCTTTATTCAGCTCACATAATTTGTTTTTGCTTTCTACAGCACTATGTGCAGGTTGACCCTGTAAGCCACTTGGAACGAGCACCATCACTGCAACTCAGCATTCCCCAGAGGAACCTCCCTGCCAGCTCTAACACAGCACTTGGTTTCCTCCCCACGTACACCTTCACCACTTGCATTGAGCACCCCTGGCACTCGCTGCAGTATTCATTTTAGCTTTGTCTAACTGACCTCAGGATTTTATCCATTTTAACCTCCTATCTCAGACAATCTTCTTCTTAAGACAATTTTTTTTTCAATCTATTAGCTTTTCTTGTAAATTCAAGGTTACCAAAGCTGAGACAAAGTAACACATTTGCTGTTCTGAATGTTTAAGGGATGGACCCCCAGAGGAACCCTGACATAACTTTTTTCCTTCTTTGATCATAAATCTGCCTCAAAGCAACAGCCATTTCCTTCAATCTCCCACCTGTCTGTGGACAAATATTTTCCCAATATTGCTTCCCTTTAAATATAGCACAGTAGAAGATGACGGCTACTACATAATGCAAGCAGGAACAGTTTTCCTGTGGTTGAGATACTGATAATTTCCCTTGACAGAAAAAAAAAAAATTAAGTATTTCTGGCAAAGGCTCCAATAGAAAAGGCTCTTTCATCCATTTGCCAGTTGACCTTATCAGGTTGTGGCATGACCACAATAGCAGTTACGTGCCATGGATACTGAGTGTAGCTTCCTTCCGTCATTTATTAATTGATTTTAAGCAGCCCATGTTTGTGAGCACTGGATAAAACAGTATGTTTTTCTACAAATTCTAATTCAATCTGTAACTTAGAAACAGTGGTCATTTGGATAACATTCAAGAATGCAGAGGCAACTGGTGAGACACATTCAGTGAGCACCAAACAGATCCATATTTGGGGCTTTGTCCACCTCTCTTTCAGTTCATTCTATGGTTCACTAATATTTGACATTAATTTAGCTGTCCATCCTGTTCCTCCATGCCACTACGTTGACTATAGGTGCAGCTTCATGGCATTTAGCAGTTTTACCACATGCTTTTTGAGAGCACTGGAGAAAGTTAATTAGCTTTTTTGAAGCCAGACCTCATTTCTATTTGCAATTAGGAAGATAGGCAAGAACCTCAGCTATCCTAGCACAGCCACACTCACTTCTCCAATCAGAGCCACATCTTGTGGCAACCCTCTAGAGACAATCTCTACAAGTTAGGGCTTGGGAGACCCTAAAATTGTTGTCATGATTCCAACAAGACCTTAGATGCAGGAATAGGTCACAATTAGTGACCTATTCACCTGCCTTCCTCCACCCAGTTGTTCTTGATGACTGCCAACTGAAAGACTGCGTCTCCAGTCTGTTTTCAAGGAGTTATTCAGCTTACATCTCCCTCTTCCCTTTAACAGAACAATGACAAAAGTCCAAGACATTATGTAAGATTTCAGTCACTAATTTCTGATACTAGGCTTTATGTTCAAATGAATGTCAAGGAAAATTGAATAGCTAGCCGGTCTGATTAAAGTCCCTTTGGTCTGATGAACTGCAATTATATTTCATAGTTGCTTTATGCTCCCTTTTGATCTCCATTTTCAGCCCTGTGTCCCTCTGCTCAATATGATGAGAATTCACTCCACTGACTTCCATTCAGAGCACTCTCTTTTACCTTCTAGGCTTAATAACATTCATTGTCCTTTCAAATTTGACTAGTTCAACCACAATCATCTTCCTTTCTTATCTCTAAGTAATACTAACTTCTCATCTTGTCAAGTTTGCCTATCACAGTATTTTCAACTGCAGCACTTATAATAACAATAGCACATTTGAAACTTCCCTAATTTAACAACCAGTTCTGACAGAAGGAAGAGAGCAGGCAAATGCAGAGAGGCAGGAATTTACTCTCCCATGTCAACTGGTTCTCACTGGGTACAGATGTTACAGAATCACAGAATCATCCAGGTTGGAAAGTACCTCTGAGGTCATAAAGTCCAACCCCTTGATCCACTACCATAATAGTCATGGTCACAAGGTCTTAAAATGATGATATTGAGTAGTTTGCTTGGCCACTATTTTTAATCGCAGTCACCCCAGTCTTGATAAAATTCATAAACTGATACACAAAGCCATTGTCACCACTTGGCACAAAACCAGGTTTCCATTTTTACCATCATAGAAACATGGTCAACTTAAATGAAATTAACTCAGTTCCTTTGAGCACCCAAAAACCAGCAAACTCATCTGAAAGTAATTCAGTTATGGGATGCAAAAGGGACTGCAGATCCTCTGTGGACAGTCAGCCCTTAGAGCTGGCACAAAAGGTATCTCAGTGAATCTGGAAATATTTTCCCTTTATCAAAGTGATAAAAATAAAGCTGGTGTAGGCACCAACTAGAACGCGTGGTCATGTTCTGTCTTCTTGGTTTCGTTCATCCTGTATTTATGAAAACTTCTTTCACAAGAAGGACTACAAATGTATCCAAATAGTGAGGTCTGGGAAACACACAAGAAGTGACAGATAGAGCTTTTTATTTTTGAGTGGGAGAACTACACTTTGAAAGCCTGTTCATTTCCTCTAGTAGTACTCTAGAAACAAGCCCCTTTAAAAATTTCCTTTTATCCTTCTGATAGCATCATTTTAAGCATAAAAGTGTCTCTGTTGTATTTTGTCAATGCTCTCTAGGTTGGGAGGACATGAAACACCCAGAGTAAGCTTGTCAGGTTCTACAACAGTCTATGGGCCACCACCACTTGTCTTTAGATTTCAGTTGGGCTTTGATGGGGAAAAGGCACTCAGTTGCTTAGGACCTGATGGAGGTCTTGGGGTCCAACAACCCCAAACCTGTGCAAGTTCTCAGATGCCTCCTCTGAAAGGCAAAGACTGATGCTGAGCCAGAGATGTGGATTTAGAGGGCAAATTTTACTCAAGTTGTCTCTTTCCCTGAGCATATACCAGTAATGTTCACTTCCCCTATATCAGAAAAGTTCTAGATCAAATATTAGAGAACTAAAAATATGTGAAGCTTCATTCTTCTGTCATAGCAAGACTCCTTGACAACATAATCAGTCTTGGATTTGACACTTCTACAATGTATATCCAAAATGTCCAAGTCAAACTATTACTTCATGATCAGTTTGGATGATACCAAATTTCTCTTTCTTCTCAGTGTCTACACCTTTTGAATAAATTGCCTAGAACTCTAATATTTGTCTTCTCTGTAGCTAAACTATCCATAGGTTTTTTTATTTCCAAACTAGTGAGTCTTTCCAGATGCCATGACTCTTTTCTGGGACACCCTAGAACTTTATTCATAGATAGAAGCACACTAGTCTAGTCCCACAGGAACATAAGGTGCAGAGCCATGATTCCTCTCTGCCTTGACATACTGGCAGATAGGAGGGGAGAAATCAAAGGAAAAATTATTTGAAGAAGATGCATAGCAGATGTTCTCATTGCATGGGAGGCCAATTAACTGCAACAGATTTGCTGTAAACAAGCTTTCCCTTGCTTTCTACTTTCATTTCCATTTTATTTCTAGTCACAGGGACAGGCATGAGAAACCAAAATTCTAAGGTTTGCATCTTTGCCCCACATCTTCTTTCATTGCCCAAGACAAGTGAAAGGAAGAATTGTAGTTCTAAGTCCATGTCTACTGGTGAGCAATTCTGTGCCCCCATTTCATCCATTGACCTCCTCAAGCTTCCATGAGCTGAGATCCTATTATTTCATTGCAAATATATAGATGGTTTAGCCTGGGAACCAGAAAAGTTCTTTGAAATGGTGTATAGAGGGGAAGAGAAATATCTAAATTATCTGATCAGAATGGAAATAAAATATGCCACTTTTCAGCTCTGCTTTTAAAAGGCAGAAAATGCATTCATCTCTCATGCCTCCCAGCTCCTGTTGAGCATGAGCCAGCTCAGACTTCTTGAGCAAAGCCCTTGGATAAAAATGGGATTTCTCCTCTTGGTCTCTAGGAGTTCAGAATTTCATCCACTTTTTTTGCTGAGGTGCACTGGATTAGTCCTGTGAGGCAAAGTCCCTTGCTTGAAAAACATAACGTGTTTCTTTAAAGCTTGAAACTATGGCACTAACAGTAGAAAAGAGAAATTCCCCTCCCTGCTTTTGCTAATAAAGCACATCTGAGATTCTTGTTGAAACTTCAGATACTCCCTTCTCAACCAGCTGCCTCTAGCCTGAAGCCTGTGCAGCCATTGAGATGAGAAACTATGGGCTACATTATTAAATACTTCTAGGCTGATGGGAGTAATTTTGACTTTTGGAAAACAATTTGCTCAGTCTGTAGGTTTACTTTACCCAGATGCACCTAAGTAATATTAAGATGGTATTGGGGATCTGCCTTGTACACTGTGTCTCAGCCATCTCACCACTACAGTTACACTGCCTGTGAACCAACACACAAATTGAAGAAATCTCAGCCTGGTTCTTTCTCATTCTAACTTGCTTTTCATGTGTTTATTGCTTTGCTTTTTAATTATTTTTTGAGAGGAGGGCAGTGAAGGGTGGTTAGCTCAGATTGTTATCTCAACTACAAACATCTTAGGCTCCAGGCAGCTCTAAGAACAAACAACAAATTAATGAAGAAAAGAAGCCTAAATAAGGAAACATGTGGTTCACCAGTAGGACCACAAACAAATGCAGCAAGAGAGGAAAAAAGTTAATAAGATCAGATGTATTATTTATTCACCATAAACTGGGCTGGGGATTCCATTTACCCCCCACCCCTAAGGGCTCTGAGTCATTGTGAGCAATTTACAATGAAGTAGGCTGCTATTTTTATAATTCTAGGTTATTTGTTTTTCCCTTCGAAGTTTTCCCTGCTGGTTAGCATAAACATTAGGCTAGTTTCTTGACATGCTGAGCATGTCTTTGGGCATTGGTTTCATGATGATCAAAGCACCCCTGGTTCTTACTTACCAAGACTAATTTGAAAGGATTACTACTTTAAATTAAAAATGTTGATGAACTCATTCTTAAAACTTATCAGCATGATCTGCTCATGGTAGCATGTTCTGTGTGCTGAAGGCAGTGAGAAAAGGAAAGATGTAAAAAATGGAAGCAGAGTTTATCTCAAGCCCAAAGTAAAACAGTTATGCTGATCTGTCCTGCTTTGTCACAAATACTGTGCTTCATGGCATATCCACACAGAAAAACGGTGCTACCAGATTCAAGTGTCACACACCTGGCCTAAAATAAATAGCTACATCTTTTCTGTTTGTCTCCATGTTTCTGACTTTTGAAATTAAAATAGTAAAATATGGCCAAGGTGATATCTATATCACCTTGTCTCCATGGGAGTTAAAAATGTTTTCTCATGAAATTAAATCTTTGCATGTATTTTCTTATTTCTAGAAAAACACTAATAATCACTAAGCTAGGGAAAGAGTTGTGAACACAAAACCCTAACTGTAACATGTTTCTCCCTCTCTCTCAGCTTAGTTCCATCATATTCTGCCAAAGACAACTGTCCTACATCCTTCAGTTTTTGACATTTTCAGGACAAAAGGGAAAGTCTAATTCTCCGTGAAATAAAGTGTTTCTTTGCTATTCTTTGAGTTCAAAAAGGCTTTTAAATACATGTATTCAAAGTGCACAAGCAATCGATCATTCATGAATGTAAAAGAACAAAATGTTTTAGGTTCTTTGGGCTGGAGACACCAAGTGTATCAGGTTCTGTGGCACCTGCCTGGACCTCAGGAGCAAGAGATTTCAAGGATCACTGAGAGGTGAGTTGGTGGCCTCTATCCCAAGAAGGCCAGTGGAAAAAATTTGCTGGTAGGCAGACAGCACTACCAGCTGCCAAACAGGACACAAAGTCTGCTCTCAGCTGGAGACAAGACCTCGGAGTGCTGGGCTTCTTTCTGAAGTAATGATGAAATCTGGTCAAGAAGACCTCGATGACTGGGCAGAGTGACTCAAGACTGAAAATAACAAAACCTAGGTTATACACCTACTTCAGAAGAAGGACATTTTTTAGGAAAGAGAGTTAGTCTGTAAGTGTCAAAGACATTACTTTAGTCCCTTATATTTTAGGGATCTTTGCATTATCTCTTCTTGCTTCATTTTTCTGATGCGAGCTAATAAAATACAAATATACATGTATACAAATAATTATTTTTCTGTTTCTCTATTACTTTTTGATGCAGATCCCTTTCAAGCCTTTTTCCCCTCCCTTTAACAACTAAACCCAACAAAAGCTTGAATATGTGCCAGCCATGTGTCATCTGGCTTTATTTGCCAGCCATGCAATTCTGCTGACAACACCTACAATAAAGGTACGAACATCCAGAGCAGGGGTGTGCTCAAGACAAGTACTCAAAGGACAGCCCTATGTGGAAAAGCAAAACAAGAAAACCCGTAGCTGTATGAGTTTAAAAGGAGATGGTACTGTGTCTCCTGGTCTTTTCTGTGCAACCACATGTGAGAGGGTTAAAAATTCCTCACTCTTCAAAGAACCAAAGATTAACTGTAAACAAAGAGAAAACTGAAATACTTTAAAATTCTCACATTCACAAATAAGTCCCTAAAATATTACTGTCCCTAAATACTGTCACTGTAAAAACAATATTGCCACAAGTGTAATTTCTGATAAATTAATATTATCTGAAGTGAAATGGTGTCTTAAACACGTATTATTGTATAGCAACCATTATTCTATATATTAGAAACCCAAAACAAGCTGCAGTGCCTGCCTGTGTGCTAATATGTTTCATTACAATACATTGCCAACATCTCTCTGAATTCAGAAATGTATACATTAGTATTTTTAATTCTATCTAGGTGCACTTCCATCTGTGACCTATCATTAAGCACGCAAACATCATTCCGGTCATGAAGGATCTAATTATGTCCCCTTATGAAATCTACCTTGTGTTTATCCTATAATACACAAGTAATAATTTTTGAGATAAATGTTTTGGTACAACTGAGTGTCTCAGAGTTTTAGCCTGAGAAACAACAGCTGTGGGACAGAATTTATTGCTTTGCCTTCTTACAGTTTGTAACTGCCCACATGGAGGCCAGAAAAGGCCAAATTATGAAAGCAAAGTCCAACATATTTGAAGCACACAGAACACAGTGTTCTGTGTATTACACTGTTAAACAGTTATATATAAGTTATAACAGTAACACTGTTATACTGCATAACCCCACTGTTATACAGCTGGGTAGCAATTAACAGGAGCTCTATTGCAGGTTTAGTTTGGGGTTAGCTTTTAAGATTTCATATATGCCCATGGTGGACATACCTCATTCTACAGGGAGATTGATCACCCTTTTTCTTCTCTTAATCTCCTGTATTTTCTTAGGTGCACTATCTCTGTACCACCCCAGTTTTTTGCCACATGAGAAATGGTCAGGTACAGTAATCTCCTTAAATCTCCTTTGAGACCTCAGCAGCCTTTCCTTATGGGAGAGATGCAAGAGAATCAACAAAATGTCCTTTTGTTCATACCTTTGGAGAGCATTAAATTTGCTCTAAGCAGAGGTCTCTGAACAGAGCCATCATTGGTTTGCTAACACTCAGCTCCTCAAATGGAATTGAGGACCGCCAGGGTTCTTCTGCCATCATCTAGTTTCAAACCCCCTGCATGGACAGAGACACCTTCCACTAAACCAGGTTGCTTAAAGCTCCATTCAGTCTGTCCATGAATACTCTAGGGAGGGGGTATCCCAAACTTCCCTGGGCGACCTGTTCCATTCAGCATGAGTTTATGAAAGGCAGGTCTTGCTTGACTAATCTGATCTTTTCTGACAAGATAATACACTCAGTGGATGTAAAGTCTTTACCTAGACTTTAGTAAAGCCTTTGGCAGTTTTCCACAGCATTCTCCTGGAGAAACTGACTACTTGTGGCTTGGATGGGGGAATGATTCAATGGATAATATCTGGCTGGATAGTTTGGCCCATAGAGTTGTAATGTTTAAACAGATATCTTCATCTAGGAAGAAAACCACTGTGCACTTTACTTTCAGAGCAATCTCCTCTCCTGTTCAGTTTCATATATCTTGCATGGCAGAAGCTACAGAAGCCAATGACATATGAAATTCTGCCTTTAAAAATGGGTGTATGATTGTAACCATTGTGGGGAAAAAACAGAATATTCCAGCTACCATTGTGATGGTGCAACTTAAGAGAAGTCTATCTCCAATCATAAAACTAATTTCCTTTAACAGTGTAGGATCGGACCTGCAGCACTACTCTTCCAGCAGCAATTTTACCTCCCAAAACTTTTATTTGATTTGATAATTTATTTTTCTGTGAGGATTCCCATATCCTCAAAGAATATGAATTATTAAGGGAAAACAGTCACATCTCTAATCTTATTAGAAAAGATTCCTTATTTCTTAAATAAGTGACAAAAATGCATCTAAAGAAGTGACATCAGTGTTCTAGGAGAGAATAGCAACACTTTAAAACAGTGATTCTAAAGGCTTTCCTTATGCCTACAAAACTGGTGATAATCTGGTTAATATCTTCTACTCATATTCAGGTCCTTTTCATGATTTACAAAATGGCTTCCAGATGCCCCCCCTGTACACTTTTATCTAAATGCTTGTATTTCTCTCAACATCTGGTACAACAGGCCACATTTTATTTTTGCCTTAAAGATAAGCCATCCTGCAAGATGACAACATTTGTATAGTTAGAGGAGATGCACACATTTTAATGATACTGAAAGATGCTTGGAAAAGAGTGTATTGCAGCCCTAGCAATTGTCAGACCTCATCTCTCAGTCATAGCTCCAGCCCTGCTAAAACAGACAGCAGCTAAAGAAGGAGATGTAGTATCTAAGAATAAACTTATTTTTTACTTGAAAGAGGATACAGGAGAAATCAGTGTCTTTTAGTCTGTATACTCTAAAAGAAATACTGATTAATTTTTTTTGCTTTAAGCAAAGATTGAAATTGAGCTAGTGAATTCTCCACACATTCCAGCTGAATCAATCCTAATGAATCATTCATCTAAAACAGTAAAACACATGCTTTATTACCACTGACCTTAATTCCAGTTTTATAAGCTAATGGAGGCATAGCAGTTTGGGATAAGCTTAAAGTGTTCAGAAGACCATTCTGATTTTAGGTCAAGTAGCCTATATCCTCATCATTGTTAGAAAGCTGAAAACAAACCAAGTGTCTTTAAAGAATCATTTCCACTGGGCTGGAGGGGAACTCCTGGGGCAATCTAGAAAATACTCTTTACTCACAATTAAACAGACATACATGTTCCTAAACAGACGAAGGGTTCCTATAAAAAAAAAAGTGCCAGTGCTTCATTCCCTTCAGGATTAGAAGGACTTTTCTAATGTTCAGCCTAGATGCCACTTGCTGCAATTTACATCCATGATTTATTGATAGCCTACAATAGGTAGAACTTCCCATGTATTTTTTAACATCCTTTACTTACTTGAGAGGTCAGACTTCTCCTCATAGAACTGGAGAACTCCAGCTCATTCAGTTTTCTCATTTAGGCCATTGTTTCTAGATCTCTGATTGTTGTCACTGCTGGTTATTCATTTGATGCATATTTTTCTTGAAATAGATTACCCAAAACTTGACACTACTCTGCTTCAAGCTTTACCAGTGCCTGAATGATACAATAATCCTTCTGAACATCTCTTGCTAGATGCATTTTCCTCACTATACCCCAGGATATTAACATATTTCATATTTTCATACAATGTAGTTGTCATGTTTCTTTTGTAAATGACATATTGAGGGCTCCTTTTTTTTTTTTTTTTTTTGCCTATCTAGATCCTCCTAAGGTCATTTGCAGCACACACTTGCCCACATCCCTTCAGAGCTGAAGTCCCTTTACTACCAGAGTAAAGGATAAAGAAATAGTCCCCTGTCCCACCTCCATACAGAGAAAGCAGGGTAAATGTGTGCACATCAGCACACAGCAGGACCCACCAGAGAGTGACTGCAGCCAGCATACTTATTCCTCATAAGGGTACATCTCATACCACAGTCAGAAGCTCTCAACTTTTGAACTCCATAAAAATCCAAGAATAAACAACATTATAACAGTTCAAGCAGCTTTTGTTCCAATGAGATTTGAAGGATGAGGCTTCCCATCCTTGTCCTTCAAACCATTAACAAAATTAGTTTTGCAGTCATCTGGTCTTTCTACAGCTTGCTTGTAATTTCCTTGCACACATTTATGTTTGCATATATTTTTCTCATTGACACTAGTCACTAAGGTAATAAATCTTTCTTATTTCATTAAATTAAGGAGGAGAGATCAGAAAGACACTGGTGGAAGTGTTGGAAAGATTATAATAATTTTTTAAAAGTGAAAAAGTAGTGAGCTTGACTTTCAAAAAAGTCCATTTTTTCACTGAATCATGAAGAGATTTGTTTTTAACACAAGTGCATGTCTTCCAAAGATGGGTTATTGTTTCTTCTTCGAAAGCATTTTCATTTGAAAATCTAATTTGGAAGAAAGTATGTATCATTTCAGTTTATTCTGAATGCGTGCTGCTGAATGCTGAATTTACTGCTGAACACGGCATTTCCTGCAAATACCAGAATTCAGCCCTCCAAAAAATTATTCCCTGATTGTAAAGGATGCCCTAAATCTAAGCTGAAAAGGAGAGGGATATATTAGGACAGAAAAACAAGCCACTGAATTTAAAAGATTTTCCTGGTTCTGACTTCTGCCAAAACCTTCAAAGTGTAGGCTGCTTGATTCCTATGAAATTTGCCTCTGGAAGGTAAATGACAGTTTTTACCAACAGGATTATTAGCTTATCAACATGGAGGAGCATGGCTAAAAATAATGGAATAGATTATCTTTGCTAATGTTCTTTATCAGCACAAGTTTAGGGAAAATTGATCTTTCTAAATGAAGAGCCTTGGAGCTGGGGGCAGGGTGCTAGTTCAATTTCTGAAAGGAAACCAGAAGCAGAGTTCTAGAAGCTATTTAGCCTGATCTTGTGCAACATTGTCATTAATTGATTTAAAAGATACTAAAAGACAATATTATGTCACACCTACAATTGCTTAAATGTTGGCTGGCAAATCTCCAGGATTGCTGTAAATGAAAAATCTCAGTTGAGCATTTATACTTGATGAGGTTTCTGACATACTTTCAGAACCTTGGCAGAGAAAAGGAAAAAACCTCCTGCTGATAGATCTGTGAAGACAGATTAACAGCTATCTAGATAGTTTGTGTTCTTTTTTATTTAATTAGTTATAAACCAGGCAGAAAGAAATTATGAGCAAAAAACCATTGTCCACATGCAAAACCTACAAATGGAAAGCAAGTTCTGCCCACAAAACATCTCTGTGCCTGAATAGCTTTAATGATGAAGATTTAGGTGGGACTGTAGAAGAGACCTTTGACAGGCAAATTCAGCCAAGCATCATTCCCTTCGTTTTGTGACAATCCAACTTTTAAATGCAATCCTTGAACGTATAATTAAGGTATGGCTTAAGAAGAAAGGAAATGTTATGGTTCCTGTTTAATACTGTTAAGAAAAAGGTCCAGTTCTCTTTCAAAGTGAGTGCCATCCCCCACAGCCCAGCTTGTTGATATCCTCAAGCTTGGGATATAGTTTTTTCCATCATTCAGGCACAATGATGGATGAAGACACAAAGCAGTGGTGGAAATCTACTCATAACTGGTTGACAGCAAAGTCTTGAACTACTGTCCACCACCTTCTCAGCCCAATGGCCCACCAAGTTTTTCACACACTGGTAGCTCACTCATTTAGTCTGTAACTCCCCAGTTCAGATATAACAAGTTTGTATCAAATGCTCTGCTAAAGCCAAGGTAAACAACATCCACTACTCCCCCTTATCCAACCAGCCATTTCCTCAGAGAAAGCCATCCAAATCAGGAGACATTATTTGCCCATGGTATACCTGTGCAGACTATTCTCAGACACCTTTTTATTCTTCCTGTGCTTGGAAACATCTGGACTTGCCCAGTATCCTCAGTTTATGGCTTTCCTAGTCAGTTCTTATGCTATAGTAAACAAAGCTTGTACAACCAATGAGCATTTAGCTGGAAATATTAAAAATAATGTTGAAACAATAAATAATTTTTATCTGGTTTTGTGGTGGTGTACGAGATAGAGGTGGATAAGGCCAAATACTACCACTAATTTTTCTGGTTTTAGTCATTTTGGGTACCAGTCAAAAAGAAACAGATAATACATGATGCATCATTTGGACTTCGGGCAAGTTTGTTCTTGGCTGCTGTGAAATCCAGACCATGGTTAGACTGTTGAACAGAAGCAATATGGTATGACTGTGCTTTTGCTTATTCACTCTTGCTCCTATAATCCCTTTAATCTTATTATTTCCATGCTTCTTCCAAATGTCTTTTTTCCTGAGCCCTCTGCTACTAGTATCTACCATTCAGTGGGTGAAAATACACAAAAGCAACTATTTGGTTTCTGCATCCAATTAATTCCCCCAGATAAAGATCCAGCCCATGGTATTATATTGAAAAGTGGGGACACACTTTGTCTATATCTGCTTACAAGGAATATTTGATGAATTACTCTGAGCAGTTAAGAGTACAGACCTTCAGTACAGAGATTTATAGTCTCTTCTTTCAGTCAAACGTGAAGGTTATGCATTTAGTGTCCTACTCTACTGGTTCAGTCTTACTTGTCAGTCAGTCTAGCCCTGGAGGAATTAGTAACAGCAATATTAAGTCTGGAATGGATGCGGTACAATGCAAAAAACACAGCAAGGATTAAGTATGACATGCAGCAACATATGGAGCAAAATTAAGTCATAAAACTTGGTCAACACCGAAAAATGCACTGGTTATAACAAGGTCATGGCAGAGATGACTCACTAGCTGAAGCTTTGTGCTCTGGTAGCAGGAGAATGACAGTAAGTTTGTCATTTTAACCTACCCACTGTAGTTCAGCTTCCAGTTATTCAAACAAGAGTATACTCTGTAGCCAGAAGATGCCAAAAATAAGGAAACAAAACAGATTTCTGAAGGGTAAAACAAACATACCTTTGAGATGCAAGATCATTACATAATAAAAGTTTCATGTTATGGATATAAAAAATATGTTCAAAAGCCAGATTATTGTTGCTAGTCAGAAGGACCCCGAATGATGCAGCAGAGGCTCAGTAGCTGATATTTGCCATTCTCCTTATTGTTCACAAGTTATTGCTCTCTGGCTCCCTGGACACTGGTATCTAGGATTTCATGATTATGAAAGGAAAAGAGTCAACTTACCCAGAAACAAAAATAACCTTCCCCTTCTCTGGCTTCCTATAGATTTTTATTGCAACCCAATGGGCTTGTTTTCCTTTCCTCACCCACACTTAGAAGACAATAAATGTTTGGAATGAAGGAACTCAAGAGTGCTATTGGAGGGACTGTTACAGGGCACTGAGAAATCACTGATATTCAGAAAGATCAGAAAAGGATCCACACATCTCTCCAGCTGTTGCAGGAATCGGTCACTGCCGGTCATTTGTTGCTATAAAAAAGGTTACAAAAATTAAAGAGCTTTCATACTCAGACTTTAGAGGTACTATTCTCAGATTTCCCTTAAGTTTAGACTGTACGTATCAGAATGTCTATAAAGACCACCTTTTGGATCTAGGTTATTTTATAAGGCTGTAGTTCACCTAATCTAAGAAGTCTGTAGAGTTTTCATATAAAAGATGCAAGATTGAGGCAGAAACATTATATGGCTGCTTTTGACTGAAAATCCATTAGCTTTTTAAAATAAAAATAAGTATTAAAATTTAAACAGTCCAATCACAACAGCATCCCACGTGGAATCAAAGCAGGCTTTGTTCTGGCAGATTTTCACAGGGGTTTTTAGTTTGTACAGATCTGTGAGACTTGCTCCACAGTGCCACTTAAGCATATAAGAAAAAGCCTCTCACATCACCCATCACCTCCTCATGGAAAAGGAGACTACAAAGTACTGTAAGGTACACAACTCTCTTCTCATTCTTCCCCTACCAAATTGCCAAGTTCTGCAACATTCTCTCCTCTGGCAGTGTTCCCTATGAACCCTCCTGCTATCACAGGGCAGCTCTCACTGCTGCCCTCATATTTTGGGCTCTAATAACCTGTGCTATCACCACAGTCATTCTCACAGACACTATTCTAACCAGCTATCATAAATGGTTGTTATTTGCACTCTTGTACACGTGCCAAACAGACCATGGTTCCCATGTTTGCAAGACATCTCTATTAGTAGAACTTAATGGGCTTGTCCAAAGGAGCTGAAAATTGAACCAAGTGGTAAAATTTCACTCAAGGAGCTCGGGAAGAAAACAGTGTGTACTTGCAATTTTCAACAAAGTCCAGTGCAGCTGAGGAGGAACACGGAGATCAAAAAGTCTTCACATTCTCTAGTCAAATGTGAAGAGGTATTGAACTATAACAGTTAATTTTGGGGTGTTCAATTCAAAAGATATTATAAAAAAGATGTATGTTTAGCTTGTGCAATACAAGTCTTGACATGCATGTTTGCAAGGTTGGATACAGACAGTTGTATTCTTCCTTTGCAAAGTTCTGTCAGGGAACAAGAGGAATCAAAAAATCTTACCACTTCCACTAAGAGTGAAAAAGCTGATTTTAACAAGAAGAGACAAGCTTCCTGAGTGAGTGAAGGAGCTTTATTTGAGGCACATCTGTAATGCTGTTTCCAGGAAAAATTCAGTAGTTATGAGGATAGGTACACTAGCCAGTATTTCAGGCCTGGTTTTTTTTGTTGTGGTTTTGTTTTTAAAACTTTTTCCTGGTGCTAAGTGGTTACAACCGCTTCCACTTAATGTCTACAAAGAAAAGTGGAAAGTCATCTGGCACATCAGAGCAGAAAAAACATAACATGACATAACTTTCCTGCAGCACTGTATATCAGAGCTAATATAATACACCAATATGCAGTGGCGTCCTTGTGAGAAGCTTGGTCAGATAGAGCTGTATGGAAGCAGGAAAGACATACAATCTTAACACATAAATGCAGTGAGTACCTATAGAGTTATCATTCAGTAACAGAGAGATGCCAGGAATTACTGTGAGGATAAACCTACATAATGTTAGACTGCTAGGTCCCTGTAAAAGTAAATACTCCTTCCTGGGCTGTGTGGCCAGATTTTGATTAGTGCTAAAGAAGCAGGGCCACTAGCCAGGACAGTACTCCTCCCAGTACTTCTGAGGCACAGAAAAAAAATTACTACTTCCACATTTTACAGATAGACATTCTCATCTCAATAGCATTGCTTATTACAGCATGAGCAGATCTATCAAAGGTACAGAAAAGCAGAGCCTCTTGCCTGCTCTGTCCATCCAAGTGTCATTTCCCTGGTCCCATCCGGCCTAAGTTCAACCTTTGGCTACTCAGCTAATTGTAGTTTTACTGTTAAAAGAGCACCAAGTCATTCATTGCTCTCTGTGCTTTTCTGTACATGCTTGTAAAGGGACACCTAGAGATCTATTCTACTACTTCCAAAGAGGAGTGCTATCCCTTCCACAGAACTGAAAATTCCCTTACAATAAGAAAAAGTACTAAAATTCTTTCATGCAGGATGGAACAAGTGTTACTTTATAAATTAGAGAAATAGGGTTTTAAAGTTAATTCAACACATTTTGTTTTGAATGGCCAGAAACACATAGAAGACACCAGAAACACACACACACGCACACAAATCTGTACTCATCCCAGAAAAATGTAACTGACCAAAAGGAATCATTGCTTAAAGCAGAACATGTCAAGTAGCTAAGGCCCAATGATAATACAAAAACCTCACAGCTAGCAGAAAACTGTCCAGATACAATTTATTTAGGGGGATCAGACTCAGTTCAGGGGAAGGAAAAGGAATTAATCAGCATCAGTACCCAAATTTCTTCATATATTTTAATCAATGAGTCTTTGGAAAACACCAGACTTGTAAGGGAAGAAGAGACACAGAATTAGTTGTAAGAAAAGCTTCCTCTAGAAGCCTGATCAGCATACAGACAAACACCAAGAGCTGCTCTTCACCTGAGCAGAGCTTCCCTCACTGCTGACACCAATGCAAGACACCAGTTCATTCACATGAGAACTCAAAAATGCAGGTTCCTGTCAATAATCCAGGGATCTCTAGCCTCTTCCAAACCCAGAAATGGGAAGACAGCCATAAATTTGCCAGTAGGGTGGGAAAACAAAACACATTTGGAAAAAGTAATTAATCAGTAAAATCATGAGACAAGATTATTGTCCCCTAGCAAGTACTGGCAAGAGTCCTGAACACCTACCAAGGAAACCAATTATAATTACTCTTTACTCACTGTTTGGTGTCTTCAGTTACCAGACTCCAATACTGAGAAGTATTCTCCTTCTGTTTCCTAGAGAAATGTTAAGTGAGCAGGAAAGCTCTAATGTAACCCAGTTAAAAGTAATTACAGCTTTCACAATTACAGGTAATGACTGTCAGCTATGGCATTTCGCAGCTGTCTATGCAATTATTTTCTCCAAAACCAGCAAAAAAGGAGAGGAAAGGGAAAATTTTACTCCCCTGGGTTTGAGCTATTCCAGCTTCCTGCAAAGTTATTCCAAATTTTATCCCCTTGATACTTAAATGTGAAGGGAATGTTGTTATTACAATGACTGAAGTAATTGAGCTGCACATAAAGTGCTGCACATGTTCATTCCTTTGTTAACTCCCTCACATTCCTGAACACCTGATTGCAGAACTTTGCCTCTCTAAAGCTTGATATGAGATGATTAGGTGCATTTTTTTCTCTTTCAGCAGCTCTCCATAGCAGATTAGATGCTGGCAACATCTGCCTCAGCCTCCAGAAAGCCTGCAGAGCACTCCTCATCTGCTCTTCCAGAAGCTGTCTGTATTCCTCAGGTGTAACTGGATAAATCTGGCTACAGATAGATTTAATTACATTACAACAAATAAGCAGAGTCAGCGCTCCAAACACATCTTAAGACATCTTAAAATTAAAAACCAATTTTGCTGCACTGTATTTGCAAAATTATGTTAATGTCCAAGACCAACTAAAAAAAAAAAAAAACCAAAACCAAGAGAGAGACCTAAAATATTTAGTCATGTACAGAGGACTTAAAGAGCTTAAAGAAAAGTGAAGAATGAAGAATGAAGATCTTTGAGATCTGAGCCCTGAGATTACACAGTCAAAGTAGAACTGGTGCAGGGAAGGCAGGGACAAATCAGGGTAAAGTATTGCTTATAGGAGAGCATGACTTAACTAGCAAGAATAAAGAAATAAAAGGTAATCAGCAGCTTTTATGACAGATTCAGAGAAAGAAGAGGAAAATTACTGGAAAGTAGGTATTCTTGATGGGAAAAATACAACTAACAGTATTGCCCTAGGATTATAAATGAAGAACCAATGCAGAGCAGGGGCCAAGTACTTTCCCTGCTAGACATAACTGATTTCATTATAGACCACATTTAATTCAAGTGGTGCCAAGTATTCTCTTGGATCTTTTGCTTTCAGAATAAGTAGTTTTTGGGACACAGTAGACTGTTCTTTTCTTTGTTCACTACTTATTTAAATAAAGATGTGTTTAAAGGATTCCACTTAAAGAGTGGAATTCTGCAACCATGGTTGCCATTTCAGATTTCAGTGTGATTGCATAAGTGTTAAGAGTAAAAATAGCTATGGCTCTTACAAACAGTGTAAAATTAGTTCTTTATGGATTACCTCAAATGCAGAATAAAAATTGAGGTAGTATGAAAAAGGCTTTGCTCTGTTTTTAAGTTATCATTCTATTTCATATAAAGATCTCATCCATAAGCTTGAAGAAAATGTGGTCCAGTTTAAAAGTTTGAGGTAATTGGATTTTGTATTAGATCACAGCAGACTGAGCAGCAAGAGACTTCTGCTGAAGAAGAGTAGTGTCTTCCAGAAACATAAACAGTGAATTTCTTCCCATGAAAAAGACTATGTAAGACTGTAAATTGTTTTCTGTTTTGAAGATCCAAGTCCCCCAAAAAAGCTGGTTAAACTCTTGTGTCTAACACCAGTTAAAAAAAAAAAAAAAAATCACTCACCGTCACCCAAAACACAAATCAGACTTTGTGTGTGTGTGTGCATTTACATGCTCATGTACAATTGTGGGAGCTGTTGTGCAAACACAGAACTATTTCATACACATACTCTGGCATATCAGTATTTTAGCTGGACTTTGTTCTTTAGCCCACATATTCAAGTACCAGTGGTCTTATCCTGGAAAAAATAGAAAATGTTTCTTGTAAAATATAGTATGGGAGAAAATCCAGGAATATGATGTCATCAACAGAGGGATGAGTCTATTCTGTTCAGGGTGGGGCAGAAAACCAGAAGTTAGACTCATTCATACAACAGAAGGAGCTTGGCTGTTCACAGAGACGTGTTGCACTTCCCTTTCTTGTACCTGCCCAGGGGTGAATTTGCAGTCAAGGTACGTGTTTACTTTTCTTTAATAGGAAAGTTCTCATTATTTAAATTCTCTAAGGTCTGTTTCTTCTTGGAAACCTCTTCTTGAATTTTTAATATGTTTCTAGTTTAATGAAAAAATAATGCTATTAGTGTTCCAGGAACAGGGAGGAGAGAAATACTGATTGCTGATGTGATCTTGTAACTTCTCAGGGTTTGCAGAGCAGTAGCACTTAAGAGAAAAATACTGTGTTTCAAAGTACCCTGTATATCAAAGACACGGGGCTTTTCACCTGCCACAGATGGTATCTAGTGTGTGGCTACAGGAGGGCAAGAATTTTTCTGTCCAGAAGATAATTCCTATCCCTAATCACACCACGGGCACACTTTTCATTATCTCACAAAAAACAAACCAAAAACCTCAAACAAACAAAAACAAACAAACAAAAAACATTAAAACAAAAAAAATTAAAAAGAAAAAAAGCCAAAAACCAAAACAAAAAACAATCAAAAATAACATAAAAAAGATGCAAGCAGCTTTGTTTTCACCTGAAAAAATACCTACAAAATAGCAGCAAGAAACCAGAGGGAATTCTTTTCTCTACATACCAATCATTTTCTCTCTGTTTATTGTTTTGATTGCAAACTTTGTGAGGCAGGAAGAATGTGTGTGTTATACTGATAACCTGTCTCATCTGCACTGACTAAATTGCAAATTGAATGATATGATTTTTAAGATGCTGATAAAACCACATAAAAGCTTAGAACTAGAATTGCAATTAGGTTCACAGAACAAGAAGACCAAAGGCTGAACTATATGCTAGAGTTTTAGCTATTCATTTTCCATTACTCAGTATCCAAGCAGCCTTCTTAGTGTAACAATAACAAAATAGCAATAAAACCAAAAATGTTTGAAGAGTTAGTTATTTTAATCCTTGTTTTAATACACTGCATGTGTGTAATCTTGCAGATGCTATCTCTTATGATAAGAGTACATTTTTTATCTTGAACAGCTGTACATATTTTCCCAAAGAAGTTAGAAAACAACTAGATAAAAAAAAATCTGGTTTTACAGCAAAGTATTTAAGACTGAGGCATCAGGATATTGAGTAATTTGAGAACATACAATCATTATGAAAAGAATGAAGCAAAGTATCTTTGCACTTCAGGATCATTTAAAAACTTCCAAATATATTTGTCTTGTTTTCAGAGTGAATAGTAAAAGCAGAGAAGAGATAAATGTACCCAAGTTAATAAAAACTTTAGGACAGACAGATCAGAGACACCTCCAGAAAATCTCTGTCAGGTTTTCCACTGGGCCTCATACATGCTGGAACAAGATGAACTAACTGAGTTACTCAGACTTACCTTAACATTTTGTACTGACAATCAAACAAACCCCCTGTCTTTCCTACTGAGTGAGACCTTTCTGAAATATGGATCTCACCATTGCACTGGAACACAGCTTTAAAAGATCTCATAGCCATGTAATTTTGAAGTCTCAGACAGAAAACAAGAGGGATTTGGGAAAATTAGCACATTCATTATGAAGATGCTAAAAATTCACTGCTTAGGAATAGTCAGTGTTTGATAGTCTGTTTCTTCATATTAAAAAAAGGGGGGATAGAAAGCTCTTAAAAACCCCAGCCCCACTGTTTTAAAAGTCACAATAGGAACAGAAATCATGCTGCAAGTCCAGGAAAACTCGCTAGAGAACAGAGCATTGGAGCATTGCTTTAAAAATAAATTTCTGTCAGTAACCAAGTCAACAGCAAAAGTACACCTGAACTTGCTAGCAATGCTAATCAATATGAAGTTAAAAATGCAAGCCTGAGAATAAATGCTATTTAGCTAAAATGTCCCCTTTTAAAAAAAGCTACACATAAGCCAGCATTGTTCTACTGTCATATTTTCTTAAAACTCTCAGTACTCCATACATGTGAGTTTCCCCTCCCTTACCTAAATATTTATCATCCTTCCTGCATTTGGCATACTTAGAATTTTCCCTATATTGAGATGAAAATTTAGGCCCCTGCCTGGCTGATAGCTGTGAACAAACATGATACTTTAAGGTAGAGACAAAAGCTTTCCTTACCAATCCTATGTAACTGGTTCAATCCTGAGTGAATGGGCAGCTCCTAAGGGATCACACTTTATGCTGCACACTGCACAGAATCCCACCCTACAGGACAGTCTTTGGGACTCATAAACTCTGCATCTGGCCAGCAGCTGACTGAACCACCTTCTCCCCACAGCTGCGTGCCCCTCTCTGCAAGAAGGAAACCCCTGTACCATGACAGCCCTAGGGCAAACAGGCTGAATGACAATGGGAAAGCACAGAGTCCAACTTTAAAGTTGGACTCTGAAGGCTGCCATCTTCACACAAAGTTGTGTCTTCTAGTGATCACCACTGTGGTGACATAGAATTTTGTTAGAAATAATGTTAGTACACCAGAGCTGAGGGACACTGGTCATGGTCCAGCACCCCACTGAAGAGTTAAATATTGAAAAACAGGCACAAATGGTGTATAGACCAGAAAAAATGAGGAAAGTTGCCTGCTGAAATCATGCTATCTTCAGTCTGACCATAAGCCAGTGCAAAGACATTGTGGCAAAGCTGTTAAATCAAACTTCAACAAATGCTTAAGGACTCTTGATGTTCCTTGGAGTGCTGGACTTGTCTTCCTTTTGCTGCTGTACTGTATTTACCTCCCTTACATGTTAACTCCTCAGTTCAGCAAGGTTGGGTTGGTTTTTGTGATCCCTGCAAACAAATCTGATAATTGAGGTTTGCAGATCCACTAGTGCTGAGCTTTGACCAGCATGATATGACATCAGGGTGTCAATATTGGAAACAAAGACTTCAAAGTATGGCTAATTTGCACAGAATGCAGCTCTCAAAATGCAGAAATCTCTTTTCCCACTCACATTATCTGAGATTACAGATAAACTCCACAAAAAAAAAAAAACAAACAAAACACCAAACAAACAAAAAAACCCAAAAAAAAACCACAAAAACAAAAACAGAGTGAACTATGGTTATAGGTCCAGGTCTTTTTGATATTAGTAGGGTTTATACATGCATGTCCAAAGGTAGAACTGACCATAGCTGGTTTTCATCCTGCAGTGCTCTTGCTTTGGCAGAAGGGAGCACATACTGTGGGCATGCTTTTTGGGAGCTGCACCCTTGTGTCTCTGAAGGAGCTTTGTCCCTTTGTCTCTATGTGATTTCCTCTTAGCTGACTGGCTGGAAGACTGCTGCTCTGAAGAATCATAGGGTACAAAAGAGGGACAGCAGGTTCCCTTCCAAAAGAGTGATGTGAGCTCTCTGTTCACACACATGGAGCAAAACAATAACCTGTAGCAGGAAGAGCCTTTCTTGCTCCTGAGGCTCGATGAGCTGCTGGCCTCTCCATTTCCTCTCACAAGACTGAGCTCTCTCTCTGTGGGTGTGTGTCCCACCTTTATTGGCCCCCTGGTAATAGGGGGCCTGCCCTAATCAGGCACAGGTGGACTCACACCCACTCTTTGGCAACTCGAGGCACCTGATTTATCTTGTTTCTCTACAATAACCCAACCCACTTTCCTGACATGAGGTTAAAACTGCCTTCAAAGAGTGGGCAAGCCAGTAAACTGGAAGAGTTTAATCAGGCCCCTTGAGCACTGTTGCAAAAAGCAATGGTGAAGCCCTCATAATTCAAAGGTAGAACCTGATCCTTTAGCAAGTAAGTAGGAAGGCAGAAATGTTGCAATATATGTCACTAGGTTTTAACTCAGGTCTGCATGTACCTCCCATTTCCTTCTCCAGCAGTCTTTTCCTATAGCAAGCTATATTCTACACACTGTATTATATTTGTCTTCTGCTTAGATTATAAGCTCCTTGAGGCAAAGACTGTCCCTGTGCTTACACAGCTTTTGCACACTGATTATTACTGAAGCTTCCAGTTGTCAGCATAACACAGAGAGTATGGCAATACCTGCAGAGCTATGCTCCAGGTCCTATCTTCTAAACCAGGGTGAAGAGCACACCAAACAAGATGAAGGGACATAATGCTCTGAGGGTGACAGAGCATTGAAACAGGCTGCACATGGAAGTTGTGGAATCTCCTTCTCTGGAGATTCAAAACCCACCTGGACACATTCCTACATGACCTCCTGTAGGGTGACCCAGCTCTGGCAGGGGGCTTGGACTCAATGATGTTTCTCGAGGTCCTTTGCAGCTCTTAATTTTCTGTGATTTCTGTGATTCTGTGGTATGATTAACCACACAGGCTAGATCCTCAGATGGATTGAATGGTCACAGTGCCATTCACAGCATCAGAGCATCAGAGACAGTTTATAGCAGATGAGATCTTACAGATCAGTTAGCAGAAATGAGTGATTTGCCCACCGGTACCTGTTTACCAGTCATGGTAGAATTATATCATGGTTTGGGTTGGAAGGGATCTTAAAGACACCGAGCTTAAGGATGGATTTCTTATCTAATGGCATCTTGTCTGACCACTGTGTAGACAGGAAAAGGTCTCTGATCTTGTGCCATGGTCAAGAGACACACTGTTGACAACCCACCACCATGTGACTGCTGTCTTTGAATGATCTCTGGGGACTTTTTAGCTTTGGGAACAATAATTCTGGGAAGAATATTTCTGGGAAGAAATTCTGGGAAGGAGCTGGGGCATACACTATGGAAATCTGTCCCTATAACTAAATTCTCACCATGTAGTTTTGTCAGTCCTGACATTCTGGAAAGAGCAGACAGGTGTGTATACCTTCTCGGTGTTCAGCAGTGTTCAAAACCCATAAAAACAGGTTGTCTGCACTATACTCCAGCAAAGCTCTGACATCTGTTACTTCTAAAGGGATTACAATAAATGAACACATCTTTCAATTTCAGAACACTGGCAAAGCAAGAAAAAGCAAAAATAGAATCATAATCCAAACACTGATTGTGTTGGCACTGTAAATCACACCACTTCTCAGCTGGAAAAGTGTCCTGAACCTTCCAAACCTCTCATGGATAAAAAACCCATTTTCAATGGGTATGTACAAATTAATCACCAAATCCCCATCAGCATCTGTTTGAATACTTCCAATTGAAATACAGTGTATTCCCACATAAGAATAATTTTCATTACAGTTTCCCTGTGTTTTCAGCAGATAAAAAGGCTAAATTTGGATGCATATCTAATTTTATCTGCTGTGAATATGCAGGTAACAGCAATACAGCCGGAAGTTTCTATGGTTACACACACACACACACACACATATACACCATTTCCAATATGTGTATTTGATTCTGAGCTTTCCCTTACAGTATGGACTGTGGTGATTTTTAATTATGATTTATGAAAACTGACTTCTTTCCAATTGCAAATGTGTCATGCACTGGTTAATGCAGGAGCAGACACATGAAAATAATTTGAAACGACCATCCCAGCTGTTACAGCAACAGCATAGTGGGACATTTGACCTAGGAAGGACAAGAAAGGATGGGGATGTCTTCCTGAAATTTATCATTTAGGAAGTGAAGCATGTTCCAGACTAGACTTTTCCCTGAGAAGGGAACACAACAGAGCTTACATTGCTACACTCTGCTTTTACAAGTTCCTTGTAGGAGCACATGTGACAGAGCTTAACTTGAACAATTTGGATTAATATCATAATCTCTGAGTTCATGGCAGAGGGGTTGAAACTGGAGGGTTCTAAGTCCCTTCCAACCTAAACCATTCTATGACTCCGTGATTCTATGATTCTACCTGTATGAAATTAAACCTGTCATTTCAACTGAACATTATACAGTTAATCATACTTTCTCAGCTGTTGTTAGAGCCCTATGTGCTGTTTGAAAACAATGTACCATTACTCAGTGAAGCCATCTTTTAAAGCCATGGTGGATGGCAGTAAGAGAACACAAGGCATTATATAGAGTTAATTTATAGAGGGGACAGACTCTGCCTGTGATGCTTTCCCCTTGCACAGAGTGTATGGTTCAGCAATTGCTACTGTAGTAGTGACTGAACATTTCCAGGTGTTGGTGGGAATGATTATTTGCAATTGCAGATATGTTTCGTAGGTATAATATAACAGCTTAGAATATCTTATATGTTTCTGCTAAGTGTATCAAAGCTTTTATCAACTCCAGAATAAAATAATCAATTACAGTATGGTAAGTAATGATGAAAACAGGAGTTGTCCAAGAAAAGGCTATTAGACTTTGGGACAGCAACCATTGAACCATACATATTATAAGCTTTAAACTTTACTATTTGAGACAGTCAGGTTTTTCTCAAGAGCCTTATTTGTGAGAGCAGGTGGTGCAAATGTGCAGGAAATGCTGCATTATTGCAAATATCCTTGATAACAGTGTAAACATGATTGCGATAGGAGGCACTAAAGATGGCAAATCTCTGCCTTTTTTCTAAATGGCTGCCAGAATGTTGTCAAGCTGCTAGAAGTAAAGTGCTTTCAGGCATAAAGCCAGTTCATTTGAAAGGCAAATCTCTTCATTAAGTATTTAATCCATAAAGGGAACAATGTTTGCAAATACCATTTGGCCATTAGACCTTCACTTTTTGCCTAACTGTGAGAACTTAGAACTGCTACCCAGGGAAAAGAGAAGTATTTTGATTGCTAAGAGAAAGGAGTGGCTAAACCGAGCTGAAGAAGTCTGGTAGGAGTAATCCACCAAACAGCAAATCTATAGAGGACATCCCCATGCACATCAGGGATGGAGTCTTTACTGGAGTTTTATGCACTCATGAACAGCTCTTCTGTGCCTCCACTGCTACAAGGAGAATGAAGGACCATCAGTTAGTACATTTTTCTGGAGAACAGCAGTACATCAGGACTTACAGCTTTTTCCTCTTATTAGTCCATTGCTGGGGCTCTATTATTATAGTCCAGTGCTTTCTGCAAGATACTCTCATTGTTCTCTGTAATGAAGATATGTATGTAATTTATGTAATTGGCATGCTTCATCAGTGCTTTCCTATCTTTCATACTGAAACCAGCCCTGTAACTGCTTAATTAGTTGGACCCCAAGACAAGTTCTGAGAATCTACCCTAGGAACAGTTTGGCCAGCCCAGCTCTCAAAACCTGATGTTAGCCAGATGAAAATCCATACATTTCTTTTCCAGCTCAGCTGTTTTCAGCAGAGTACTTGGCAGTAATTCTCATCTATGTGACTTTCAGAAAAGATTGTTTTCTGAAGCAGGAAATTCTTACCTTAACAAAGAAAAATAATCTAACTGCACAAGTTACTCGTGATAAAATCACTAGCATTTTATTTCCTTATCACTGGATACATGTTGCCTTAGCTATTCACTGGGCTCAAGGAATTGTCTGCCACTTGATAGATGCATTATGCTGCTTGATATCATCAGACCAGCCACTCCACATGACATCAGACTCCTACAATGGATATTAAGCGGGTCTCATGACATCAGTGCACTAAGGTCACTGGATTTTCAGGGGTGATGGAGTACAGAAATCCCTTGCCATGCAACAGAAAATTCCTGTGGTGCCTGCAGTATTCAGGGGAGGGGAGTTTTTTCCTCTACTCCAACCTGGTAAATCTACATATCACATTATAAAACTCAGGAAGTTTATAGCTCTGATTTGTTCTCAACCTTCTGTCAAATTCTACAAGTTTTGATTGCTCAGCTCAGCAGGCAGGCACCATGAGTCCTGCAAGGAGGGTTAAGGGAGATGCAAGATTATTTGCAAGACAGTGCAACAGTGGAAATATTATGAAGCTAGGCAGTGAGCCAGCCAAGCACAGGCATGAATTATGTTAATAAATGATCATTTTCTCAGCAATAGCCAATGTTGAATGTAAATTCTGCAAAGATTAAAAATGTGAGCAAGCCATTATCTGATCATTGGCCCTGTTGGCAGGAGGCCTTTGGTCTGATGATAGAAAACAGTGAGCTTTGTGAGTAAGCAAATGAGACCAAGTTTGGGGTTTATTTCACCCATACTATGAACCAAGTGTATTGTCCTTTACTTATTTGCACCTAGTAATAAACAGGGATCTAGACAGCAATATCTCCAACAGGCACATTTCCCTTCCCTTACACCAGTGTGACTTTGAAATTTTCAAGGGCACCTGATCTACATCTGCCATCTTCATCTATCCACTCTCCTCAGCATCTCCTTTGAGCCTTTGAGGAAGGGGGACACTCAGCCTGAAAGCTGAGTTAGAATATTAAACCAGTGCATCTGGGGGTGTATCCTGCCCTGGCACTGTTTAAAATGCCTGCCTAATGAAGTAGCACCATTCTTCCTTATGCTATAGTGGTAAGCTAGTGCTGGCCCTAGAAGGCACTAAAGAACTTGAGAAAAGGAAGATTTCGTTCCAAGTTAAACAGAATAGAAATGTGGAAATAGGTCTCCCATCTGCCCAGTGACTACAAAGAGAGAGAGGAAAATAGTTTTCTTATGCTTGATGAACACTTAGATTTAGGAGCATCATGTAGTTCATTCCTTTGTGGACATTTACATGTTGAGAAAGATGGGGATGGAGAAAAACCTCAGTAAATCACAACAGCTTAAACTTTCTCACAGGTGTTTGAAGAGCAGAAATTGTAGTTTGTGCTGGGAGGGTGGGAAAGGCAGTGATCATCTCCCTTTTCAGAGTAGTTTGGTAGTTTTTAAATTCATCTTCTTTCTCTGCTGTGAACTACAATGGTAAAAGTTGCTGAACAAGTACAGGAAGTTCTACTGTGCTTACTAATCCATCATGTTCAATAGGGAAGGAAAAAGCTGCAGAGTGTTAGCATAATAGAAATCTCCAGGAAAACATAATGTTAAACCAGTTATTCAAGTCTAAATTTAACATTAGGGTTTGTTGCTGTAAGCAGATCACTATGCACAAGTCTTGTATGGATAAAATATTCAGTTTTTGATTGTCCTATAGTTACAGATCTCATTGACTTTTATTACCAAATATTTTCAAATATTAACAGAAGGTTTATTGTGAAAAAAATAACCAAAACAAAACAACAAAACAAAGAAACATCTGCAGGGTTTATCCTTGTGTTTCATTCCTTTGTCCAAACTGGACCTTGCTATGCCATGCCATGCCTCAAAACAGCCCTAGAACAGTACTGAAGGGATTTGGCATTTTCTACTATTTATTTGCTTATACCCTTCCCTTTTTAATTTAATGAAGCTTTGATGTAGCTTTTCTCTGCAAGAGGAATGTTTTCACCCAGTACATCACTAGTGGCAGACATTCTGTGGGATACTTTCTGAAATTTGGGATCTACAAGAATTTTCCAAGCAAGAGGAATTAGACAGCTCTAAAGAACACCTATGTGAGCTAACAGATGAAACAAAACTCCAACTAAATCTTTAAGCCACTTAGATTGATGGAGTTCCCAATGTGTACTTGTTCACTTTAGCCTTTTCACAGCTCATCTGAAATTTTCACAGGAAAAAAGATTTCTGAGAGACTGAATCCACTCGCAAGCTAGAAGTGATTATTTCTCAGCTCAGATTAAATATAATTATTGTACTAAAATTGCTCTTTCAGAATGGCCACAACATCAAACTTTAGTGACATTTGCATCATTTTGGAATGCATAGTTTCAAAAATACCTCATGTCAGAGGTCAAACATGAACTGTGACTCAAAGATCATCAAATCTGAGCAAAATCAAAACACTATTCAGAATGAGACTGGCCCTTTTCCATAGACAAATATCCTGTGGTCATTGCTTCTCTCCAAACCAGTTCATATTTCCCTCCTCCTACCAGCTCTCACAGACTTCTAGCTTTTCTGTTCTCCATTTCATTTCTTATAATTTACACATAGATATTACCTTTTGCCAGAATCATTCCAGTTATTGAATGGGATATATAAGCAGCATTGAAACATAACATACCAAGTTATTTGTGGATAAAAATATTTTAGGAAGAGGGTAAAACTTAAGAGTCCAAAGTGACCACTTACAAGATTTATGCTTGGAAAAACGTCTGATTTACAAAATGCTTCATTGCAATTGATTGTGCTTGGGCTCTTTCCACACCTTTCTTTATCTGCTTTCATTAGACAGTTCTGGAATTAAGCAGCTTCACCTTCCAGCCAAGGAGAAAAATTTATAGTCCCTTCTCACCCTAGACTCATTGAAGTAACTACTTTAACAGAACAATTTTTTTTTATTTTCCCATTTTTCCTAACATAACAGATGTAAATTCCTCTAATGGTAACCTGTAGAGCAGTGAGTGTCCTTCCTTGGTGTGCTTCAAGTTTACATGAGAAAGGGTGTCTAAAAATTCCACTTTTTAGAAGTAGCTCCTCTGTATCTTTGTTGCCATAATTTTTCTGACAATTTAGGGAGTTGGTCCACATTAAAAACAGCTCTTTATTTTGCAAGGTTATTTCTATCCCAGTCAAGTTCCTCAGTCTGTTTCAACATGAAGCCCCATGAACTGTGAGGGCAGCCAGACAATGAAAGGGGACAGTGAAGGGTGAATGGAGAACAGGAAACGTTTAAGCTAACTTCAATCTACAACCTCAACTGTGCTTAGAAGTTCATTATACAAAGACTGGAAATTAAAAATTAAAGTCACAGGGTAAGTACATGCAGAACATTTAGGGCTGTTTCTGACACTTTCTCTCCAAAACAACTAATGCCTTCTCAGTAAAACAGAATTAAAAGGAACATTCTGAGGAACATTCAGAGGACATTTGAGAGATGCTACAAGAGTGACATTATGCTACCTTTTGATACTCAGTCAGGCAAAGATCCAGTCACACACTTCTACCAATTTCAGTCTCACATTTCTACCAATATTTTAGGGAAGGGCTTGAGCTAGGGACAAGGTGGCAGGTCACCAGAAGCCCCATATCATAGGCTTGGTCACATCCTTACTAGCTTTTGCACACTGTTCCTAGACAGTAATGTGATATAAATAATCTATTTTCACATGTTCTAGGGCTCTCCCTTTAAAAAAAAATCAGAAAGAGTTGAATTGCAGGAAAAATATCATAAAACACTAAGTAATTCTTGAACTGCTATTTTCTGTAAAGGAATTTCTGAACACAGTTTTTCTTCAGTCATATAATAAGGGAAAGGCATAGAAGATGTCAACGTGCCCTTAATGGCCACTCTCTGAGTTACTGATTAACATTTTATTAAATATATGCATATAACCAACCTTAAAGCATAAAATAATGCACTTGCAGTTCTTTTTGCTGGTTCACAGCCCACTACTGGCAGAAGAAACAGTTTCTGCTAATTGCATTGCCCAGAAGAACTCCTCTGTTCTCAAATGACCATCTATTAGTATTTCACTTGCTATGTGTTATTACACTGTAAAGTGCCAGCATATACAGAGCCAGGCTTTGTTATAAGGAGATTGGTTACAGAAAAGTATGGCTACCTGAGGTATTTAAGAATTCAGGAAAACAAGGATATAAAAAAAATCAGAATAAAAATTAGTTGCAGTTAATAGGGGTCATAGGAGGTAATGTAATATGTTTTTATAAATACATCAAAAGAGGACACTGAAGGAAAGTCTAGGCCTGTTACCAAAAGGAAAAGGGAGCTGGTAACTCAGAGAATGATGGAAAGCTCAATGATGACTTTGCATTAGTCCTCTCAGAATAGAGGATTGGGATCTGATAATTAAGGTGCTTGATTTGAAAACCTGGGTTTGTGTGAATTGGGAGCAAATATACTGAAAGATAATACGGAGGTATGCAAAGTGATCATACATAACACACTCTGACAGGGTTCTGGAATTAGAAGAGGAAATCTTTGCTATCAGTTTTTATCTGTGAAGCCAAAGAGAATGGGGATATTTTGGAAGACCAGAGAGAGCAAAACACAATGCCTGTCTCTAAAAGACACAGGTAGAAGGACCCAGGAATGATATAATGATAAGGAGCTACCAATATAAATTTTTCAAGAATAAAGTTGTGTCAGATTAACCTAAGCTGTCTCAGTGGAAAAAGAATAAATAGATCAGGCATATCTGGGTTTCAGTGGGGATTTTGGCCTTGTCCTGTATTCCACTGTGCTGAACTATGAACAAACATAGTGATAAAATTATGCACTATAGGTGCAGGTGCTCTGCTATGCCTGGAAGGGCTCAAACAAAAGTAAAACTTCTAACCAAAACATTTACAATCTGCAGTAGATGCTTGCACCTGGAAGACAAAAAAAGGCCATAAATCAGAATGTTGCATAGCATGCACTATAGATGGCTTTCAGTATAGAACAATTAGATATATATTCACTGGACCTAAAAGCTCCAGATAACCAGCATCACCAAAAGCATAGATCACTGGACAGGTGTCTACAGCAAGTAATGCTCTGTAAGAAAGAGGTTCCACCACTTCATTCCCCTGATGCTGGTATAGAACATTCAGAAATGAAAAGGATTCAAGTGGCTCAGGGTTAAGGTGGTTTTAACACCAAAGTTAATGAAGAGGCAGGATAGAGGATGAAGATGAGTTCCTGCAGTTAGTTATGGGTTTGAAAGCTTGAGGTTTTGAGAGGATGAACTTAAAGAATGAGAATATTTATATTTTTACCCAGCTTATGTAAAAAACCCTCAACTTTACTCAAGTTATAAACAATTGGAAAAGTATGTTGCTGAAATTCTGGTTTGTGCCCTTTAGTCCATTTTCAAGTTACCTTGCCTTTCAAAGCTTTCAGTCCCACTTGTCATTTTATCCTGTTGGCTTGTCCTGCCTGACATCTCTGTTATAAATTTCACAGTATAGAGAGTCTCCTTTCTTACTGTCTCTACTGTGCTTAGTAAAACGTGGTCTTCATCTATGCTTTTGGTCCAAGAGCTTAATTAAAGCTAAATACACAAAATGTGACCACCATTTCCCAGTAATTTTGTATCCACCACTAAGTGCCTTAGCTGCATTTTGAGCTCTGAAACTTGTCAACCAACAAATCCAGTAAACAGAATACAAATGAGAGCCTCATTCTTTTAGGAATTACCAAAGTGTTTTCTCTTTACTGCCAAGTTACCAGCTGAATCAGACAACTGTGTTAATTAAAATGCATTTGAAAAGCTTCCAATCAAAGCATAATGTAAACAGCAGTATTTTAAAGACTGTTTAAAGCAAACAGTATTTCTGCCACCCAGCTCAGAGAGTTATATATACAGATCTGGGAATCCAGTTTTGTATTTGAATAATACCTCAGCATTCATTATCTCCAAGCACAACAACAAAACCCACAATGGATGCTGGAAACACAACTTCTCTTTGGTTTTAGTAATGTTTAAGAGCATATCAGACATTTATGCCCATAAACAGCTCCCTGTAAGACCCTAAGCTTTTCTGACCCATAGAATATTTACAGTGAAACACCTGGTTTTCAGACTCTGCTCTTACATCTGATTTGACTCACTGCAGCCTGGTTGTAGGAAGGTCTTTGCCCACTGTGGACCTATTATAACCAAATTCCCTTCCAGAAGTTCAACCATTTACCTCTTCTGATGCTTGCAAAAAGAGATCACAGCGCAGATACAGAAATACACAGGTGATTGCCATGAGAGGTGGAGAAAGCCTCACTGCTTGCAAACACTGATCCTTCCTCCTGCAGCTTCCTCACTGAATCCCACCCAGTTCATGCCACAGGATGAGCAACTTAACGAAGAGCAAGACAAGACTGCCAAGGTACATTTGTCCTTTAGGAAACTGTGGATATTGATACACAAAGATAAGAAATGAAAGTAGTGACCAATCTCCTCAAGGAATTAAAAAAAGACTTGCTGCATCTTGGTTCTAGTGAATAAAGGCTGGTAAAGGTTCTCTTGAGTTAACCTGTAGTTGAGAATGTCTGCTGTTTCTTTATCTTTTCTGTTTCACCTCTTAAAAGTGGTCCACACAGCCCATAGCAGCATGGTCTATGAAACTCTCTACCAGCATGCAGGGTGTTTGGGAGACAGTAACCCAGACAGTGGTAAGCCTGTTCAAAGCAGCTCTTTTTGTAGGAGAGCAGAAAACACAGTGCCAGCTTTTCTTACTCTGTTTGTTGGAGTAATGAGATCTATGTAGTAATCTCTCATCATCTTTTTCTTTTTCTCTGCACAGAAATGCTATCCATCACAACTGAAAATGTTACACAATTTTACAACGTCGTGACCACCCATCAGCTGACAGTCAGTCCAGGAGATTTCCACAATAATTCAGAAGTGCATCAGCTGGAACAATATGAATGTATTAATGAAGACATAGAGAAATGGCTACAGGATTTTCAGCTTATATTCCTCTGGTTAATATTTATTCTGGGAGCAATAGAGAATTCTTTCGTCCTCATCGTCCTGTGTTTCCACAAGAGTCGCTGCACAGTGGCTGAAATTTACCTAGCAAACATGGCACTTGCTGACCTAATGCTCGTTTGTACTTTACCTTTCTGGGCCATTAATATTTCTAACAATTTTGAATGGCCTTTTGGCCTGTTCCTCTGTAAAGTTGTCAACATAATGAGTTACATGAACTTTTATTCCAGCATTTATTTCCTGACAATGGTGAGCATCGACCGCTATCTGGCCTTGGTGAAAACCATGTCTCTTGGCAGGATGCGACGAGCTGTCTGTGCCAAATGGAATAGCTTTGTAATCTGGTCGTGTGCCTTGCTCATATGTTCACCTGCTATGGTGTTCCGAAATATAAAGTATTACAAAGAATACAACATCACAGCCTGTGCTCTTGTTTACCCAGCCACGTACTGGGAGCCTGTAACCAACTGCTTGCTGAATATTGTGGGCTTTGTGATCCCACTCAGTGTAATTACCTATTGCACTATGCAAATTATCAAAACCTTACGAAGTAATGAACTACAAAAACTGAAGGTAGTCCAGACAGAGAAGAAAGCCACCATGCTGGTCCTTGCTGTGCTCTTGCTGTTCATTGTTAGCTGGCTTCCATTCCAGATCAGCACTTTCATTGACACAATCCGTTACTTCTCACCCAAGTCCAAATGCCTGGAAGAAATCAATTACATAGTGACACAGGTCACTACGTACTGTGCCTTTAGCAACAGCTGCCTGAACCCAGTCCTCTACGTAATTGTAGGTAAGCACTTCCAGAAGAAGGCTGTGGAATTCTATAAGGGCTTGTTTCCAAAGAGGTGCAGAAAATCTGAGTCTGTGCAGATGGGAAATTCCCTGGACACTTTAAGAACTTTCATTTCAAGTGAATGCTCAAGGCAAAAGTCTGGTTTTCCCTTACCAAAATAGCACAATTCATTCATAACAGGAAAGAGCATATCAACACATCAGGCCCCACTAATATCCATCTGCTGCTGCTCTACAGAATAAACGTGTGGGAGTATTCATCATTTGTAGGAAATCAACAGTTTGATCTTAGTGGAAGCTCCGTACAGAGACCTACTTCTGATGTTATGCAACATTTTTCATGATTGAATCCTACCTTGTAGCACTGTTACATTTTCATGGCTGGATAATATTTGATGCATGTATCATTTGAAATGTTTGCATTTCTAAGGTGTGCGTTCATGTACAAACAGTTCTTGGAACAGAGCCCAGTATATAAGCTATTGCCAGGCTTGTGCAACTACTTATGGTACCCATATAGTTTGTTAGACTACGTTTTTGATAGGAAGGACTTGTATTTAACTAGGTTCTGGTAAATTAATTCCATAGGACTACTATTCCAGTGTATTTTTAGCATCATTTGGCTTTTATATTTTCTGTTCAGTTATCCAAAACAGTTTTGGTTGTTTAATTGACAACCTGTGCCTTTCTGCAACTTCTCTGCCTCTGCTAGATACAGGTTTACACCAGCTTATATGTATGGAAAGTAGCTCTACAAAGGAGAATCAGAAGTGGAAGGGAGGCTGGAGCCAGCTGCATGAAGTTAGCTTAGTTCTCTGTAGAAGAAAGTTCTTTACCCATTTAGTGTCAGGATAAAAGCATTCACTTACTCCTTTTCAGAGGGTGAGTATTATTGACATTCAAATCTACACTTCTTCTCAGAGACTTAGTTTCTAGTGTCACAAAACTAGTGCTCACAAAACTTCCTAAATATTTGTAATGTTAATTAATGGAAACATAAAATGTTGGCACAACTGGCATAAGCTCACAAATAGAAGAAACTAATAATATGGAGAGCATTACCTAACTGCCTTAGAAATCTAACAGAAGATGGAAAGTATGCTAAAAGTTCAGAGTCTTCAAGAACGTTTTTTTCAGACTCTAGTAACACCTACATTTTATTTATGGAGTTAATCAGAGTGATTTTAATATAAGATTATATAACATAAGATTATATATGAGGTTATTGAGGAAATGGAAGAGATTTTTGAGTATTTGGTACTGAGAAGAAAGTTCTTCTAAAATGTTTTATAGTAATGTATCATTAATTAAAATAATGTAAATATGTAGAGACATAATTTTGCTATGCAGTAAACATGTACAGCAGAAAATAAACCACTTGAAGAAATAAAATTTGCTGGCACTCTCTTCTCTGTGTTGCTCAGAAATGACTTGCATTGTGTTACTCAGAAATTACTTGCCAAAAGTGCAACTGTTGTGGGTACTTTCTTTAACTTCCTATTGTACCAAAGGAAAGTAAGCTAAAACCACAGAATTTTAGCTGTTTTCAAAGCTCTGGGTCAGCTTTCTTTCTCAGAACCCCCTTCCGACCACTCTGAGCCCCTGTGGAAAATAAAATCTGAATTAAGGGAGTTAAGGGTACTGAAATCTTTTCAGTAGCTTTTCTCTGCCTGCTGGTAGCTCCAGCTCCCATGAAACAGCAGATACTAGTGTTCTTTGTGAGATCCTGGGGTACACAGGATCCTATAGGTGCTGTTTGCAGGATGGACACTCTGCTTAAAGCTGTTCCTATTCCCTCAAAGTACACAGGCAGCAGAGGCAACCCTTACACCAGCCTCTGCAGCCCTCAAAATACACAATTCAGACTCTTTAATAAAGTCACCTTCCTGTTGGCTTCCCATGCAATCACACATTGTGTAGGACTGGCATGCACAGTTTATGCAGGTAAGAAAAAAACCACAAGATATAAAGTGCAATGTCTAAGCTACATCTTACCTACTGGCAATTTAGTGTCTCACTACAGTGCTTGGCTCCACCCTGTCTTCTCATAACTGGGCAAAACATGAAAAGGACTCTTGGTAGGATGAGGGCAGCACTTGTCCTGAGGATCTCAGTACTGGAAGTGTCACGCTGTAATCATATCACCTTTTTGTTTCTCTTTATTCCGCAGCTGCTCCCATCATCCTTCTTACTTGAAGCTCCCACCTTTTTTATTTAGACTTTGGGGACACAAAGGTCTGACTCCACATTCAGTCCCATGGAGGCAGCTGGGGTCCATTGCCAGAAGAACAGCAAAGATATTAACAGTTCACTGATACTTTTGACCTGCAATAGGTATGGGTAGGGATAATTCTTACGTTTTCACCATTTGGTTTTTCAAGCTGATTACTGACTTCCCTTGATATGCAAAATCAGCAATCCTAAAAGCTGTTAGCACAAACAGCTGGTGCTTGCTGTGGATAAGAGAAGGTTACTCTTTTTTAGGCAGGGCTTCTGTGGAGAAATCAGGATCCTGGTTCAGGTCTCCAAAATCCCCAAGCACTCTTCTACCCATTGAATTATTCTTTCACTCTGTTCATCCATCAGCACACTGTGGGTCTCCAGACTACATTGCTTCCTTCCATACTTTGCTGTTTCAGTCTCTGTAAATGTAGTTAGTTAGGCTTGGTTATTACTGCACTGTAATGCTACCAGGATCATTTATTAGGAACTGTAAATCACTAGGCCAGAGTTTAAACTCTCCTTAGCAACTACTCTCTATAGTATATGTAAAAAGATCCAACCAAGCTGAAAAAAAAATTCACATCACAAGGTCACATCAAAAAACTTTTCTCCTGTTCCAGAATATAAGAACAGTTACATCAGGTAACATACAGTTATGTAGATATGCAAAACATTTCAATGAAGAAAACCAAACTGTTAAATAACACTGTTACAGAAATATAATTATCATTTCACTAAGAGCTCCAGCTATGTTAAGAGGAAGATTTTTAATCTTTCAGATCAGAGAGGCCCAGTTAGCATTTGTAAATTGCTTTGGAGCTCTAGAGAATGGGTACTTTTCACAAGAAAATCAACAAAGGGTGGCTGAAGATCATACAAGCTTAATACATAAATGTTTCATATTTATATAATATATTATATTTATACAATGTGCTGTGAGTATCCTGAGTTGAGGGCAACAGTAGTAATATATGTTTTAATCATGTATAAACAGAAAAAAATTTTAACTCCTGAATATTATATAGATGTTTTAAAACTAAGTCCTTCACATCCCTTTAATTTGTGGTCCATTACAGCACTATATGCTTTCTACAGGTTTGTCTTGAGTTAGTTCAGGGGGGTTTTGGAGGAGGGGGAGCCCTCCTGTGAGAGGCTGCTGGAAGCTCCCCAGGTTCCAACCCTGGCCCCACCTCTGCCCAAGACTAAGCAGAGATGGGAAGCTGGATGCACCTAAGCAAGTAACATATATAAGAAAGGGATAATAAAACTGTAAAAATTTAAAAAAAAACTGCAGAGCAGAAGTGAGGAGATGAGAGAAACAACCAGAGAAAAAGACACCGAGGTCAGTGTGTAGGAGGGAGAGAAGGTGCCCAAGTGGAGATTTCCCTGCAGCCAGCAGTGAGATGGCAGCTGTTCCCTTGCAACCCATGGAGGAGCACAGGGGGTAAATGTGGATTTGTAGCCCCCAAAGTGTCACAGGTAGGCAGACATGAAGCTGCAGCTTGTGCAAAATCACAAAGAGGGGCAGATGTGGACCCCATGCCAGAGGAGGTGACTGTTCCCGGTGCAGGTGTGACACTGTGGGCAGCCCAGGCTGGAGCAGTTCCTGAGGGTCTGAACCTGGTGAGAGGGACTCCTTCCCATGAGAGGGAACCCATTTTAGACTAGAAGTCTGTGAGGAGTTCTCCTGGGGAGGAAAGAGCAGCAGATACACGGAGTGGTGACCCTAAACCCCCTCTCCTCATCCCCATGTGCTGCTGAGGGGGAGGCAGCAGTGAAGTGATCCGGGCCTGGGAACAAGGGAGGGGTAGGCAGGAGGTATTAAGATCTGGTTATGTTTTCTCTTCTTGCTTATTAAATTAGTTGGGTTTTTTTCCTTCTCAAGTTGAGTCTGTTTAGTTTTGCCTGTTACCATAATTGGGGAATGCAAACCTCCCTGTCCTTGTCTTGATTTATGAGCCTTCGGGTGGATTTTCTCCTTCCTGTCCCACTGAGCAGAAAAGTGACTGAGCAGAGGCCTGGATAATACTGGCTGGGCTTAAACCGTGACAAGGTTGAAATGAAGACCCAAGCTGCAAATAAATAAAATTTAATTCTATTAATTTTAGTTAAATTTAATATTTCGATTAATAATTAAGATTACGATTTTAAAAATCTTTTTGTACAAAGTTACATCTTTTTATGTGGACTTGTTCTAAGTTGCTTAATTGCTCAAGCTGCAGGACTGCCTGTTCGTTTCGTTATTTCCACCAAATGCATCACCTCTCAATTTTTAATCTGTCTTCACTGCTGAAGAATTTTTTAAAGATGGTGATGAAAAACAATAAAAAACAAGAAACTAGATTTACAGAGGGAGGAGGGATTTTCAAATCAATATTTTGATCCCACTTTGAAGTTGTGAGTTTCATAAGACTATTTCATTTACTGTATAAATTATAGACTCTGCTGCAGTTTTCTCCCCACAGTCTGTGAACAAATGCGGATGTTGGCAGCTTTTAAAGATCCATGTCCAAGCAAGGATGAATTCCAGAATTCTTCTTATTGCTCAAATGTTCTTCTTTATGGAAAAAATAACTTAAACACAGAAATGCACCAGCGTAAGCAAAGAGGAAGTTATGGAAAGTGGCTGACGAAGATCGCCTGCTGTGTTGCACTTACCTTAATGAGTCAGAGGGGAATGTGCTGTTTAGAGATTAATCTCCTTAGGTTTTTAGGGTTTCTTATGTATTATTAAAAAATGTTATGTTTCAGGTCTGCACCTAATTAAAAGTTTTGATCAAGCTATTGAAGAAAATTACAGAAGTGAAGCATGTAGGGTTGAGATGTATTTTTTACGTTGTTTCATTTATATAATAAATAAATGTTTAAATAGGATGGTGTTTCAATGCCAGAGCAACTTATACATTTTAAGTCTTCAAATTAAATATTGAGTTCTTTAGAATTTTTTCAAGTGTGATGGTGTTATCTAGAAATTCTTTTCAATTTTTGTTAATTTTTCCAGCTTTTATATAAATCTAATTTAGTATCTTTATTATTAATTAAAAATTAGAATATGAGTATTTATGATGATAGGAAGTTCCTAATGAGGTATTACTGTTCAGCCTCACATGGCTTTTTCTGTTAACTCACTTATTGAGAATGGACACAATAAGAATACAGAGCGATGGTGCAGGTGTTGGGTAGGTAACCAATGGGAAGAATGTTTCCATTTAAGCAGGTAACATTCCAGCCCCTTGATAATCTCACTGGTTTTTAAGCCAGTATGTTTACACAGATGTTTACACTCTTTTGTTTACACGGGTGTACTTAAAGAGAGTTTTGTATTTAAAATATATGCAGAAGATGATCCTTTTAAAAAATATTGCTCTGATCAGAGGAAAATCAAAATGAAAAAGATAAAAATAATTTATAAACAGACAGTCTCAGGTTACAAAATCCCAGCATGTAATCAGAAAAAAACAAGATTATTCATGGGTGTGAGCTTGAGAAAATACATCAGCCTGCAAGCTCTCTTGAGAAGTACTGTTCCCACACCTATAGCGAGGACAACACCTGGACTCACACCCCAGACATCTGTAGTGGGGTGCTTTTCAACAACAGTAGAAAGGCTGACACGGGGTTAAATGGGTCCAAGAGTCAGTAGCCCTTTGCCATATTCTCATTCTGCTTTAACCCCAGCTCCTTGGCATGGTCCTCCCCAAGGCTGGCAGAGGAAGGAGGTCCCACTACAACAAAAACCTGGCTCAAAGTTTGTGTGCATAGGAACTGAGAGGACAGTTCAGAGCTGTAGATAACATTGTTTTCGCTAAGGACATCGTTAAGAGCAATCCTTAAGGACAGTTATACAAAGGAACTTTTTAATTGCCAAGGACCGGTACTTGAGAGCTTTATCTAGTGGTCACAGGAGGACAAGAGTCACGACATATGACTTGTATGATTTCACAATGAGAACGAAATATTTCACATACCTCGAAAATTACTACGGCTAACATTTGGAGAAGGGGAAAAAACAAATCGCGGGGCTTTCTTCCAAAAATGTAACATCACACACTTCTTATGTCACCAACAAAACACTCAGACAGCACTCAGTTTGTCTGTCCTGCCTTGGGATACATCTTTGAATTCTCAGTAACCTCTGTACTGCCATTTACCAGCGGTTTCTGAATTTGAAACCTTGCCTAAGGTGCCAGGAAGGACAAGGAATAGGTATGTCTATCTGGTTTTTATGTCTTACTTTTATTAAAATTTTTTAACATTATTTATTAAAGGAACCACAAACTTCTGTGCTCTCAGTTCTGATCCATGCACTCTAGAAAGTTTCCCTTTCTTTTTCACTGTGAAACTAACTCTGAAGGTCAGGACTACTTGTCATCATGTGTAAAAATATGATTCACTTTATGATATTTCATTTTATGATTTTTAGAGCTGGACATGCTTGGATTTTCTCTTTCAAAGTAATCTCAACAGTAAAGATTGTTCCTAAAGCTCAGGTTCTGTTTATTGTTTCCAGAACACATGACACTAATTGGGTAATATGGATTAACAGCAATAATGGTGATAGTTTTGCTGTACATAAAAATTAATCAGAAATTAATTTGAAGTAAGAAAAATATGTCATTATTTCTTAAAAAGATTGCTGGAACGTGTTAAGTATATAAATTGAAAACCATTCGTGTGACTAATTGTCCATTAGGACTAAATACTTAAGAATATTTAGGGAATAAAATTCTCTTTGAAGAAGAAATGAAATTAAGTAACTGACAATGAATTGAGTTTTCTGTCAGGAAGTCATCTGAAGCTCTAATTTTATAAAAGGTTTGTGGCGTGTGGTAGTGCACAGACACTAAATAGTAGACTCTGAAGTTTTCCCAATGATAAACTTTTCCAGAAACTTTATGTACAGTTGCTAGCTGAACAAGAAGCCAGATTCAGCTACAACTAAGATCTTTGTTGCAAAAGAAAATAAATGTTCCTGAAGTTTTTAGGTTAGCACGTTATGAAAGGCTTCATGGCTCCAGCCCAGAGATGACTTCCAAAGTGTGCAAACTGACTGGCGTAATCTAATAGCTAGAAATAGTCAGAAAATGTGCAAGCAAGAAAAATAAGCACTTCCTCTTCCTTTATATTTAGTAAAATTAATACTTTTGTTTACAAAAGACAATGTTTAAGATTTGTCACAGATCACAAATGCCACAGATTTTCTTCCACTTCTCTCACACTGTAGCAAGCCCCCTACTAAAAAAGTTTATATTCCTGCTGTCTCACAAATAGGCTCTTTGATGCTAATCAGCTATTTATTTGCTTGATATGTCTTTATGTCTTCTGCAGTTTTAGATCCTCTCAAGTGACCTTAGATTGCATGAGTCTCAGTGAACTACAAGCCATTTGGAATGTTGTGAGGGAAGGTGCTCAAATGTGTTAACATGAGTTGTAGCCCAGTTCCCTGGACAGTCAGCTTGAATGAGTTTATGGACTCAAAACTGTGCTTCTCACTTAATTCTGCAATGATGAAAAATGTTCTTTGCATCAAATACTAACCTGTGGGATGTGGAGCTTTAGTGCTTTACTAACTCCTGGAGCTGTCACAGAGATAAGTATTGCAAGCTGCTCAGATGCAGACATCTAAAAGAGCCAAACAAAGGTCCTAAATGCTCACTTCAGAAACTCCATCTTTAGCTATCTCCTTGGTGTAAAAATCCAGAAAAGAAAAAAGCAGAGTTAAATAGCTGTAGCAGAAAGCTAGCATTCAGGATGACTGATTGCAAAATATTATTTTTTAAAATGCTTTTTTTTTGTAATTGACATTCTCCACTTGGATGTGAAATACTGCAATGTTAGATGTCAGTGCAAGCTCAGTAATGTCTTGACTATTATAACAATTCAGAGTCTGGATGCCTGTATAAAACAAGACCCAGGCACTACAATTGACATTACAACACCAGGAGAATAAAGTCACCATAGAAAGCAGGTCTGACAATCCTGTGAGTTTTCATGGGATGATAACACCTCACCCATGCTCTCACTCCTGAACAATCTTGCACAGAGTCACCAGAGAGAAAGAGAAGTATTGCCAATGCTATAAATGCCTAAATGCCTCTGTTTAGTGGAACTCAGATGAAATTTTTGAACTGGAGAAGAGAGCTTTGAATTTGGAGTAACAGAGGCCTTCCCTCCTGGCAAGATTTTGAGCATAAAATTTTGGAGGAGTCAAAGTTTTATTATTACAACTGCTGACATCTGAGGGCAAAAGCTGTTGAACCTAGTGGTAATACCAAAACCAAACTTCAGGGTGAGAGGAACTGAAAGAGAACAAAAGAATGAGTAAAAAGTTCTCATTAAACAAATTAAGCAAACAAATTATGCACACAGAGAGTGAACAGTATTCCCAGTTAGGGGAAATGGGCATCATTCTGATGAATTTATATATAACACAGAAAATAAGAGTAAGAGAAAGGACAGGGAAGGGTGCAAAGCTGGCTTTGTGTCACCAGTGTAACTCCTACCAGTCTCAGGGAGCTGGAATTTAACTGTGTTTCTGCTGTCAGTCTGGAGGAGACATTGCTTACAATAGACTGGCACTTCCTCTGTGGAACTTTAAACAATGGTGGCAAAGAGGAAATTTCATAGGATGTAGAGGAAGTTAAATTCTCACTTATAATGGAAACATTTCTCATCATTGCACATACAATGGACTGGTCTAGCCTATAGAAGCCAGTGAGCACTAATAAAGAATTTCCAGCAGTTAACTGCTTTTTACACCACTGATAGGAGTCAACTTTCAGAATTTTATGCCTCTTTTTTGCAGTCTCTGTCTCTCATTTCAAAGAGGTCTCCTGTTCACTTCAGAGTAAAAAAAAAAAAAAAAAATGACTGAAACTCCTCCACTGAACATTCCATTCTCAAACCAGAGTGAAAATCAGAGCAACTCAACTATTTGCCCAGACTTGCACGACTGGTGGGAAATGGTGTATTACGTAGTACCCAAGTATATTGATGCTGTCTGCATTATTGGAGTGCTTGGAAATATATTTGTTCTCTTCACTTATTTCCTGCACAAGAGCCCCCTGAAGATAGCTGAAATCTACCTTATCAACCTAGCTGTTGCTGACCTTATCTTCCTCACGTGCCTCCCTTTCTGGGCAGAGAATATCAGGAATGAATTTAACTGGCCCTTTGGGAGTTTCCTTTGCCGCAGCACCAGTGCCTCCATCAGTCTGAACATGTACACCAGCATCTACCTGCTCGTGGCAGTCAGCCTGGATCGCTATCTGACTTTTGTCCATACCTTGAACCACCAAATGATACGGAGCAAAACTATGGCCAAAGGGATCTGCTTCCTCACCTGGTTCTTTGGCATCCTTCTCAGTGTCCCAACTTTTACGTTTCGGACTGTGAAACACTTTCCTATGTGGAATATCTCAGCATGCACTTTAGACTTCCCCACCCCCTTGTGGGTAAGAGCTGAAAGCCTGGTGTTGAACATCATGGGCTTTGCCTTGCCATCTGCAGCAATCATCTTCCTTAATTTCTCCACCATCCGCTCCTTACGAGAAAAAGCAAGAGAAGGAAGAGCACTCAGAACAAAATGCTGCAAGGAGCAAAAGGGAGTAAAGGCTACCAGGCTGATCTTCACAGTGGTACTCATGTTTCTTTTGTGCTGGACTCCATACCATTTCTTCATATTCCTTGATATATTATATGAGACAGAAGTGATCAAAGGCTGCTTCTGGGGGGAACTGCTCAACTTTGGTGAGCAGTTTGGTTACACTCTGGCCACCACCAACAGCTGCATTAACCCTGTGATTTATGTCTTTGTTGGGAAATACTTCAGGCAAAAGGCTTTAGAAGTTTTTTCACAGTTTATTCCCTGTGGGTTTCCTTTGAGCTGGGTATCATTCAAGGAAAAGTCTTCATATTTCAACATGTTTCCAGCCAGAAGTAGTTCAACCTAATGGTTGTTAGTTCTGTCCTCATGTGGATATTACACGTTATTTCAAATAGCATGAAAAATTACTATGAATTCCACAGATCTGGCATTCACAGACTGAGTTTACTATTTATTAAAGTAAATCATTTGACTTCTTGTTTGTTCTCAGATTTGCTTTTCTTCTTCTGTGTTATCTGTCCACTTGACAGAAAAACTCTTTGACAAGTATCAGAAGTCTGGTTTCTTTGCAGAAAGCCATAAGCTGGCTGAACATTTTACTGCATTGTGTCTGTGATACAACTATTATATTACCAGGGATGCTATACATCGGATTATTATTAAAATATGAGCATAATCTTCAGCTGATAGCTGCATTTGAGCAAGTATAGAATAGCTCCAGATTTTTTCAACAATATTTTATATGGTTTGCATTGTCATCGTAGCATATGGAAAATTAAAATAAATGTTTGTGCATTTCAAATATTCTCATTGCATAAATATTGTACAAGACAATGTGCCACAAAGAAACCCTACATGAGCTGTTAAAAAAAACAAAGCAACGCAGTGTCTCCTTAAAATCTGACTGGTTTTAATCAAGTAAATTGTTAGGCAGTTACTCATCAAGTAGGTAAAGGTTCTTCTTAATTTTTATATGTGAAAATACCAGAGATAGCCATACTATATTATTTTGGAATTTCTTTCATCTGAGGCAAATGCTTAGGTTCATATTTATATTTTCTGAACCAAAATTAAAATTCTATATAACATCCCATTTTACACTACTGCTTTTTATACAGATTTCGTGTTTTCTCTCTCTCCCTGTTTCTTTGGGAAAAAGCAAATATATAGTTTTGTGATTAAAAATCCTTGCTGCCACCAGACTATAAATTCTAGTAGTAGTAATAGTAACAGTAAGAATAGTAGTAGTAGTAATAATAGTAATAGTAGCAGTAAGAACAGAACACAAATGGAGGAGACAGAAGATGAGAAGAAGGAAACCTCTTTTTCATCACGGCCACAACTGCAGAACAGGCTTAAGACAGCTGAGATATCCTTTCCCATAACTATAAAAATATGTGTGCATACAGACAATGGAAGGAAACGAGAGGAGATACAGTGCAGCCTGCCCAGCCAGAAAGACACTGAGGGCAGAAAGGGACATACAAGCCCATCATTTGTATAACAGATCATTTAATTAGTTATTACAAAGCATGTTCAGTCTTGTACTCACTGTCATAATGCTGCCTTCTCAGCAGTCCTTCCTAATGCTGTCATTTTGAATATAAAATTAATCTCTAATTCTAGAAATTTGCCCTTTAACTTCTTTGGAATAAGATTAATGATTATTTTTAATGATTCCCCCAAACTTCTTGAGTCTGATCATTAGAAGCCCTTAGAAGAGATAAAATTCTGTATTATTCCAATGGTAATTTAAGAATTGAGGGCAGATTAAGGGATCAGCAAGGAAGACTCACTCATAGCTTTATTAGTTTCACTCCTTCTGTGACAGACTTTTTTAAAATAAATGTCAGGGTTAGACATTAAAAGCCACAATCGCATGCAAAGTCCACTGAGTCATCTGAGATCAAAAAACTAATTTCTGTCTATTGTCAACTGTTGTAAATTGCATTTATTTAATACCTCCCCAGCTGAATCCCTAATTCAAAAACTTCCAAGCAGAGATATATTCTGGAAAAAAAAAAAAAAAAAAAAAAAAAAAAAAAAAAGAAAAAAAAAAAAAAAAGAAAAAAAGCTGAAATAATGGAGAAAATATTTAAACAGAAGTGTCATTTTCCGACTATGCATGGGGACTTTAAAAGGGAAAATATCTTCTCTTGTCTGACTAATACTTATCCATGCTACTCAATGTACACAAATAAAGAGAAAACCACTTCTTGAGCACTGTGGCTCATGTTATACATATGAACTAAGGACTGAAAATCAGTTGAAAATCTGAAATCTGTGGGCAGCCCACTGTTACTTCAGTGGGTAAGTGACAAGGGCTTTTGTGAAAGTCCTGCTTATATTTTACACGTGCACAACTGTGAGGAAAACCATCTGTAGTTTAAATACTGCTTTAAGCAACTTCACAGGTTCTGGAAGACAATGGACTTACTCTCCAATATAAATGTACACAAATAAAGTATTTTTAATCCATGAAATAAAAGTTGGTCAGCTTCTCTCATTACTGATTGTGTGAGCTTATTAATATAGAAAAAAATGAACATTAAAAGCAGTTTACTCCTCATCAAATGCAAAATTCTGTTCTTAATCAGAAATAATCCACTGCACAGATACAAGATACAAAGTGAGAAGGTAACAACAGTTCAGTAGAAAAGGAGCCAGAGATTAAAAATTGAATATGACCCAGGAGTGCCATGTTGCTTCCACCTTGAAGATGTATATGACAGCAGGTAATGAACTTAAATTGTAGCAAACAGGTCTCAGGATAAGCATTAATAAAAACCCTCTCCTGGTGAAGATAGTGATGGAAAGTGAGCCTTGGAAAGAATCCAGCACCACAGCAATGGAAGCCTCCGGGACCACTTTAGACCCAGCATTGCTGGGTAATGATATGAGTGTGGTCACTTCTGCTCCAGCACAGGAGGGTGATTTTTAATGATGTGCATCCCCCACTAACTCTTTCTCTTTTTGTCAATGAATAAAGTTTTCTTCTTTGCACTTTCAGGGTTATTCACCCATCACCTTTCAATCAATACTGAAATGTCAGCTCTGGTGGCCAGTCAGCCAGTACTGCCAGACTCCACTGCCCATGGGTTGTTCTTTTGAGTAAGCACCCTTTTTAACCTCCTTTCATGTACCTCTCACAATCCCAATAAACACTACCAGGTATTAATCATTAAAAACTGTGCTGCAATATCAATCTGCTATAGGCAAGATGACAGCACCCAAAGAGCTCGCAAGTATAATTTAACTTGATCTGCTCATCCACCTACATTGAACTAGAATAATTTCACCAGAGCAAAGACTGTTTTTTTTGTGACCTGTTGAGGCCATACTTAATGCCCTTCTTAGTCTTAGTTTACAATATGGCCCTGCTAGCACTATTGCAATAGCATGGCACTTAGGAATCACTGAAACCCATCTCAAGGAATAGTGCAGCCTGGATTTGTATTTGCACTGTCAAAATATTTTATCAAGCTATTTCAGTGCTACAAACTTTTTTTTTAATTATACAAACAAACAAAATCTAACCAATATACCAGCCAAAAAACACCTAAACCCCCCTCCCAAACCCCCAAACCAAAGTAAAACAAAAAAACTCCCACAAAAACAAAAACCAAAAACCAAAACAAAACCACACAACACATACCAAACCAAAATCAACCAACCAGAAAAAAAACAAACAAAAAAACATGTAAAAGACCCAAGCCAAAACCAGCTGGTCACTTACTTTCTAAAACAGAAGTTAGAAAAAAAGATGTTTGATAATTAAAAATAAAGACAGAAGCATTTTCAGAGATCTATAGCCACATGGGCTTTTAGTCTGCCAGGAGTCACCATGCTGGGAAGAGGGTTGTTTGTCACCTTTGTGAAAATAGTATCAAATCAAGTAAAAAATTTTACTTTTAGATGGAAGAAAACAGTTTGCAAATGGTGCAGTCATGCTGGAGCTTTCAGCAGCCAGATCCATTCTCCCAAAGATGCTGAAGCCTCTGCAGTTGCCTGCAAGAGAGTTTCAGTGGTCCCAGAGCAACAGGAGCTGCCTCTGGGTGGCTTGGGACAAAGGTGGTGGATCTCATGGAAGCAGCTTGTTCATGGTCCTAGTGAGGACTGGATGACTTCACTCAGGTGATCAAATAAAGCCAGAATTTGACCTATTCTTGAGTTTCACCTTTATTATTGAGCATGGCTTGAGCAGAGCCTTTAAGGGTGAAGCAAGGGGCAGCAATGCACCACACTCGTGAATGGTTAGAGAGAAAAATCTGCTTTAGCAATTTGTTCCTTGTTTCTGGTAGGAGACCCTAGTCCACACAACTTACCTTGGCCATGAGTACAGTAACTCTCTTGTGCCATCAAGCAGTGGTCATAGGGGGTTATTAAAAGATATGACACAGCAAAACCCAATCAGTTAATTCAAAATTCCCTAATTTTCAACCTTGTGTGTGGCTGGTTGCAGTGCATTCTACAAGAAAACAACTTGGGAAGCAATTGCTAAAAAAACCCCTCTTCTGCCATCTTAATATTGTGCACTGCAGGTTTGTTCCAGCAAAGTCCTCACTGTCTGCTAATGGTATTTTGTTTTGGGAGCTAAAGTTTATTCTCCATCATTGGTCTGATCTCCAGCTACAGGTGGGAGAGATGTTCTCCCCTAAGAAGTAATTCACACACAGAAAAGTTCCCATTTGGTTTCATGCTTTGCTATTTATCCATTTTAACTCCAGCACAGTAAATCCCCAGTCATACATTAAGAATGAAACCAGCCACCACCATTCTCCACAGGAAGAGATGAAGTCTCACATCCATCAGGCAAAACTGACTCAACAGATAAATTGCAAGGTCCAAATCCTGAAAAATCTTTTCAAGTTGTCCCACTATCTTTTTGATGTATGGACAAGCATACAGATCAGGTAGCTATGGCCTGAGAAATGCTCATCATTCAGCACTGACAGGAGGATAAGCAGAAATACCTAATCTTCAGCCTAAGGCACTCCTCATCGGAGTGACAGAAGTGTTCTATGAATAACAGGTTAAAAAAAAACCTCACCCCATGTATATCACAATAAATTGAACTTAGTAGAGCTATACCTGTTTGTACAAGCCAAAGGGACTGTCCCAAACAGAGACAGTGACTTTGAGTGCCTATCATCGCACCATTTAACAGTTACTATAATTTTTTCAGTCAAAAGAAGTTGATCAGTGTAGAATGTAATTGATTACAAAATATAGCATTACAGGGTTCATCTAGAGGTCAATTCTCTCTTGGTCCTACTGTGCAAGCCCTAGCACTTATGGGGGTGATAGGGATTTGCCCTTGTAAAGACAAATCATGAAGAAACAGAACTTGTGATCAGGCTCAAATGATAAAGTGAGAAACTCATTAAGTTCAGTTTTGAAAAAGACAGGTAAATTACAAAAGAAAGCCAAGACTCAATACTAAATTTAAATGGAAAAGGAACAAAGATATTTTAAAAATGGAGAAATCCAAGAAAATTTAAAGATCAGGCTGCCTATTAGTCAGCAAAGCATTAGTCAGTCTTCTCAAGAATCACAAGAAGCCCTGAGCCTCTGAGTGAGGCCTCTTGCCAGAATTGCTTAATTGTTATCTGCTGGTTGTGTGCCAGCTTCCCAGACTGGGTGCCAGTAACTGAGAATGAGAATCACACACAACAAGAACATCAAATCCCCTGATGTGGCAAGTGGTGGTCACACAGTGGGTGACACAACATCTGATGGGAATTAACACCCTGCAAGTATCACTATGGCTTAGGCATTACTGTAGATGAATAGTAATCTACTGGAATAGCCAAAATTATTTGTGGGAAGATGTTATGATGTGCAGCACACTTTTGCCTCCTTCTGTCTTGCCTCAAACATTTGGATATGAAGGGCTGCACAGAACCGCTGGGCTGGCTAAATGCAGCGTTCTACAACTGTAAGAAAACTGTTTTGTGTAGTGTCATCAACTATATATCAGAGCAAACTTTCCCCTTCCCAGGGTATGAGAGACAGCAATAATGTGTTTTATTTGGCAGAGAGCTTGCAGGTGTTAAATAATAACCCACCACTATCAGGCTACCACGGTTGTCCTCACACAATCAGCAGGAGACAGAACCAACTATGGCAGAGTACTGGGAACTGAATTGTTGGTAAATGGGAACATTTGTCAATGGTATCAAAATCCCTGCAGCGAGCCCCGGGGATACTCTTCATGACTTAATAATAAAGGAGAGTGAGAATTTACTAATGGTAAAATACCTACCAGAAGTGAGGTTCCAAGAAAGGAAATGGAATCTCAGACATCAGAATTGACTGTCCAGGGAAGAGGTGGAGCCTCCATTCCTAGAGATGTTAAAGGAAAGTCTGGATTTGGCACTTAGTGCCATGGTCCAGTCGATGTGGTGGTGTGAGGTCATAGGCTGGACTTCATGATCTCAGGGGTCTTTTCTAGCCTCAACCATTATCTCAGCTCTGAAACCACAGAGCACCAGTCCCGATCCCAGCTGTACCCACTCAGCCCTTTGGCCTTCTGCAGCAGCTGCAGTAGCAGCACTGGGTTGGCCATACAGGCTTGCAGGAAGATTGAGTCTAAAGGTATTCCAATGGCTGAGGGACAAGAGTGATATTTTTTTTGAGAGTTTTAGTTCTCACATCTGCTACTGCCTTTTTTTTTTTTTTTTAATCCTTGAGAAATTCTTTAATTTCCATAGTAATTTCTACAATAGCCTTGCTAAACTGCACATATAGCACTTACTTTAACTGTGGAGCTCCTGCCCAAAGCTTCCCCACAGTACATATTTTGCTGGTTGTTATTTGTCAGAGGTGGCTGTATTGCTGTTTTCTTTCCATGTATTGGATGCAGACTTTTTATATGCTTGTGTTTGCTTGTAAAGTATTAGCTAAATAAAAGAAGCATTCATATTTCTTACTCTGAAAATAACCACATACTTGGAACATCAGGGGAAAAAACCAAAGCCTCTTTTAGAATGAACCACATCTCATCTTTCATGCTATACCAAAAATCAAATATCCTCAGGTACACCACAAGTATCCAAATAATAAATCCTTCAAACAGCACAAATGTCCTTGACAAACTACACAAATGTACCACTATACACTGATCACTTTAAAAGGGGTAATCCACAAAGAAAGCACATAAACTAAGGGCACAGTTTCAGTAGAATAAAATTAGATGTATGATGTTAGACCTGCACTGCTTTTCCTGCCTTGCTCTGCTTCACTTCCAGGCATTCTACACAACCCATCCTGTTTATTTGGATGATCTGTGAAGGGTCTAAAAGAGTTATTTTGGGATACTGTCCCAGACTTTTGGGATATTTATGTGAAACACGACTCCTTTCATGCACTGGATTCTATGAAGTGCCATTTTCTGTGTATCTTTTGTGAGCAAATGAGACACCAAGATGCACTCAGGTCTCTGAACAGATACATTCAGCTCCTGGGACCTTCTATGGTATGAGAAGAGAGATTCTATTAGCCAAACATACACTAAGGATAAAAACACTTACTGAGCATTAGCAATAAATAACATTATGTTACAGGAAAAATAAAATCTGTTTTGAGAAATATGAGTGTATGTTACCAGAAGCTGTCAGAACCAATCCCAGTTCCTCTTAGAGCAAAAACAAATCTGAATGCTTAGTCACTGTAACTGAAGGCAGTTCTGTACTCATGAAAAAATTTTGGTGTGACAAATTAGAAATATCAAAACATGGTGTCACAACATAATTTCTTGCTGTTTTCTGCTGTAAGTTGTTACTGAGTTGCATGCTATACCTTAATAATGAACACTATGAAGACTCAAACAGTTGTTTTCCTTTTCCTAGACACTTTCTTGAACAATTTTGAAGTATTATTAATATGAAGATTTCTGAGAGATACTATCAGTATTCATCATATCCAAGTTCATTTCCATATTTCCATAGGCTGTAGAAAAAACTATGGCATGAGACAAACCTCTCTTTTGCAGTAAGGAAATTACATTACCAGCCAAGTCCAAAAATAAAACAGCAATAAAGATACAAAATATATTAACAAAATTCTCTATCATATACTCCTGCCACACGTGTTATCCAAAAGTTGTGTATCTTAAATTAAGCACTTCAAAAGGTCGTATTTGTTAATAACAACAAAGATGAAGCACAGCAAAACAGTTCAGTACTTGGGAAATGATATGTGAGGGAAAGTTCAATGAGTGATTGCTCAGCTGCAAGACCAGGGATTGGTGGTGGTAGGCAAAAGAGCCCTGTCAGGATGGGCTGCTCCATCTGACACTGAGTCAGGGACTGTGTCTTCTTGGTGAAAGAAGCTAAAGAATTAAACAGCAAGAGTCAGAAAACCAGAGGAGTTGCTCTTTCTTCTCAGCTGTGGCACTGAGAGAGGAAAAAGCCTGCATGGCCATAATTCTATACTAAATCACAAGCTATCCTCACATTACAAACCCATTAAGGGAAGGAAGTGAAGGGAGGGCAGACAGTGGAGATTATTAACTTTGCTTTCTGCCATCTGACTTTTCAGTGTTATTTTGCTATAAATAGTTTCTCTATATATGTTTCCTGCCATCTGACTTTTCAGTGTTATTTTGCTATAAATAATTTCTGTATATATGTATACATATAGAACCATGACTACAATAAATTTTAGTGCTTAAAAATCCATTTCTTCTAAAGGAAAATGGGAAGAATATACAGCGCTCTACAAGACAAGTAATTCCTAATTCATGGGTTCTGAAAAGCATAAAATTACTGTTTGAAATATTCCAGGGCATTAACTTTTCCTCCCTTCACATATACATTACAATAAACACACTAAATTTCTCTTCCAGTGACTCTGTTTGCAGTAACTGGCAACATAACTGACTGCAATTACTGTCTGATACTGAGTTATAGCAAGATTTATCAGTTCAATTAGAGCTGGTGAACTGTTTCTAGACAGGCATTTTATTTGAAAGACACAGGCATTTTTATACACATCAAGTATCTACAAAATGAACCTGCTCAGTTTTAAATGCTGATTATTTGAAATCAGGCAACAGATGGTATATATTGCAGCATACTAAAGAATAATTAACCTTTTAATCTTCCTGCCACAAGTTTCAGCTACTGGTTTTCAGTCTGAAGAGCTATCCAAGGCACCTACTTTGGTTTATCCTCCATCACCCAGGAAACTTCCAGACTCATAAGCAGGGGGGTTGTACTCTGATGGGACCACCCTCCCATGGGAGTAATCAGTTCACTTCTTTCAAAACAGCTTGTGCACAAAGTTTTGCCTCCAGCAAAGCTGGGGTGTGGGGAGGAATATGGGAAAGAAAAGGTGTTTCCTTTGCTTTGCTGAAGACCAGGTTTTGCTGGGTTAGTAGCAGCCCCTGAAGCTGCCTTGCCTCTGTGGTTAAGTTGGACACTTCTGCTGAAACCTAGTGACCCTTGTTGAAGGAACTTCTCTGTCCCCTGCTGGGTCTGCAAACATGTAAATGAATTCAGAATTTAAGTTTATTTTTGCAGCATCACTTACCAAGCTGGAAGAGTCCAGTTAAAAAACTGGCAAGCTGCACACACAGCATTGTGCTGTATCCCAAAGCACCCTCAGCATAGTTCTACCAGCAGCTGCTGTTCTGAGCTATTAGAACATTGACATTGATCAGGGGCTTTTCTAAAATGCCTCTTCAGTCTTAGGAAAGACCATGTCTCATATTCTGCTTGCTGCTATGTGGTGCTTACAGTGCTGCTTGCCATGCATGTCTCAGAAAAATAAATGATGCTCACTGCATTTTATACACATTTGGACACAATTTTTCATGATAATGACATCTAGAATTCAGACCACCCCATTAGATAGCTTTCTCTGAGAAGAAAAAGAAATATCTATGAGCAAAAATGACTGGTAAAGCAATCTAGAGCTTCATAATGGACTAATTTCTCTATACCTTTTAAAATTGCAGTTGCAATTAATATTGTTACAAGTACACAGTTGCAATTTGTAGAGAAACAAGATAAACCAGGTGCCTCGAGTTGCCAATGAGTGGGTGTGAGTCCACCTGTGCCTGATTAGGACAGGCCCCTATTGGGCATGAGCAAGACCAGGGGGCCAATAAAGGTGGGACACACACCCACAGAGTAGAGCTCACTCTGGTGTGAGGCAATGGAGAGGTCAGCAGCTCATCGAGCCTCAGGAGCAACAAGAAAGGCTCTTCCTGCTACATTTGGGCTACAGCAATTTATAATATGTATAGCATAATAACAAAATACACCCCAGCAGACCTGTGATGGAACCTGGATCACTGCTGCTGAACTCCATCCAAGAATTAATTCATATCAGTTTTTGACCTATGTGAACTGAGAAACTAGAGACACATTGTGTGCACTGCCAGTGTGTGCTGTTGCTGGCATGGTAGGAGTCCTCCTAAACAGCTCTGGCCAGTACAGCATCTGTTAACTGAATGAAAGGGAGCAGCAATACAGACATAGCCTCTTTGACTGATCCCAGTTCTTTTGCACACCTTCACAACCAGCAGCAGCTCTGCCATCTTAGATTAGATTCTCCTCAATTCAACATGTGATAATGCTGCCTGGCAAGGCAGGGCCCTGACTATATATGCATTTAATGAAACGACTTCCAGAGCTGCCTATCTCAGTGGTGACACTGTGAACAGACTATATATGAAATATACCTTCAGAGTTAATGCACTAGAAACGGCAATGGAGTAAAATGGCATTTAAACAGCAAAATGGAGGGACCAGAAACAGGACTGGGTTTTTTAATTGTTCTGTAGGACTTGACCTAGTAGCCAGGCAGTAAACATCTGCACTCCATCTCTGCTGTCTGAAAAACATCTGTATTGTCCCCTTTAACTTTCTCTCTGCTTTTTGTCATCATTACTTAGGCCCACAAATGGGAAACAGATCTCTCTTAAAACATAGAAATTAAAATTCAGAGCAGAAGTTTGTGATTGAAACCAAGGTACTCACCAACCATGGCCCTTTCAAAGGCATAATAGTGCTTTTACCTATCACACACTTTCCAGTAAATACTTACCTAAGGTTTGTGGATGCCAAGAGAGCTCCCATATGCCTATTTCCTTCCAGTGATGAAGTAGTCAATAGATTACTGCTCAGTGCCAACAAGGTATTGTGCCACATTTTGTTGAAACTCAGCTGATTTAAGATGAATTGAATGAACTCCAAGTAACTGAGGATATTATTGCCTTTCCAACAGTGAAGCAACAATGTTGTCAACTTATCAGGAAAGGAGGAATTCATCAGCAACATTTGAGCTGCCTCAGGGACAACAGTGTACCACCAAAAAAAGCCTAAACCAAACAAAAATCAAACAAAAAACAACACAACAAACCAAACAAAAAACAAACAGAAAAAAAGAAAAAACAACACACACAAAAAAAGAAAAAACTCTCCAAATAACTAAAGTATTAAGCCTCTGTCTTTTATATGAGATGTGTATCTGATGGAAGCACAAAGACTGAGTGCATGAACATACATGAGAGAGGAGCTGGGGGATTGACAACTACTAAGGACATACTCTTGTTCACATGGTAGCAGGAAAGGATAAATGTTCTTCCTACAGAAACACATTCAGAAATGTTGTTGAGAGAGAGGGGTAGGAAGGTCTGTCCACAGCTGAAGAAGCTCCTAAGGATACTTGGATAGAATTTTGCAGTCACCTAAACTGCTTTGGGTGCCTTTTACTAAGAGCATACTTTGTATGAGGCAGACACTTCAAATTGTTTAGCTTAGATTTCAAAGTGTTTTCTCCTTGCTCACAGATAAAAGATGAATAAAGCATGCTGCCAAATGCAATGTTAGTAATCTTCTGAGATCTCAGCATCCTGCTTTATAAATATTCTGTAACTGTAGGCAGATTGCTTCCAACCAGCATGCACCTAGGGCTCGAGTTTGCAGAACAGAATGACAGAATCACTTGTGTTGGAAGGAACCACCCCAGATCACCTTGTTCAACCTTCCAGCTAAAACAGAGTCATCTACAGAAAGCTGCCTGGGACCATGTGCCCCATGTCCATATGCCAGTGCCTCACCATACTCACACAAAAAATGAAATTTTATTATTTTAAATAAATTTCATGTGGTTTAGTTTTCATCCATTGCCTCTTGTTCTGTCACTAGGTACCACTGAGAAGATTCTGGCTCTTTTATCTTCATTCCCTCCCATCAGGTATTTAGATATCTCATTGAAACATTGGGGTGAGGGACCAACAATCCTTAGATTTTAGTTATCATACAAGAAACAAGCTTCAAGGCTGGGAAGGGCACAGTACTGACCTACAGATTTTTGTTAGGGTTCTCTCCTAGAACCTGGAGACTTTGCTCTGTCTCAGGTGAAGGAGAAGATGAGTGAATATATGTCATGTCTCACCCTACAGCTAGCAAGTGCAAGAGCCCTTTCCCTGGGCTCTTCCCTGGCTCTTCTGGTGAGGGATGCTGTGATCTAGGCACATGCTACATTAGCAGATTTAGCTCCGGGACCCTTGGACTGTGGCACCCAGCAGTACATAGGATAAAGATATTCCTGTAGATGTCCTTGGGATTTTTAACAGCAGATATTTAACATAGCAAAGCA